>NW_015167073.1:669947-703738 GCF_001447785.1 Gekko japonicus
AAAGAGTGTGAGAGAGGTTGGGGGAGACAGGAGGAAGCAAAGGCGTGAGGAATTGGATAACCATCCCGCAAGTTTCTTGCGGGTCTCCACTTGTACGTACTAAATGGTAAGTTAAAAACCAGGAAGTGGAAAGGAAATAGCTGGATCCTGGTGAGCTCCGTGGTTATGCTGCTCAATACCTTATGAGAGGATGATGTTAAATGTTGTACTGTAGCTCAGAGGTACTGCCTTACTTGCGAGATAAACCCCAACAGCGGTGTTCCCCACATCTGAACAGAACCAGAGACCCACAGAACCAGGCCAAAGAGAACACTCTTGACCTGTGCCAAACAGCTAGCCAAAGCTCAGCAAAGGGTTTCAGTCTAAAGGTTGCACAAGGCGCCCTCGAGGGCAATCTCCCATCTCCTCTCTCCACCCAGCAAAGGTATATATATGAAATGACCGTGAGTTCCTTCAGGTAAAGTATCTGCATTCTCAAAGCCATTGTGGGGAGGGGAAGGGAAAGGAGTTTGTAAGCTGCTCTGAGACACCTTCAGGTAGTGAAGGGCAGGGTGTAAATCCAATCTCTTCTTCTACTAGATAGAATAGAATTAAAACTTTCGGGATCTTGAGCTGACCTCCATCTCTGCTCTGCTCGTCCTTCTTCGGTCTCCCACTCCAGACTCCTTATTCGGCCCCCTTCATCTGTCCCTTTAATCACTTATTGTTTAGGTTGTGTAGAATTAGGATTGCCATGGGTATGTGTGTGTGTGTTTATGTGTGTATTTAATTCCAGGCCTGTAGCTGCAGTGGGGCATTTTGGGGCCTGGCCCCCCAACTTCCATCCAGGCCCCCAGCTCTCTGGGTCACCCAGAGGACTACCCACCGCTGCCCCTTCCCCAAGCGTGGCTTGCTTGCCCAGGCAGAGTGTGAATGCTGCAAAAGTGAGTTTGGAATTTTTTTTAATTTAATTTTTTATTTTGTGACATCAGTGCCCCCTGACTCATTTAAAGCCCCCCAGAATTACAAAATCCTGGCTTTGGGCCTGTTTAATTCCCTTGTATGCCTCTCACTATTCTCTATTCCTGTATTTTTCTCAATAGAGATTTGAATCATTCTATTTTCTGCATTTTATTTCTGGGGATCTTCTAATTTCCGTAGCAAAATACCACTCCAAGTTCTGGACTTTGGTATACATAGGCAGGGGTCTCTTAATACCAATCTACCCTGGAATATACGTATAGGCGCTTGACACCCAAGGGGGACTCTCCAAACGTTGAGGGTCATATACGTGTAGACCTTTTGGGTAACATTACGAACGGACCTCTTAGCATCTTCCCTGTTTGACCCTAAATGTTGCAGCTGGGGTCTGGGGAACAGAAGGATACTGGAACATCATCATGGTCAGGAGCATTGTAGAATGGCTCCATATGAGGGCCTCCAGAAGGTTTGGGTTAAGCTGGAACAAAACAGAGGGATAAAGTGTTAAAACATATGTTTTTGAGACGAGCCTTGAATGCAAGCATAATACAACAGGGGCTCATTTTATTGATCTTATGGGATGGTGCTCATTTCACCTACCACATGCCTGAAGCAGAGTTTCTTTGGTGCAGCCATCCGTGCAGCAAATCTGTTCTGTCTGAGTCCATTTCTTCATTAGTTCCTGTAGTTTCAGCCAGCTCTCGCCATCATTTGATGTCGCAGTATCCACTAAAAGGATCATAAGAACATAAGGAGAACCCTGCTGGATCAGACCAGCAGTCCATCTAGCCCAGCCTCCTGTCTCACACCATGGCCAACCACTTCCTCTGGAGGTTCAAGAACAGGGCACAGAGGCTGAAGCCTTCCCCTGATGTTGACTCCCAGAATTGATATTCAGAGGTTGACTGCCTCTGAATGTGGAGGTTCCCTTCAGTCGCCGTGGCTAGAAGTCAGTAATAGACCTATCCTGTACAAATCTGCCTAATCCCCTTTGGAAGCCGTCTGTGCCTGTGGCCATCACTAGGTCCTCTGGCAGTGAATTCCACATTTTCATCACTTGCTGTTTTAAAGAAATCTTTCATCTGTCCTGAATCTGCCTCCAATCAGCTTCACTGGAGGCCCTGGAGTTCTAGTATTTCCAGTTTGGTGTCGCGGTTAAGTGCGTGGACTCTAATCTGGGAGAACCGGGTTTGGATCCCCCACTCCTCCACTTGCACCTGGCTGGATGACCTTGGGCAAGCCGTAGTTCTGATAGGAGCTGTTCTTGAAAAAGAGCAGTTTCTGTCAGAGCTCTCTCAGCCCCACCTACCTCACAGGGTGTCTGTTGTGGGGAGGGGAAGGGAAAAGAGTGTGTAAGCCGCTCTGAGACTCCTTTGGGTAGTGAAGGGAGGGGTATAAATCCAATCTCCTCTTCTTCTATTTGGGGGAGGGGAGATTCTCTTTGTCAGCTCTTTCCGCCCCGTGCACAATTTTATAAACCTCTGTCATGTCCCCCTTTAGTCATCTCTTTTCTAAACTGAAAACCCCCAGACTCTTCATCCTTTCCTCAGAAGGAAGGTGCTCCAGGCAGGCCCTTAGTCGCCCTGGTTGCCCTGCTTGACAACTCAGCTCTGAAGACTTTGTGTGACACACACACCGTGGAACGTCTGTGGTTTCCAGCTGCAGGCCAGCTTGATTCTGAGCCTCTGCGGAGAACGCATGAAAAGTACGCAAATGGAGAGTGATTTCAGCAAAGCGTACTTTATTCTATCTGGAACAAGACGACTTTGGCCGGCTCGCAGGCCGGCTTCTATTCCCCGAGAAACCGCCACCCAAAACACCCCCCTACTTCCCAATAGGTTATTTACAGTGGCCGAGAGTCCCATAGGCTCTCGGCCGGGAACCTAGCCCCCTGATTGGAGCGGGCTAGGATCCGCATAGTCCATTGTCTCTTGGAGCGAAGCGCGACATTTGTCTCTGGACTTGTCTGGACTGGATACATTACAACGCATCAGCCTGACTTCTCATGCATACTCCATGTTTGTTTCAGAATGTGAAAACGGGGTTTATTTTGGAGGGGGGGAAGCTGAGGCCCCTTCTCAATTCACACCTTGGTTGAAC
This sequence comes from Gekko japonicus, assembly GCF_001447785.1. Classification (NCBI taxonomy): domain Eukaryota; kingdom Metazoa; phylum Chordata; class Lepidosauria; order Squamata; family Gekkonidae; genus Gekko; species Gekko japonicus. The sequence goes on from NW_015167073.1 coordinate 673,008, forward strand.
GGATGTCCATTGTGCATCTGGAGGCACGGAGCTCCCCCTCCATGTCTGATACAAAGACTTCTCCCACATGGACACATACACTGGTCCCAATCCAAATGTGGTACCTATGTGCCTTTTAAAAACATGTGCTACACCCACTGGGGGACTCAGGACCACATATGTGGTTCTCGTCTACTCCATTCTGGTCTCACAACAATCCTGTCAGATAACCGAGAGGCTCAGAGACAGAGAGACTGATTCCCCACAAGAACCCGTGACGCCCTCGCTCTTCTGTTCCCCCCACTTCTATTGGTCAATTTCCCACTCGAAGCCGCGCGGCCGCATTTTGACCCGCGGCTTCGCCCGATTTTCCCCGCAGTTTCGTGATCCTCAAAAAACAGGAACACAAAACGGCGGGAAAAATCAGGCGAAGCCGTGGGTCAAAATGCAGCCGCATGGCTTCGAGTGGGAACTGGACCAATGGAAACGGGGCAAAGGGAGGCGTGCCGGCGTGCAGCTCCTTGTTATTTATTTGTTTTATTAATTTATTTAAATTTGTATCCCGCCCTCCTTGAAGGCTCAGGGCGGCTAACAGAGGCATAGCGCCAAATAATAACAATAAAACAGTATAAAATATAAAAATACAAAAAGACAGTTAAATAATTAACAAAATTCATAAAACAGTTTTGGTGCTCCCTTACTCACTTCCGAATTTTACAGTCAAGATGGTGTTCTCGATAGTACAGCAGTGCATTTCCCCACTGCCCTGTTGTCCCCTTAAGCACGTCCCGCTCCCTCCGATGGTACCCGCACCAACGGTGGCAGTGTGCGGAGATTATAGGGCGTTGATGGAGCAGTGGTGGCGGCGGCTCCTATTCAAAAGCTTGGCGGAAGAGCTCCATCTTACAGGCCCTGCGGAACTGTACAAGGTCCCACAGGGCCCGGTTCTCCTCTGGGAGCTCATTCCACCAGATAGGAGCCACCACCGAAAACGCCCTAACCCTGGTCATCGCAAATTTGATGGACTTGGGGCCTGGAACATCCAGGAGGTTTTGATTCCCGGACCGTAGTGCCCTTGGGGGAACATGTGGGGAAAGGCGGTCCCTTAGGTAGGCCGGTCCCTGGCTTTGTGAGAAATCAGCCGAGGATCGAGAAGATGCGGGGGAAATCGGGGGGAGGGGAGCTGTGGGTCAAAATGCGGCCGCATAGCCAAGAGTGTGAAATTGACCAATGCAAGCGGGGGGGGGGGACAGAAGAGCCAGGGTGTCACAGCTGCTTGTGGGGAATCGGCCAGAGAGACAGATTGGCACAAGAATTCTACAGGCACAGCTGTTTTGGACCACAGCGACAGTAATGAATAGGAGTTGAGTGGCACCTGACAAGACGACTCCTGACAACAGGTGTCCAAGGTCGCCCGGTGAGCTTCATAGCAGAGATGGGACTTCCACCCAGGTCTCCTTGTCCTCTGAAGTTTCTAACACAATTACATTCCTCGAGCATGCCACACAGAATGGAGGGAGAATGAACCCCTGCCACTCAGAAAACGTAGGGATGGCTCTCCGGCTTTCAACATGAGCACAATTTTGGTCCCCCACCCCACCCCACCCAGCCGGCTGTATGGATCCGGGGATGTGGACTGGCTGGCTGGGTCAGTGGATGGCCAGGATCAGGTGGACCCATGCCACGCCAAGGCTTCTTACAGCTGCAACCAATAAAAGTTGTGGCCATTTTATTCCACACTTATTCCAAATGCTGTGTGTGAGTGTGTTATTGGTGGGTTATGGGGGGGGGGGTAATTGCCTTCACAGCTTTCTCCCCTTTTTTAAGCAATGGGACTGCAACTGCTGCTGGTCTGAGGAGGAGGAGGAGGATGAAGAAGAGGAAGACAAGGAGGAGGAGGAGGGGGAGATTTATACCCCACCCTTCAATTCCCCAAGGAGTCTCAGAGCAGCTTACAACCTCCCCTCCCTTCCCAACAGACACCCTGCGAGGTAGGTGGAGCTGAGAGAGCTCTCTCGAGAACTGCCCTTGAGGGAACAGCTCCAAAAGAACTTATGAGTGACCCAAGGTCACACCAGCAGCTGCATGTGGAGGAGTGGGGAATCAAGCCCAGTTCTCCCAGATTAGAGTCGGCGCTCTTAAGCACTACACCAAACTGACCTTGACAGACTGATGGCCTGATTCAGGATAAGGCATTTGTCTTCTTCCAGTAAAACACACACACACACACACACACACAGAGAGAGAGAGAGAGAGAGAGAGAGAGAGAGAGAGAGAGAGAGAGAGAGAGAGAGAGAGAGAGAGAGAAATCCTTCCAAAAGCGGAGGTGTAACTTCAAAAGAGGAGCTGCGGTGGCTCAAGTGGATAAGATGCTGAACTGCAGGCTGTGGAAGGTTGGTAGTTCAGCAGTTCGAGACCCGGGTTGCCGCATGACGGAGTGAGCTCCCGTCTCTAGTTCCAGCTCCTGCCAACCTAGCAGTTCGAAAGCAAGTAATTGCAAGGAGATAAATAGGTACCACTTCGGTGGGAAGGTAACAGCGTTCTGTGCGCCTTGGTGTTTAGTCATGCCGGCCACACAACCACGGAAACGTCTTCGGACAGCGCTGGCTCTTCAGCTTTGAAATGGAGATGAGCACCGCAACCCTAGAGTTGGACTCGACTGGCTTTCGAGCAAGGGAACCTTTACCTTTACCTTTACCTAACTTCAAAAGAGACTTTCCTGTTAGGAATAATGCTCTGTGGTCCCTTCCCCCCTGCCCTCTTGGGAATACAAAACACAGATGCTCTTACGCCAAACAGGTTTACACGTAGATTCGAGGGTCAATAAAAAATCATCCCCACAATACTTGGAACTTGGATCCGAGTCTTGAGCGGAGATGACCACAATAAAGAACAGGAAAAATGAGGCTGCTGCTACGGGCTTCTTCATGGCTCAGAGGGAGCCACTGTTGAATCACCACTTGTGTCAAGAAACGAAGGAAGCCAGAGAACTGAGGAAGCACACGTCAGCTTTTCCACATAAGATCTCCTGAGAGTGGTACTAAAGGTAGCAAACCAAGAGGGTTAATAGCTCTCAAGTATCGCCAGTCAGAGGTATCACATAGCCCCATTTACAATATCGAGGGCTGCCCATTAGGGCTCATTTTACTTCAGAGAGTACCGAGAACCTAAAACACATAAAAACGTTCATAGACACATACGCAAAATGACACGGTAGGTCGATCCTAATTTAATTCCACCTAACTCTTCTTCATGGAGCTGCGGTGGCTCAAGTGGTTAAGACGCTGAACTGCAGGCTGTGGAAGGTCGGTAGTTCAGCAGTTCGAGGCCCGAGTGTGCCGCATGACGGAGTGAGCGCCCGTCTCTAGTTCCAGCTCCTGCCAACCTAGCAGTTCAAAAGCAAGAAATTGCAAGTAGATAAATAGGGACCACTTCGGTGGGAAGGTAACAGCGTTCCATGCGCCTTGATGTTTAGTCATGCCGGCCACAGGACCACGGAAACGTCGTTGGACAGCGCTGGCTCTTCGGCTTTGAAACGGAGATGAGCACCGCAACCCTAGAGTCGGACTCGACTGGCTTTCGAGCAAGGGAAACCTTTACCTTTAACTCTTCTTTATCAAACAGGAGACCTTAACTATCACCTAACATTCTCCTTCGAGTTAATCCTAGTCCAGTAAGAAATAAATAAATGAATCCCATGAGATTCTAAATGGTTTGTCCGTTTTTTGCAAACAGCAGTCTTGTTCCTAAGCTGTACATAACTAAACGGCCATCCCTGGTAGATAGGGGTGCAAGATCCCCACCTGGCCACGAATGTGGAGGGGAGTAGGGTTGCGAGATTCAGGCTGTGAAACTCCTGGAGATTTGGGGGTGGAGCCTGGGGAGGTCAGGAACCTCAGTGGGGTGCAATACCACAGAGCCCACCCCCCGAAACATCCATAATGTCTGAATAGAACTCAGTGGGGTACAATGCCACAGAGTCAACCCTCCAAAGCATCCATTTTCTCCAAGGGAATTGATCCCTGTGGTCTGGAGATAATGAGCTGTAATTGCAGGAGATGCCCAGGTGTAGGGCAGTCCAGGATTCTCCTGGCTGGAGGTTGGGAGCTGAAATCCTTGTACGTCATGAGAGGCCGAGATGGAATCTGTTTACTGCTCACTACGCAGATGGTTTAACCTTGAAGAGGGGGAGCAACTGATAAGAACTTGCCTGAGAGAACTTGAACACACACACACACACATTCCAAAAGGATGCTCTAATGCTTGTAACTCCCTTATGGAGGGAGAGGGGGGGAGAAGGGGGAAGAAAGGTGTATAAATAAACCTGCTGCGTGAGAGGAGGAGGTTCCTTCCTTCCTTCATTCATTCAGACAGTTCCTGCAAGCTTGTATCCTGTCGTCTTTGAATTGCCTGCACCCCTGCACCCCACACCCTAACGAGCAGCACCACACCCAGGTCCCACCTGGAGACTGGCATCCCTACGACAATCCTGCTTCCCGAATTGGGACACTGAAATCCTGGCCAAGACCAGGACATGTTTCACTGAACAACTCTGTTCCTTCTGAGCTGGTTCCGGAGAGTACCCAAATAGAAACAGAATCCAGCATCCAGTTACTTCACTTAAAGTTAGGAGTACTCTTTTCCTCATGCCTTGCAGTGCCACCGCGCGGGGGGGGGAGGAGGAGGAGGAGGAGAAGAAGGAGAAGGAGAAGGAGGAGAAGGAGAAGGAGAAGGAGAAGAGGAGGAGGAGGAGGAGGAGGAGATTGGATTTATGCCCCGCCCTTCACTACCCAAAGGTGTCTCAGAGCAGTTTACAAACTCCTTTCCCTTCCCCTCCCGACAACAGGCACCCTGTGAGGGAGGTGGGGCTGAGAGAGCTCTTGACAGAAACTGCCCTTGAGAGAACAGCTCTGAAAGAACTTATGACTGACCCAGGGTCATACCAGCAGAGTCCGCGCACTTAACCACTACACCAAACCCTTCCACCACCGGCTGGTGGTGGTCATGATAGCCCTTCCTTCATTTTATTCTCACAACAGGCCAGTTAGGCTGAGAAGCAGGGAAGGGCTGAAGGTCACTCTGTGAGCTTCCTGTCTTAGCAGATTTTTTTTCTCTCCAAGGCACTGACCCAGCCACGTTAACCATCCTAGACTTTTGATGCCCCCCCCCCAGTGGTTTCCCTTTGACATTCACTCCTTAGTCAAATGAATCAAACCGGAATAAGAACAAAGATACCCCTCCCCTTTTAAAGCATGTAGTAAAAAACTCACAAAACCGGAAGCCTAACTTCGAAGGAGACTCAAGGTCTGAACATCTCTTATGTTAAAAACAGTGCTTTAAAATATTGGGGGGGGGGGTTACCTGAGATCTCTTGATAATTCATAGCGGGATCATCCATTTTTGGGTGGGGGGTCAACAGTGGGAGGGCTTCTAGTGTCCTGGCCCCACTGCTGGACCTCCCGATGGCACCTGGTATTTTTGGCCACTGTGTGAATGTTGGCCTAGATGGGCCATTGGCCTGATCCAACATTGGCTTCTCTTATGTTCTTTTCTGGGCTTTATTAGATACAGTGGCAAAGGCGTGGTCAGAAGTGCTCCCACAGAGATGCACCATTGCGAATCCAGTGCCAAAGGCGGCCATAATGAGGGACAGGGAGAGCCAGCCGGCCACTGTGGCCTTCTTCATGGTTCAGAAACATTGGCTTCTCTTATGTTCTTTTCTGGGCTTTATTACATACAGTGGCAAAGGCGTGGTCAGAAGTGCTCCCAAAGAGATGCACCATTGCGAATCCAGTGCCAAAGGCGGCCATAATGAGGGACAGGGAGAGCCAGCCGGCCACTGCGGCCTTCTTCATGGTCCAGAAAGAGCTGCTGTTAAGTCACCGTAAAGGAAGTGTGGTAGTCAGAGGACAAAAAGAGCTGCGGTTGAATCATGGTCAAGGAAGCGGGGTAGTCAGGGAACAGCAGCGTGAATCTCTCTTGGCTCTGAGCAAGGTACACAGAATGCCCACTATTTGTAATGGGGCATAATTGCTCACAAAGTCTACATCAGGTTTCCATGTCCTATCTGAAGTATCCACAAATGGAGTCATGTTGAGAATTAGATGTCCTGACAAATGGTGAACCCACAAGGACTTGTGTGTGTGTGTGGGGGGGAGCACTTCAGATAATCACTTTCCCCTATATCTCCAGCCACACACTATATCTGTCCTCTTTCCTTCCTCTCGGCAGCCCTCTCACCCTTTCCAATCCCGTCTCCTCACCCACGCACTAGCCTACTTTTTATCTGCCCCCCCCCTTCAGCTATATATACTTCATTTATGTTCCTTCTTTCTCCCTGGCGGGAAACCAAAGCAGCTTACATAATTCTCCTGCCTCCGTTTTGTTCTCACAACAGGGTTGCCAGTTGCCGGTGGGAGATGGGGGGGGGGGGAACTTGCTGAATGCGGGAGGGAGGCCCAGCTGACTTTGCAGTGACTTGTCTATGTCATTTCCGATGCTACCTGGGTGTGACGTCATCACATAGTGACATCGGGGTGACACTCTGGTATCTGGGCAAAAACTCTATGTTCCATTTGGCTTCTACCGTAGAGTTTTTGCCCAAATACCAAATGTCACCTTGCTGTTGCTGATGGGATGACATAACTTCTGGATCACGTCACTGCAATGTTGGCTGGGCCCTACTTTTCGGGGGGGGGGAAGTCTCCACCACCAGCCACCTGATAGGCAGTGGGGAAGTGGGTTACCCCTGCTTCCACTGGGGGACCTGGCAACCCTCCCTCGCAACAACCCTAAGAGATAGGTTAGGCTGAGAGTGTGTGATTGGCCCAGGGGGCCACCCAGAAAGCTTCCATGGCACAGTGGGGATTCGAATCTGGGCCTCCCGGATCCTACTCTAACCACTACACCATACTGGCTTTCATGGGGAGGCTTGCTGTTGAATAGTAGCAAGCTGCCAGGCCTGGATGAATCACGCAAGTTGCATTGTAGTGAGTTGCCTGGTTGCACTGATGAATACTCCCTCAAAGGCCAAAACAGCTCTGGAAAGAGCCCTGACCTCTCTCTCTGCCTTTTAGGGACAGGAAACCACCAAGGCTTGGAAGCCAGCAATACTGTTGTGGTTGCCTAGCGACCTGCACAATGGCTATTCGGATTCTTAAAGCTACATGTACTGCTTCTATTATTTAGAGCGTCAACCCTCCCAATGGTTCTCCCCCCATGGCTCTCATCTGCAGATTAAAGTAACCAAAGATCTGACCATATTCAGAATTAGATATATTGATGATACAGACAAGAACACAAAAGAGAACATTTCCATGCTACTTGTTCAGCAATTAGAAGCAATGGACCCACCTCAGGCCAAAATAAAAACAAAACAAAAAACACAGCCAAAGGGATAACCCGAGAAGAAATAAATGGGGAGATGATATTACCAACTAGCGTTGCCAGATCCCCTGGTGAAGGCGGGGGTCCCTCACTCAGGCCCCACCTCCCTGCCGCCAATCATCTGGCTGGTGGGGGGAATCTCTCCCAGAAAAGGAGAGAGATCCAGCATCATTACTCACATGACCTGGAAGTGATACCGTCCCTTCTGGGACGTCGGGGGCAACACTCCGGTATTTGGACAAAAACTCTATGGTAGAAGCCAAATTTACTATGGAGTTTTTGCCCAAATAACCAGAGTGTCGCTCTGACATCCTGAAAGTGATGACATCACTTTCGGGTCACTTGGGCAGTGACACAGACACGTCGCTGTACGAAGGCTGGGCCTCCCTGCAAGTCCTCCCCAAACCCGCCAGTTGCCAGGAGGGACCTGACAACCCTATTACCAACTGAGGTCACTTGGACAATACCAATCCCATCACTTCACTCCCCCCCCCCAGAGGTCATTTGGACAATACCCATCCCATCACTTCACTCCCAAAACCCCCCCCAATATTACCCCTGGAGCACAGAAGCTTCTAAGTTTTTGAACGGGTGATTAAACATGCATTTATGGGTACCTTGAGATCATATAAGGAAAAGCTGCTTGATGACCTGTCAGCCTCTCTGAAAGCCGTGACAGGTCCAGTAAAAGGCACGGGCTGGGCACTCCGTGGATACTGTCCATAGCCAGGAGAGGTCTGCCCAGCTGCCCTTTGTGAAAACAGTCGTTCGCAGAGGCCCTTTCCGCACCATGAGGGAGGTAGAGGCAGTCTTGCTTGTCCTGTCCCTCACGGCCGTCGTCTCTGCTCAAGACGAGGAAGACCCACGAAGGACACTTTGTGGGCAAGAGTTTTATGACGAATGTGTGCGACTCACGGAAGAACACGCCGCTTCCAACGCTCGTCGAGATATCGCAGGTAAGCACAAACTTTCGAGGCACTGCTTTTTTGGGGGGGGTGTTTTTTTTTTAAGATACACGATGCCAAGAGCTCACACCTCTTTCCGATTTAGGCCTCCTGTTTTCCAAGTCTTTCAATTACCTATATATGTATCTTATTTTGATTTGGTTTTTTTAAAACCTGCAGTAGCGGTGAGTGTCAAAAAGGGAAGGGCCGGCCCAATCAGGTTAAGCAACAGCCGACTTATGGTTGAAACCACAGGGTTTCCAAGGCAAGAGACTTTCAGAGGTGGGTTTGCCCTTGCCCTGCCTCTGCGCAGCAACCCTGGACTTCCTTGGTGGTCTCCCATCCAAATACTGACCGGGGACAACCCTGCTTAGCTTCCAAGATCTGGCAAGGTCCAGTTTGCCTGGGCTGGCCACCCCAAATCCCCTGCCTACCATTTTTCTTCTCACCTTGACACAGAGAGTACTCCATCTTTCTGTGTTACACCTCTGAGGATGCCAGTCACAACGATCCCTCTAAGCTGTGGAGTCTTGTGAGCAAAAAAATCTACCTTGTGGGCTACTGGCATTAAAGTTGTGAGCGAGCAATTTGGCTACTGCATAAATTTGTTGGCTCTGCAGCAACGTCCCCTCCAAGCTGTGGAGTCTTGTGAGCAAAAATCCTACTTTGTGAGCTACCGGCATTGAAGCTGTGAGCGAGTAATTTGACTACTGCGTAAATTAGTTTGCTCCGGAGCCATCCTTCCTGAGCTAACACAAAAGCGTGTGAGCTGGAAGCTAAAAAAACCTGTGAGCTAGATCACACTAACCCAGCTTAGAGGGAACACTGTTCCCTACCCATGGAAGCTAAAAAAAACTGTGAGCTAGATCACACTAACCCATCTTAGAGGGAACACTGTTCCCTACCCATGGAAGCTAAAAAAACCTGTGAGCTAGATCACACTAACCCAGCTTAGAGGGAACACTGTTCCCTACCCATGGAAGCTAAAAAAAACTGTGAGCTAGATCACACTAACCCATCTTAGAGGGAACACTGTTCCCTACCCATGAAGCATCCTAAGTGGAGACTAAGCAATGAGTTCACGACAGCGCCTCCCTTTTAACACACACGAGATGGGTCCAGTGAATACCACCCTAAACTCCTTGCAGGAAAGGTGGGGTGAAATATGTAATAGTAAATAAATAAAAGTCACCCCTCCCTCTCCTTTAAGCCGAGATGCTGAGCAGCTACCCTCTTTGGAGTTTAAATAATCTTTGACTGGAGGGTATTTGGATAGGAAGGCTTTCCCTGTAAATCTTCTATTAATACCGTTTCCCCGAAAATAAGACCTACCCAAAAAATAAGCCCCAGCAGGATTTCTATGCATTTGTGGTATAAGCCTTAGTGTGTCTTCTTGAGGAAAAATAAATATAAGACAGTGTCTTATTTTCGGGGAAACACGGTATGTTGTCGAAGGCTTTCACGGCCGGAGTTCATTAGTTGCTGTAGATTTTCCGGGTTGTGTGGCCGTGGTTTTGGCATTGTAGGACCAAATCTACAGCAACTAATCCTCTATTAACTCCCTCCCCAAAACACACTCTGGGCAAAGAAGGAGACAGACCCCCTAAGTGTTCAAGGAAGCATCAAGGTTTGCGTTGTCCCATAAAGCCTTGGGCTGAATAGAAGCAGGGTGAAGAGTTGTTTTTTTATACCTCGCTTTTCTCTACCCGAAGAAGTCCCAAAGAGGCTTATTATTTATTTATTTATTTATTTTTTCAAATTTATACCCTGCCCTCCCCCGTAGGGCTCAGGGCTTACAATCGCCTTTCCCTTCCTCTCCCCACAACAGTCGCTCGGTGAGGTAGGCGGGGCAGAGAGAGCTCCGAGAGAACGGTGACTGGCCCAAGGTCACCCAGCAGGCTTCATGTGGAGGAGCAGTGGGGAATCAAACCTAGTTCTCCAAATCAGAGGCTGCCGCTCTTAACCACTACATCACGCCGGCTCCCAGTGATGGGCTGTCCCCTTAATCCAAGTTTAATGGCCTCCCTCGGGCCTCTCCACCAGGTTTCCATGGCAACCCCAGGGTGCCGCACATTTATAGATCGGGGGTCTCTTATTAATTTCGGGAGAGTAGATAAGAAGTGAGGGGGATTCATCCTTCTGCTCTCATTTTTTGAACCAGATTTGGAAACCGTCTTAGATTTTCAACAGGAAAGCACGGCCAAAGGACTCCGAAGCATAACAGCGAGCCGAGCCAAACGAAACCGTTCCCCGCACAAATTCATGCCGATGAACCTCGGAATCATGAAAGAGACTTGCTGCAGACTGGGCTGCACCGAGAAATTTATGCTCCTCACTTGTCGCTGACAAAAGGGATGAGAGCCTGCCCTGTTTCACGAAAGCAGGTTGCATTCTACGGATCAGTCAACCAATAAAAAAAAAACACATGCGGAATCTGTCACTTGTCGCGCAGCCTTTCCGTTCCACCGGCAGAAGCGACATTTTACGTTTAGATCCTGTTATGGTGGCGTGCCAGGCTGAACTGAACTTTTCTATTAGGTCACACAGGCACCGGCTCGCATATTACAAAATCCCTCAGGCAGCCCTTGCAAGGACTTCCTGTCAGACATAACCAAGGCTCCCTCTAAGCTGTGGAGTCTTGTGAGCAAAAATTCTACTTTGTGAGCTACCGGCATTAAATTTGTGAGCAAGCGATTTGGCTACTGCATAAATTAGTGTGTTCTGGAGCCCTCCTTCCTGAGCTAAGACAAAAATGTGTGAGCCGGAGGCTAAAAAACCTGTGAGCTAGCTCACACTAACTCAGCTTAGAGGGAACACTGTGACCCAACCCAACTTGCGTCTAATGTGTGACTTGCGATTCACCTTAAAATTGGGGGGAGGGGCAGTCTGTTTGTTTGAATGCCAGACAGTTTGCCTCCCACACAGTTTTTAAGGTGAGCCCCAGGTGATGCGTTAAACGCAAGCTGGGTTGGAATTTTCCCCAACTCAACTCGTGTTTAGCGTTATCATCTAGTCAGACCCCTAAATGGCCCCCACCCACAAGCCATGATCCAAATATCTTTTGGGTCCCGAGACACCTTGGAAATAAATAACAACAACAGTAACTTCACTGCACAGAGTTCCACATCTGTTGACATCTATATATCTAATAGCCAAGGTGCCCCCTGCATGCGGATACTTATTTCCGCACATCAGGGGCCCCTGGGGGGGAGGGAGATGTTTGTGCACACTTGGGGCAGTCCCCAGGTGTGCACAAAAATCTAAAAACCCGGAAAAAATATCAGGGGGATACTTAAATCCCCCCAAAAGTGACAGAGCGTCCCCTGCGCATGCGCAGGGAAGGCTCTGCGAACTCCCTCACCACCGCCGCAGCCGCTTCGGAGGGGGGGGAGAGAGCAGCGAGGCCCGTGCGGCTTCGGAGCCGGGGGGGAGAGAAGCAAGGGGGGAGATCGAGCGGGGGTGGTGGAGGAGACGGGGGAACCGGCGGGATGGGGGGGAACTTACCTCCTCTGCCTCATATGTGTGGAGGTCCCCCCCCGCAAGTATCGCGGGTCCCGCCCCTTGTTCCACATATTTGCCACATGACCTTTGTGGTTTTTTAAAATGTATTATTATTTTCATCCTACAAACACTACAGACTACAAACACTACAAAACACTAAAACACGAATCTAAAAATTAAGCTACACAAGGATCATACAAGATGATTAATCATAAGCTTAGTCACAGTTCCCTCTATAATAAGGTTAATGGAAAGTAGCTATTTCTTGTAGCTTCTATTACAGACTTGTATTTGTTTATTTAAATCAAGTAAGAACAGCTTAAAGAAGCCTATAAAATTCTGTTATTTCAATTTCTTTCCTCTATCTTTCTTTTTATCAAATTTCCATTGGACTTTCAGGAGTTTTGGGGCCGCAGCTGCTTTCTTCTTCCATATCTTGCTCCTCTGTTGTTCTCTTGTCAGTTGCTGATCTTTGTTGCAGTTCCAAAAACATCTTCGCTTTTAAAACAGAGTCAATCTTTCCTTTTTTATCTTTATAGTTGAAGAGAAGTCCCTCAGGTATTATCTATCTGTATGGTGTGGAGTTTTTCTGCAAAAAGCTAGTTAAGTTATTGTAGTGTTCCCTCTTCTTTCTTATTTCAAATGGTCTGTCTTTTAAGACTCTGATTTCTTCATCTTTGATTTTTAGGGTTGTTCCATACCACGTCTCTTGTAGATCTCTTTGAGAATCTTATCATTATCTCCCCAGGCAGGTTTTTTTTCTTAATGAATTCTGGATATGTCCTGTAGATCATATCCATATCGCTTTGCAATACATCCACAGTTAAACCTGTCATTGGGGCCAACGCTTCACTTAAGATTTCCTTCAGATTCTCACTCTTCTGTTCAGGAACGCCTTGAAATCTCAGAGCAAAAGCTGATTTTTCCATTTGTAGTCTTAAAAGCTGATCTTTGTCAGAGATCTTCTATTTCTCCACTACCTCCAGTCTTTGCTTAATTACATTTGGCTTCAACTTTTTTCACTGATTTTGCCGTTTCCTCTGTTTTTAAGTTCGTCTCTTTCAGCTTCTTTTGGAGCACTTCAAAGTTATTATTAAGGTTAGTCATCTGGTCCAACAGAGGACGCAGTGCTGCAGCCAACATACTGGGAAAGTCAGTAGTTACTTCCAGTTTGGCAGCCGGATGTGCTGATCTTGTAGTTCCAGGAGAGTACTTCGATTTCATCGCCAAAAGTTTATTTAAAGAGTCGCTTAAGTTGGATCTGTGCTTTACTTGATTCAATCCAGAATCGCCATTTCTACTAGCCCCCTCTATCGCTTAAACAGTTCGTCTGAAGTTGTGTGGGGGGGATCAAAGTCCCTCCCCCTCCATCGTTACAGATTTGGGATTTGGATGGGTGCTTAACCACACAGCCAGTTAAGAAAAAATGGGACTCACGCTTCATTTCATGCCAACTACAAAGGTAGGGAGAGCTTTGTAGATTTGCTAGATCACTTGCTCGCTCATCCGATGTACGCCTCTTAGTGCCATGATGGTGCCGTGGCGGCAGGACCTGTTGGGGCAAGGAGGAGCCTCGATCCCTTGGTCGTGGCCTTGGGAGAGGCACCCCCTGCGCCCCAGGCTGAGAGTCCCCTGCAAGGACTCCGGGGGGGGGCGAAATTGTCCGGCACCCCTCCCGTCCGCCGCGTCACGGGCCACTCCTATCGGAGCGCTAAAGGAGTGCGCCTGCCATTGAAGTCACCAAAACCAACGCTTCACTTAAGATTTCCTTCAGATTCTCACTCTTCTGTTCAGGAACACCTTGAAATCTCAGAGAAAAAGCTGATTTTTCCATCTGTAGTCTTAAAAGCTGATCTTTGTCAGAGATCCTCTCTTTCTCCACTACCTCCAGTCTTTGCTTAATTACATTTGGCTTCAACTTTTTTCACTGATTTTGCCGTTTCCTCTGTTTTTAAGTTCGTCTCTTTCAGCTTCTTTTGGAGCACTTCAAAGTTATTATTAAGGTTAGTCATCTGGTCCAACAGAGAACACAGTACTGTAGCCAACATATTGGGAAAGTCAGTAGTTACTTCCAGTTTGGCAGCCGGATGTGCTGATCTTGTAGTTCCAGGAGAGTACTTCGATTTCATCGCCAAAAGTTTATTTAAAGAGTCGCTTAAGTTGGATCTGTGCTTTACTTGATTCAATCCAGAATCGCCATTTCTACTAGCCCCCTCTATCGCTTAAACAGTTTGTCTGAAGTTGTGTGGGGGGGTCAAAGTCCCTCCCCCTCCATCGCTACAGATTGGGGCTTTGGATGGGCGCTTAACCACACAGCCAGTTAAGGAAAAAATGGGACTCACGCTTCATTCCATGCCAACTACAAAGGTAGGGAGAGCTTTGTAGATTCGCTAGATCACCTGCTCGCTTGTCCGATGTACGCCTCTTAGTGCCATGATGGTGCCGTGGCGGCAGGACCTGTTGGGGCAAGGAGGAGCCTCGATCCCTTGGTCGTGGCCTTGGGAGAGGCACCCCCTGCGCCCCAGGCTAGGAGTCCCCTACAAGGACTCCGGGGGGGCGGAATTGCCCGGCACCCTTCCCGTCTGCCGCGTCATGGGCTGCTCCTATCGGAGCTCCAAAGGAGTGCACTGCCATTGAAGTCACCAAAACCAGAAGTCTGGTTGTAATGTGTGAACTCATCCTCAGGCCAGGGTTGCCAGCCTCCAAGTAGCGGCCGGATGTCTCATGGGATTACAACCGATTTCCAGGTAATAGAGATAATTTCACCTGAAGAAAATGGCTGCTTTGGTAGGTGGACTCTATGGCATTATACCCCAATTGAAATCCCTCCACTCCCGAAGCCCTGCCCTCCTAGGGTTGCCGGGACTTTTAGAGACGCCAGTGGGAGGGTGGGGGGAGACGCTCCAGGAGCCAGAAGCATCGCCCCTGAATTGCTGACGTCACTGTAAGTGATGTCACTTGTCACCCAGAAGTGGCATTGGCACATCGGGGGCAACGCTCTGGTTTTGGGGCAAAACTCTATGATAAAATTGCCCTCAAACCATAGAGTTTTGCCCCCAAACCAGAACATCACCCCCCTGACATTACCAACATGCCTACGTCATTTCCAGGTGACATCAGCATGTTGCCCAACATCGCTCTGAGGGGGGGGGGGAATTTCCTCCCGCTGACCAGCTGGCCGGTGGCAGGCAGCAGTCCACAAAAGTGGGGGATCCCTCACACCAAATTGGGGAATGGTAACCTTATGCCCTCCTCAGGCTCCACCCCCGCCCCAAATCTCCAGGTATTTCCCAACCCAGAACTGGGAAAACTACCTTAGTCTCTTCTCCCCACCTCACCAGCCTTCCAGGGGCTCACACCTTTCCTTGATCGTCCAGTGCTCGCCACATTCAGTGCCCAAACAGGGAAAACTTCGGGAGATCCAAATTTATTTAAATTGAGATCGTATCAGGAGGGGAGAATAACTTTAACCTTCATATGGGTTCACTAACTGAAACAAAGGATGACGTACTAACAGAGAACATAAACAGGGTAAGTTACCAGTAAGTGGGACATGTAAAGCAAGACGACTGCCTGCCTTTAATGGCTGGGTAATAAACAGGGAGCTGGGTAATAAACAGGGAGCTGGGTAATAAACAGGGAGCTGCGGTGGCTCAAGTGGTGAAGACGCTGAACTGCAGGCTGTGGGAGGTCGGTAGTTCAGCAGTTCGAGACCCGGGTGTGCCGCATGAAGGAGTGAGCGCCCGTCTCTAGTTCCCGCTCCTGCCAACCTAGCAGTTCGAAAGCAAGAAATTGCAAGGAGATAAATAGGTACCACTTCGGTGGGAAGGTAACAGCGTTCCGTGCGCCTTGGTGTTTAGTCATGTCGGCCACATGACCACGGAAACGTCTTCGGACAGCGCTGGTTCTTCAGCTTGGACACAGAGATGAGCACCGCAACCCTAGAGTCGGACTCGACTGGATTTCGAGCAAGGGAAACCTTTACCTTTACTAATAAACAGGCATTTATCAGACCTTAATCTGACTTGTTCATAGGGGAAATAACCCAGGAAGTATCTCAAAGACAAAGGTACAAATTGTAAAGGCTTTATCCTATGCACATACACAAGCAGCTACTGGGGAAATCTACAAGGTGAAACCACAGAGTACTGAACCCCAAACCCACTTTCTTGTTAACTAAACACACAATCTTCAGATATTGCCTCATCTAGGAGATGGAGCAGCCTTATCCCCCACACCTGCCTCATCAGGTATCTGGGCTTGGCATAACGTAACACAAACTAAGCGTCTGTCTGGTTCATATTTTCAATAGTTCCTCAGAAGCAGGAAGTTCCCTTTTTGGACCAATCCAAAGGTGGGGAGCTCATCGAAAACTCCCACCCAATGATGATTTAACCACAGCACATTTCCCCCTGATGATCCTAGGGGACGCTTTGTTAGGGTTGAGGACTTGAGGAGTAAATTTTAGTGCTTTCCATCATTACAGAGGACGCGTTCTTCAACAGGAGGCCCTGCGGCAAGAACCACAGCAGGACGACGCGGTCGAGAAAAAGAGGAGAACTGTACTGGAGGAGGGAATTTCATGGAAGACCGTGCTTATCGGGAGCCGGAGAACGAGAAGGCATTCTGGAAGTGTGTTTTCAGGCTCAGAACGTTAGGGTATTGTGAAGCAGAATGACTGTTCTGAGTAGGTTCCAGAGAGCTCACCAGAGCATGCCACCCATGTTATAGGAACATGGTGGGTGTGTTATGACTGATGAGGGCCACTGCCTTAGGACATGGAGACTCTGTCCCTTCTCTTCTCGGGCAACTGGTCGCAGCATATCCTGGTGGTGTCCAGTCCTTGGAAAGAGAGGGTTGGATCCTGACACCTTTTCCACCAGTCTTGCCCAGTTCTCCTCCTCACTACAGCTCCCATCCATCCTGCACAGCTTTTGTTCCTGCAGATCTCATAATCTCCAACATAGACATTTGGGTGTGTGTGTGTGTGTCAGAGGTGACCCTTCCTTTTTTCACCAGCAGAAAAGATGGTTGGACGGAGTCAGGATACAGGATGGTCTTGATAGGCTGGAAAACTCTTTTAACAAGGATAAATGTAAAGTTCTGCATTTTGGTAGGAAAAATGAAATGCAGAATTATGGGATGGGGAAACTTGTCTTGGCAGTAGAATGTACGAAGAGGATCTAGGGGTCTTAGTGGACCATACACTGAATGTGAGTCAGCAGTGTGATGCAGTAGCTAAGAAGGCAAATTCCTTTAAAAAAAGGAACATCCCTTTAAATGCTTTTTGCAAGCCCTGCTAGGTGAGCTCGCTGCTTCGGTGTAGGTATAGCTACCCAAATAAAAGCCGATTTTTTTGGCTTTTATTCAGGCTCAGCTATTTAATAGCCAAGCAGATTCGCTAATCTGAGTTCAGCTTAATAAATACCCCAAAATACCAATAAGGTATTTTCTGGGTATTTATTTGCCTTGATTTTTACTGAGCGCACAGCCCTAATCGAGAGGGTTTTTCCCCCCATTTTAGGATACCTGATTTGGAAGTCCTGCTTGGGTAGCACTTGTAACAGTGCTTTTCAAACCTGGTTCCAGGAAAAGGGTTCCTCTGAAGCATAGCAGGGTCTACTTAGTCAGGAGATTTTAGTAACGGCAGACAAGCTTCCCTGAAAGACCACTAGCCCACAACGCTACTGCTCTTTCTCTGCTTTGAAATTTTTTTGCTACGTGGTAGGTAGACAGCATGAACACCACTTGGGGGAGGCAGAAGGTCTGAATTTCATTGCCACCATTTACAGTTTTCAGGGCGTTGGGAAGGTCTTTTCTCTGCCTCAGAGCCTAGAGAGAGCTGATGACCATCAGAATGCTCAGCTAGATGGACTAAGGGTCTAACTCAGCATACAGCTGCTTAGAACATCCGTATGACAAGCAAACAGATAATGCTTCCCACAAGACCATTTCTACCATCGACACATTTTATTCTGCAAAAAGAAACTGCCATGGAGCAAACTGCTGGATAGTTCTAGAACGAGAAAGGGTTTTTTCCCCACAAACAGGGCATGAGTGGACAAACCTTCTTGAACAGCTTACTAAAACGTTATATGTACAAGGCGCGGTGAGGGCTTCACAGCCAAGGAGAAAGGAAACGGCCCTTGATTCTCCCTTCCTTTATAACATGCAGAGAAAGTGCTATTAAAGCTAGTCCCCCCCTTTCCCCTCCATCAGGTTAGAATGTCCCGGAGGGCGGAGGGCAAGTCGGGGAAAGCGAAATGGTAACTGCTCTCCAGGGTCCGTTCAGGCACCACCCGCTGCCCTTCCAGCAACATGATGCTTCGCTCTGAACCAAAGACAGCGGAGACCACAAAGCCAGGCAGGGGCAGCACGGCGGGGCGTCGGAGTGCTGATCCCAGGGCTTGGGCGAAATCCTTGTTACTGGTGGTGACCGCGGAAGGAGCGACGCCGTTCAGGATCCCGCTGACGCCCTCGTGCTCCAGCGCATGGGCTATGATGCCCGCCAAATCCATCACGTGGATCCAAGGAAAAGGCTGCAGGCCCGACCCGATGGGCCCCCCCAGGCCGAGGCGAAAGGGCCACAGCATCTGGGCAATGGCTCCACCGTCTCTGCCTAACACGACACCTGGGAGCAAAACGGGGCGGGGGGGGGGAACGGGGAATCAATAATAAATCATTGGGGGATGGGAATATATATCCAGGGCTCTTTTTGTAGAAAAAGCCCAGCAGAAGCTCATTAGCATAATAGGCCACACCCAACAGCAGGAACTCATTAGCATATTGGGCCACACCCGTGACAGCACAGCTTATTAGCACATTAGACCGCACCCCCATGTCACCAGAAGTGTGCTCATCCAGCCACACCCACCTTTTGCTTCTTATTCTGTTTACCTTGTTTGTTGTCAAAACCCAGGGCCTTTTTTTGTAGCAGGAACTCCTTTGCATGTTAGGCCACACACCCCTAATGTAGCCAATCCTAATGAGTTTCTGCTGTTGGGTGTGGCCTATTATGCTAATGAGCTCCTGCTGGGCGTGGCCAACTCGGGAGCCAGCCGGAACTCCGTTCCTGTGCGTTCCTGCCCAATAATAGCCCTGTATATTTATATCTATTTCTCTCTCCTCATCACTGGCTGTTCCAGCTCCCCCCCCCACTGCCTCCTCCCTTCAGCTCTAGCTTCTGTCCACCTGGGAAGGGGGGACGTTGATTCCCCACATTTCTCCCCAACAGGGCTCCAAAGCAGCTTACAATATCATGTCCCTCCCAATGCACCTTGTCCTTCACAACAACCATCCTGTGAGGTAGGTCAGGCTGAGAGAGCTTAGGTCACCCAGTGGGTTTGAGGAGTCCAACCTCAGCTGCCCTGACCCAGGTGAGCCACTCTTCCTACACCACGCGGATGATGGAAAACTTGAGGGAAAAGGCATGAAGCTGTCAGCCAGCTCCCTGTACCACATCACAGGGTGGAAGCGTCAGCCTTCAGAATGGTTGTGCTTGGCAGGCAGAAAAGGCACCCCTGGACGATAGCGACATGGCCTCACGAGATGCCAGATGTCACTTCGGCCACCAAAGCAATAGCGACATTTTTGTGGCAGTGTGTACAATTTGGAGTTTTCTTTATACATGGACTAGGAGGAAGGCCCGTTGCGGCCCGAAATGCAACGGGCTTCTAGCAGAGGGCCTGGGTGAGCGTGGCGTCGTGGAGGAGGCGTGCTCCCCCCCTCCCAGACCCCCGGCCGAGTGCAAGGCAGCCCCTGACCCACCTGGAGGTGCGGGGCCGGGTGTGCGCCGGTCCCTGCAGGCAGTCGGCGGCGGGACAGAAGGCTGCACCATCGCCAGCCTGGCCCACAGCCCCTGACAGAGGCAGAGTGAGGGAGGAGGAGCGCGGGTTTGGCGAAGCAGCAGAGGCCGGCGTCAGGGCAGCAGGCGGCACACCGTGGAGGCCGGAACAGCCACCAGGGAGGGGAGAAGGAGGCGAGAAGGCAGGGCGCCGGGCGAGCAAGCCCTTTTGTCCGCCGGAGCATGCGCCTGCTCCGCCGCCTAGCAGCTTACTGAGTCGGAAAGGCTGGGCAGTGGTTCTATCGGAGGGTGGGTGGGACGTTGACAACACATGGGCACGCAGTCACCAATGGATGGCGAGACCTTATGATCGACAAGTCTCCTGGCCAAAGCCTGTGGGAGCGTGTTCCAGGACTCACACGAAATGAGCTTTATATATAAGAGAGATATTCTTCACTTGGTAAGCAAAATCTTTTGTACCTGGCCCCACTGTGTGGCTTTTACTATCCACCAAGTGGGGATTTTGCTGTTCTATCTAGCAATCATAAACATTTATATGACAAAGCAAAGTGTTCCAGACTTTGCACTTATTCGCTCAGTACAACAATTTTTAAGGTAGGCCAGTATTATTACTCCTGTATAGCAAACTAGGGTTGCCAGGTCTGGGTTGGAAAACCCCTGGAGACTTTGGGGGGTGGATTTGGGAGAGGGCGGGGTTTGGGGAGGGGCCTCCGCATGGCACAGTGCCGTAGAGTCCACCCTTCAAAGCAGCCGTCTTCTCCAGGGGAGCTGATCTCTGTCAGCTGGAGATCAGTCGTAAAAGCGGGAGATCTCCAGGCCCCACCCGGAAGCTGGCAACCCCATTGCAAACAGCGACACGCTGGGGAATGAGGGTTAAAAAGGGGAGTTACCCTCCCCATCCAGTGAGGCCATCACAGGGACGCGATTTGAACTAGAGGCTTCCCAGGTACCTGCTCCATCTCTGAACCACTATCCTACATTAGCATGGGGAACAGGCAGGGGATAAGCAACGGGAGTAGGGCTGCCAAGTCCCCCCAGGGGACGGATTTCCCCCCGCTTTGGAGGCCCGATTTCCGCCCCCGCGGAATCGGGCCCCGGGTGAAACCCCACCCCAGCGTGCACGTTACAGGGAAATGACGTCATGACGCCGGGCATGCTGGGGGCGGGGCCACAGCCATTTGAGGGGAAAACGGAAGCCGAAGCCGGAGACCAGAAGGAAGAGCCGCCACCACCGGGGTGCTAGGTAGGCCTACCCAACCCCTGAGAATGTGCCCATAGTTAGAGATCCATAATAGTGATTAGCACTACAAGTTGTAAAACCGCCCAGAGACCCCCATTGGGGGGTTAGGGCGGTATATAAATCGAAGGTTAAATAAATAAATAAATAAATAAATAAAAATAAAAATTGTGACGTGCATGCGGCGCGCACACGCTCCGGGAGCCACCCCAGAGTCCCCCACCGGCGAGGTAAGTCCGATTTGGCAACCCTAAACGGGAGGGAAATGGGTATACTTTACCAAGGCCCGGAAAGTTCTGTAGCTCAGTTTTCAGTTGCAAGTCCATTACCAGAATATGGTACTGTAGCGCGGTACTGAATATGGTACAGAATATGGTACTGTAGAATATGGTACTGTAGCGCAGCCTATAGGCTCTAGGGAGGCCTAGTGGCTCCAGGGAAGCCTGTATTGGAGTAGCTATCAGGGCCTACATTTCCCAGGTCCCCTCTGGACCTTGTGACTGGTTGTGAGGGGATCTGGAGGGAAAATGTACACTAGCAGAGGAGCCAGAGGGTGGTGCCTGGGAAGAAGGAATAAAAGGCCTTACCCAGAGTGGGAAGGCGGGGTTCACTCCCAGGGAGCAGAGCTGGTGAGGCTGCCGTGGAAGGAGGGATCCCTCGTCCAAAAGGGGCGAGTCAGTCTGAGATCAAGGACCTAGAGCAGCGGTTCTCAACCTGTGGGTCGCGACCCCTTTGGGGGTCGAACGACCCTTTCACAGGGGCCGCCTAAGACCATCGGAAAACACAAATTTTCGATGGTCTTAGGAGCCGAGACACATCCTGCATATTAGATATTTACACTACGATTCATAACAGTAGCAAAATTACAGTTCTGAAGTAGCAACAAAAATAATTTTATGGTTGGGGGTCACCACAACATGAGGAACTGTATTAAAGGGTCACGGCATTAGGAAGGTTGAGAACCACCGACCTAGAGAGAGCTAGGACAGTACAGCCAGGCGTGTCCGGATTTATTAATTTATTGATTTACCTGCTTTTACTTTGCTCATTTTCCCTACTTGTCCCTACATGCTTTTGCACTACAGTTGCTGTTAAAAAATCTCTTTAAGAAAACTACTTTGTTACTCTGCCTGGTTCTTCGCGCCTCATTCGGTTACTTATGAGGGGAAACCTGTTAGCAAAGAGCGTACGAAGGGGTAGGGTGGGTGGGTGCGCGGGGCCCTCCCCCAGGAGACCCCTACCAAAGTGGTGGCAGCCAATGCTCCCTAGAAGCTGTGGAGTCTTGTGAGCAAAAACTCTACTTTGTGAGCTACCGGCATTAAAGCTGTGAGCGAGTGAGTTGGCTACTGCATTAATTAGTTTGCTCTGGAGCCCTCCTTCCTGAGCTGAGACAAAAAGGTGTGAGCCAGAGGCTAAAAAACTGTGAGCTGGCTCACACTCACTCAGCTTAGAGGGAACACTGGTGGCAGCCTCGAGAGGCCTTTGCTAGCCACTTCCCGCGACAGGTATGTTTATGGAATTTCAGAATGGATGTGGGGTTTTTTTCAGAACTATGTCCGTATTAGACAGGACTGGGGAGGGTGGCCTGTTTTATGAGTTTATCCCAGGTATGGAAAAAGATGCTTGTGAACCAGGGACGGGGGGATGCCTCACATACCAAACTGCCTCAGATAAAAACAGAGCAAGGAGGACTCAGACCCCTATCCCAGGCACGGTCCCCTTGAACTTGGGGCCGACGCAAGATTAAATGGATTTGGGGGCCCATCAGCCAGTCAGGAATGGCTCCGCTGCCTGCTCCCTCAGAAGAAACTTTCAACCCCCGAGGATGTACTTGCCGGATCTCACCACCACCTGGCGCGTGGCCTGGTCGGGGACTTGAGCTGCGGCCTCCCAACGGGTCACCAGACGAGAGAAGAAGTCGAAGTCCCCGCCGGGACTATTCTCGGTGTATTTGGTGGTGTGGCTGGGCCGGTAATAGCCTTGGTGGGATACAGGACACAGGAAGAGATGGTCAGTGTTTGGCTGTAGTAGGGCAGATCTTCCCATTTGCCCCTGGTGCACAGATGATTTCTAGGAGATCTTCCTGTTCTTTTAAGACTCTAGGGGGACTGTGGCTCAGTGGCAGAGCGCCAGTCAACATGTTGATGCTGACACCTTCACCCTGTACAGGTGGAATGTTTGTGAGCATCCCATGTCATCACAGTGTCTCAGCAACGATTGGGGGGGGGGGGCCAGGCAGGCAAGTGAGAGGCTGCAGCCAGCGTTCTGCCCAGGACATCAAGGTGGTTGGGGTTTTTTGGGGGGCCATATTACACAGTCAAAACCGGTTGTACTCAGGACAAAGGAGACACTGTACTTTCATCCGGTGGGATAAAACCAACCAATCAGGAGCAAAACCACGCTTCAGCACAGGGCTAAATACCTACGCCGGTGACAAGGACCCAGGAGCGAGGTGGGTGCTCCGCTTCTGCAATGGCTTTCGCCAAAGTCTTTGTGGTCTCCACCCGACTGGCGACCACCTCCTGGCGGAAGGATTCGCTCCACCTGCAGCGGTAAGAGAAACCGACAGGGTGTCACAACCATTCTCGTCCCAATGCAGACGTCGGCGGTGCATGCGCACCCGAGAGGAGCCTGCTAAGTTGTCCTCCCGGTAACAAACACAGAGGAGAAAGGTTTGCTTTGTATTTTGGCAGCAAACAGGACCACGGTGTATAATATCTAGTAAAACAGTAAATCACCGTGTACAATTAAACAATATTTCTTGGGTTTTACATGCAATGTTTAGAATTCAATTATTAACAAGATTACAACAATAACACTGCAATATGCAACATAAAGCTCAGCAGTACATACAGAGTAATACAGTACTAGTTACAGACAAACGACGGAGTTCTAGTACACTATCCGTTTGCGTGTCCTTCTTCAGGTTTGTCATTCTGTTCTTATTTCTTCATTAGAATGAAGTGCAGCAAGCCATATTTCAAAATGCTAATTCCTATACGATTTTTTTGATGTACGCTACCGCGCTTAGATTCTGGTGACTGGGGAGCTCCTATGGCAAGCTCTCACTGAGGGAAGCTTAGCCAATTATGATATGCTGTAGACCCAGTCACATTAGAGCTTGCTATAGGAGCTCCCGAGTCACCAGAATCTAAGCGCGGGAGCGTACATCAAAAAAATCGTATAGGAATTAGCATTTTGAAATATGGCTTGCTGCACTTCATTCTAATGAAGAAATAATTACAGAATGACAAACCTGAAGAAGGACACGCAAATGGATAGTGTACTAGAACTCTGTCGTTTGTCTGTAACTAGTACTGTATTACTCTGTATGTACTGCTAAGCTTTATATTGTATTTTTGCAGAGCAGAAACTGGCCGTGCATTGCAGGAGGTCGGGAAGCTCCTGAGGTTTTGTGCCTGCGCCCACTCCGCCTCAGTGCCCACCCTCTCCCTTGGGTGTCCACTGCCTCTTCCACGGGTTTAACAAGACTGGGGATTCCTCCGGTCCCACCACGCTTATCACAACTGGCATCCTTTTTGCCTCACGCTATTAGCACGCTAGTAGTACGCTAATAGTATGACTATTAACACAACAAGAAGAGCGGCTGGAAAGTTATATTCAACACCGACGGCCACGGGAACTCATCTGGAAGTTACACCTCTGCGGGGACTTACCTACGAAGGGGATTCAGGACGTTTTCCCCAGCTAGGTTGACGGCACCTTCACAGGGGGGGAGCCCCAAACGGGAAAGCTCATCCTGGGGGCAGAAGGAAGAGGAGACACAGGACCGGTCTTTCATAAGAACATAAGAGACGCCAATGTTGGATCAGGCCAAAGGCCCATCCAGTCCAACACTCTGTGTCACACAGTGGCCAGAAATACCAGGTGCCATCAGGAGGTCCACCAGTGGGGCCAGGACATTAGAAGCCCTCCCACTGTTGACCCCCCCCCCCCAAGCACCAAGAAGACAGAGCATCACTTGCCCCAGAGC
This sequence comes from Gekko japonicus, assembly GCF_001447785.1. Classification (NCBI taxonomy): domain Eukaryota; kingdom Metazoa; phylum Chordata; class Lepidosauria; order Squamata; family Gekkonidae; genus Gekko; species Gekko japonicus. The sequence continues at coordinate 697,853 of NW_015167073.1, forward strand.
CCCTATCTATACCTTGTGGCTAATAGCCACTGATGGACCTCTGCTCCATATGCTTATCTAATTCCCTTTTGAAGCCGTCCATGCTTGTAGCTGCCGCCACCTCCTGTGGCAGTGAATTCCATGCGTCAATCACTCTTTGGGTGAAGAAGTGCTTCCTTTTATCCGTTCTAACCCGACCGCTCAGCAATTTTATGGAGTGCCCACGAGTTCTTGTATTGTGAGAAAGGGAGAAAAGTACCTCTTTGCCTACCTGCTCTTTCCCATGCATAATCTTATAAATAGGTCTTTCAAATGACACACACCTCACAGCTCTCCCACCCAGTCCAAATCTGTCCCTTAGTTCTGCAAGAGCAGATGTGCTGTAGCTGCATGAGACCTCAGCTAGGGCTGGGGAGTCTCAGGTTAAACCAAAAAGCTCTTCACAGCTGCATCCACACAGCAAAGGTTCTCCAGTTTCCCGGATGCCACAAAAGCAAAGGCAACAGAGATTCCCTACAAGAGTTTTCTACGCACACAGTCTTCCATCTGCCACCATTAGGAAGCAACCATAGACAGTGAAAAATTCAATGAATACCTTACTAAACTGCCTGTAACGAGCATGACAGAACTGGGGGCCACTCCGGAAAAGGCCCTGCTGTGGGGAGGAGCACTCAGATCAGAATGTCGGCAGCCCATCTAAAAATGCAGCATGCAAAACTCTTCCTGAGCTGGAGCTGAACAGTGAACGTAAGAACATAAGAGAAGCCAGTGCTAGATCAGGCCAATGGGCCTATCTGGTCCAACACTCTGTCATCACACAGTGGCCAAAAACACCAGGTGCCATCAGGAGGTCCACCAGTGGGGCCAGGACACTAGAAGCCCTCCCACTGTTGACCCCCCCCCCAAGCACCAAGAAGACAGAGCATCACTTGCCCCAGACTGAGAGTTCCTATCTATACCATAGCCACTGATGGACCTCTACTCCACGTGTTTATCCAATTCCCTTTGAAGCCGGTCCATGCCTGTAGCTGCCGCCACCTCCTGTGGCAGTGATTTCCAGGTGTTAATCACTCTTTGGCTACAGCTTCAAATACTAAATAGAGTGTTTTGTTAACAGCTGGGGAGCAGGGCCAGGACGATAAATGGCGGCCCCCCTAGTCTCCTCTGGAGGGAGAGTTAGCAGCCCTAATAGGAGGAGGAAGAAATAAGAAGAAAGGAGGAGGTGGTGGATGGTGGAGATTGGGTTTATACCCTGCCCTTCACTACCCAAAGGAGTCTCGGAGTAGCTTACAATCTCCTTCCCTTCCCCTCCCCACAACAGACACCCTGTGAGGCAGGTGGGGCTGAGAGAGCTCTGAGAGAACTGTGGCTGACCCAAGGCCACCCAGCTGGCTGCACGTGGAGGAGTGGGGGAATCAAACCCAGTCCTCCAGATTAGAGTCCGCCACTCTTCACCACGACCCCAAACTGGCTCTCGGGCCTGCAGGGCAAGGAGCCCAATCTACTTAGAGCTCAGAAGCTAAGTGAGGTCGGCACTTGGATGGGAGACCGCCAAGGAACACTCTGCAGAGGAGGGCAATGCCAAACCACCTCTGCTCATCTCTTGCCTTGAAAACCCCTTGCTGGGGTTGCCACAAGTCGGCTGAGACTTACTAGCCACCTCTAAGGGGCTCAGAACAGTGTAGGTGATTTGCCTCTCTCATCCATTCTGTCTCTACAATTCACTGGGCCAGTGATGGTTCCAGGGATACCCAATCAACTTTATGGCTTGGTAGGGAGCTGCGGTGGCTCAAGTGGTTAAGACACTGAACTGCAGGCTGTGGAAGGTCAGTAGTTCAGCAGTTCGAGACCCGGGTGCCACACGATAGAGTGCGCTCCCATCTTTAGCTCCAGCTCCTGCCAACCTAGCAGTTCGAAAGCAAGAAATGGCAAGGAGATAAATAGGGACCACTTCGGTGGGAAGGGAACAGCGTTCCATGTGCCTCGGTGTTCAGTCATGCCGGCCACATGACCACGGAAACGTCTTCGGACAGCGCTGGCTCTTAGGCTTTGAAACGGAGATGAGCACCGCAACCCTAGAGTCGGACTCGACTGGCTTTCCAGCAAGGGAAACTTTACCTTTACCTTTACTAGGGAACTGAACCTGTTGCCCCAGACCCTCGCTCAACACCCTGACCACTAAACCCCCCCGGTGGCTCTCACACACAGCACACGCTTCAGAGGAACAGTTCACCCAATCCCGCCTGAGTCCTGGCTCAAGCTTAGACCTTGTCACATACCCAGGTGATCCGGTCCTTCCCGGGATGGCGGGAAACAGCGGTCACCTCATGCCCACGGCTCCTCAGCAGCTGCGTTAAGGCTCGGCCCACAAATCCGGTTCCGCCCCCTAATTCAAACATGGAAGTGATCTCTGTGAATGTACGTTTCATGTTACAACACAAGTCCAATGTTCCCTTTAAGCTGTGGAGTCTTGTGAGCAAAACTTCTACTTTGTGAGCGACTGGCATTAAAGTGGTGAGCGAGCAATTTGGCTACTGCAGAAATTAGTTTGCTCTGGAGCCACCCGTCCTGAGCTAAGATAGAAATGTGTGAGCCGGAGGCTAAAAAACTGTGGGCTAGCTTACACTAACTCAGCTTAGAGGGAACAGCGACCACAACACTGTTAACACAGCATAGCTCTGTTCGATATGTTAAGGGCACACCACCACCTCTGTCGTTGTCTGGTCTTCTACACGCACCCCTGACAGCGGCTGGTGGGGGCACAGTGGCGAACAGAATGAGAACCTCTTCCTTCTCACAAACTCACTCTGGGGCTTTAGACGTGGGCACTCCTTTTTCACCTCAGCCCACTGTCCGTCACATGGAGATAATGCTACTGGCATACCCGGTAGGGCTGTGGTAAGGATTCTGAGCTGTTAACACAGCATAGCTCTGTCCAAGTGTTCAATAGGTTAAGGGCACACCACCACCTCTGTTGTTGTCCTGTCTTCTACACGCACCCCTGACAGCGGCTGGTGGGGGCACAGTGGCGAACAGAATGAGAACCTCCTCCTTCTCACAAACTCACTCTGGGGCTTTAGACGTGGGCACTCCTTTTTCACCTCAGCCCACTGTCCGTCACATGGAGATAATGCTACTGGCATACCCGGTAGGGCTGTGGTAAGGATTCTGAGGCAATTGTGTGTGAAGCGCTTGAAACCACAAAGAGTGCTCGATAAAATGCTGTGTTCCGTTCTTTGCGTGTGACATTTTCTGCTCTTTCTCCAAAGAGCTCGGGCTGGTACACATCATTTCCCTCTCCACTCCCATTTTATAAATTCCCGTGAGGTGGATTGGGCTGGCAGACAGCAACTCGCCCAAAGCTCTTCAGGAAGTGACAGGGATCTGACCCCAAGTCTTTCCAGCCCGAGGCTGCAAATGTAGCTACAACACCAGTTTGGCACTCGTCTTTAGTGGAAGGGCTCAAAATACACCTTGTTTCTTGGAAGAAAGACTGGATAAACATGACATTTAAATACACATTATATAAAAATATGTGAAATTTAAATATAATAATACACAACTGGTGATGGAAGCACAAGGCTGCACAGCAAAATCCATCTATTCTTCCATAAAATACCAATCCATAGCTGCTGGTACATCCCTAGTTTTATAGGGCTGTGGACAATTGTCAAGAAGATTTTAGCCGATCAGCCATCCAAACTTTCACAGATTCATTAGCAGAAGCAGGAGGAGGAGTTGGATTTATACCCCGCCCCTCACTCAGAGTCTTCGAGCAGTTTACAAACTCCTTTCCCCGGAAGCTTGCTGGGTGACCCTGGCCCAGTCATATTCTCTCAGACCACCTTACCTGGCATGGTCTTCTTTAATATGAAATGTTACGACTTCCGCACACACTGTTCTCGGTTCGTCAGGGGCACATTGGTGTAAAAATATAAGGTATTGGGAATGATTTCAGGATAACACTGCATCTACGTATTCTGCAGCGTCAAATTTGGAAGGTATTGGGAATGATTTGAGGATAACACTGCATCGACGTATTCTGCAGGGTCAAATTTGGTACAGCAGCCATATTTTGTTTATTATGGCACACTGTCATCTATCCAAGATCCTGGATGCTGTTTTGCGTTATTGTATTATAGCCAATTGTGATTTTAGGGATGTAAATTTTTAGGGATGTGGATTTGGTGTAGTGGTTTAAGAGCGGTGGACTCTAACCTGGAGAAATGGGTTTGATTCCCTACTCCACATGCAGCCTGCTGGGTGACCTTGGGTCAGTCAGTTCTCTCAGAGCTCTCTTGGCCCCACCAACCTCACAGGGTGTCTTGTGGGGAGAGGAAGGGAAGGAGATTGTAAGCTCTGAGACTCCATCAGGTAGTTATGATGTTGATTTCTCTCTTTGTGGTTGTAGGCTAGGTTCACTGACATTTAGTGTATTATCGTTTTATGGCAATGTGAATGTGTTTGATGGAAAGACACAACGAACGTCAATAAACCACAAGCCAGCAACTTTGTATTAACTTATGATGATGATTTCTCTCTTTGTGGTTGTAGGCAGTGTTCCCTCTAAGCTGAGTTGGTGTGAGCTAGCTCATAGTTTTTTAGCCTCCAGCTCACAGATTTTTGTCTTGGCTCAGGAAGGAGGGCTTCAGAGCAAACTAATTTATTCAGTAGCCAAATCACTTGCTCACAACTTTAATGCTAGTAGCTCACAAAGTAGAATTTTTGCTCACAAGACTCCACAGCTTAGAGGGAACATTGTAGGCTAGGTTCCCTGACATTCAGTGTATTATCGTTTTATGGCAAGTGAATGTGTTTGATGGAAAGACACAACGAACGTCAATAAACCACAAGCCAGCATCTTTGTATTAACTCCATAGCCCAGAGAGCACCTGTGCAGTGCAATTATTAGATCCCTAGAATTATAGCTGAAACCTAGAATGTCAAGAAGATTCTTATGGCCTAAAATTGGTTTGCCTGCTGAGGCAATGCTTAGAACAGGATCGGAGTTCAAATCCTCACTCTGCCACGGAAGCTCATTGCATGACCAGCCAGACACGCTCAGCCTCACAGGGTCGTTGCAACGCTCAAATGAAGGGGGGGGGGAGAGATGTGCACCATGCCCTGAGCTGTTGCATTAAATAAATCAAATACACTCAAAGCGGCCCCTCCCCTCCACAGCCAACCGAAGGTCAACCCAATCTGCGGACTTGTCTGCAACAGAGCCAAGCAAATTCGGTTTGCAATCTCAACCTTTCCTCGCACGCGTCCTCCTTGGAGGAACTCACCGACTATCACTCTCATGGCCAAGGCTGCGGATCGCGCAGGCGCAACGAGACCCCACGAAGCCTCCTCTAAGCAAGGTGGTGGTGGGGGAGACCATAGAGATGGAAAGGGTCCCGCCGAGACTCTATCCTAGAGCCGGTTCAAAAAATAATACTCCCAGAACCTACACTTCCGGCAACCATAGGATATCCTGCGAACCCAGTGGCGTCGCTCTAGAGCCTTGGCGTCTCTTCTCTACGGTCCTGTCGTCCTGGTAACAGCTGTTCCCCCCCGGAATGACACTTTACTATAGAGTGTCAAACCCCAGAGCGGCAAATCTTTGCAAATCAGGGAGACGAGAGGAAGCCTGAAGGAAAGCCACGCGGGTCCCGCGGAGCAATCCCGGCCAAGGCCTTATCTGCAACATTTGCCGGACCTTCAAAGCGATAGATCTCCCCCCTCTCTCGTCGTAGGGTTGCCAGCCTCCAGGTAAGGCCTGGGGATCCCCCCCCCCGCTTTCACAACTGATCTCCAGCTGACAGAGATCAGCTCCCCTGGAGAAGATGGCTGCTTGGAAGGGTGGGCTCTAGGGGACCCTGCGGAGGCCCCTCCCCTCCCCAAACCCCGCCCCCTCCCGGCTCC
>NW_015167073.1:703861-712724 GCF_001447785.1 Gekko japonicus
AAGGCCGGCTCAGTCGCGGGGGTAAGGAAGGGGGGTGGGGGGGGCAATGCTCCCTCTAAGCTATGGAGTCTTGTGAGCAAAAATTCTACTTTGTGAGCTACTGGCATTAAAGTTGTGAGGGAGTGATTGGACTACTGCATAAATCAGTTTGCTCTGGAGCCCTCCCTTCCTGAGCCAAGACAAAAATGTGTGAGCTGGAGGCTAAAAAACTGTGAGCTGGCTCACACTAACTCAGCTTAGAGGGAACATTGGACTGGGGGGTGTTGGGGTGTGTGTGCAGCACCGGCCTCCTCCCCCCCTCCCTGCTTGATGGTGTGTTGTGGGCGTGCGCGTTCGTTTTGAGGACTGGTTACTCGTGGGGCGTGGGGGTTAGGAGCGCTGTCCTCGGAGCAAAGTTCGAATCCCCCCCCTCAGGTGAGCCTTCCTCGCAGGGTTGTTGTGAAGAAAAGGCAGAGCGGCGCTACGTAAGAAAGAAACACTTATAATATGCATTGAGCTTTATAACAACAAATGCACTGCTTTGAGGACATTAGAAGAGGGTGGTGTAGTGGCTGGACCAGGAGCTGAGAGGCCCAGGTTTGACTCCCCAGGCTGCCATGGAAACTTGGCGGGGGACCTTGGGCCAGTCACACACCCTCCCCTAACCTACCTCACAGGGTTGTTGTAAGGAAAGTGGAAGAGAGGACAATGATGTAACCTGCTTTGGGGACAACAAAGGTGGGTTTAGATGAGATTTTTTTAAAAAATATGGGGCAGTGGGAGTTGACAATTGCACCTAACCTCTCTGGGGAGACTGGTCACATTTGAAGCCAGGAGTTCAAATGCTCTCCATGGTGTTTTGGGGAGGTGGGGCGCCCGGGAGGAAGCCTGTGATTTCTCAAAGTGGGGGGTGGGGATAGCATCCTCAGGTCCCTTCTGTCTAGTGGGGCTCACCCTGGATCTCTTTGCCTGCCTCTGATTTCAGCCAGAGATGAGCACCCCCGGGGGGGCTGTGACCAACCGTGGACGGCGCTTCAAATGGGCCATTGAGCTGAGCGGCCCGGGCAGCGGCAGCAGGTAAGGGCCTCTGTGGAGGTCAGTCCCCGGACTCCCTGAGACGACAGACCTTGGGCACGGCTGCAGCTCTCTTCTCTTCTTTTGCCAGGGGCCGGAGCGACCGGGGCGGTGGGCAAGGGGATACCATGTATCCCGTCGGCTACTCAGACAAGCAGGTGCCGGACACGAGCGTGCAAGAGACAGACCGTATCCTGGTGGAAAAGGTACAGCAGGGGTGGCGGGGCCGGGCTGGGGAAGGGGTTCCTTGGTGTACTCTCAGGGAGAGAACCGCCAGGAATCTCCTCCAAGGGGGGGGGGAGTGTTCAGGAAAGCGAGACGTAAACTGGGAGCTCTCGATGGCGTCGTGGTGGATCCAGCCCTTCTCTCCTCTCTCCCACCTTTTCAGCGCTGCTGGGACATCGCCCTGGGCCCCTTGAAGCAGATCCCCATGAATTTGTTCATCATGTACATGGCCGGCAACACAATCTCCATCTTCCCCACCATGATGGTCTGCATGATGGCGTGGAGGCCCATCCAAGCACTCATGTCCATCTCGGCCAGTAAGTGTACCGCCACCTAAGAACACCTAAGTGTACTGCCACCTAATGTCCCTTCCTTGTTTAGAACGGATAAAAGGAAGTCCTTCTTCACCCAAAGAGGGATTCACACATGGGATTCACTGCCAGAGGAGGTGGCGGCGGCTACAGTTTGGTGTCGTGGTTAAGTGCGCGGACTCTAATCTGGGAGAACCGGGTTTGATTCCCCACTCCTCCACTTGCACCTGCTGATGTGACCTTGGGTCAGTCACAAGCTCTGGCACAGCTGTCCTTGAAAAAGAGCAGTTTGTGTCAGAGTTCTCTCAGCCCCACCCACCTCACAGGGTATCTGTTGTGGGGAGGGGAAGAGAAAGGAGTTTGTAAGCCGCTCTGAGACTCCAAGTGAAGGGCGGGGTATAAATCCAATCTCTTCTTCTTCTTCTACAAGCATGGACGGCTTCAAAAGGGGACTAGATAAGCATACGGAGCAGAGGTCCATCAGTGGCTATTAGCCACAAGGTATAGATAGGGACTCTGGGGCAAGGGATGCTCTGTCTTCTTGGTGCTTGGGGGGGGGTCAACAGTGGGAGGGCTTCTAATGTCCTGGCCCCACTGGTGGACCTCCTGATGGCACTGGTATTTCTGGCCACTGTGTGACACAGTGTTGGGCTGGATGGGCCTTTGGCCTGATCCAACATTGGCATCTCTTCTGTTCTTATCCCAGTAGTCCAGCATCCTTGGATCCTGAGCTCTTAACTTCTCTTCCGTCTCCCCTCCTTTTTCTCCCTTATGCCTTTCATCTCTGATGCTAGCGGAAAAGACCAGGCACACTCTGGGACTCTTGTAACGTACGTAGCTGCAGTTTGGAGTCTAGCTGCATAAGGCAGCCTCATTCAAACAAAAAGCCTAGTGAAATTGTCCCTGGACTGGAGCACAAGAGAGGGATGACATGGTTGGATACGTTCCCACGAAAGAAGAGGGGAGAAATTCGGTGCACACACGGAACCTCAATCAATCAATCAATCAATCAATCAATAGACCTTTAATGGCATATATACATACAGAACCTATCACTTTGTATTCCCGGTGTCTAGTTTTATAGAGAACATTGGCCTGCTCTTGGAGAGGAGTAGGCAAGCATACAATCCACCACCTGCAGTCTAAAATGGCCCAGTCTGGAAACAGTTCCCTCGTTTGCTATCCATGTGAACAAAGGGTGTGTTTTCAGGATGTCGTTGAGTGATGTCTTTGGGTGGGAGATGTTGCAGGGATGTACTGACAGCCGCTGGTGCTGTGTATCCGTTTCAACCTGGAACACTATTCCTGATTGGGACTCTCAGCGTCTGGGTTCTGTGCCAGGGCTGTCTCTACTGCCGAGGCCAACTTACCTGCAGAGCTTCACTTGGCCCTTGCAATTTTGCCACTTGTAACAGCGGATGAAGGAAAGGAGAGAGGCAGCGTGGTGGAGGGCTTAGAGTGTAGGATCACTCGGAGGCTTCAAGTCTGCTCCCTGCAGGGAGCCCACGGCCTCAAAATTAGTCGCTTGTTCTCAGTGGAACCTCCTTGGTCTCCCGTTAACTTTTTCCCAGTAGTAGTGAGCCTTTGCCTGAGCTCGTGTCATGCGGATTGGACTGTTAGTCGTGCCAGTCAGAAATTCCCGTTTGCAGCTGCACTTGGTGTCGTGGTTAAGTCTCTAATCTGGGAGAACTGGGTTTCATTCCCCACTCCTCCACTTAGACCTGCTGCTGTGACCTTGGGTCAGTCACAAGCTCTGGCACAGCTGTCCTTGAAAAAGAGCCGTTTGTGTCAGAGTTCTCTCAGCCCCACCCACCTCACAGGGTGTCTGTTGTGGGGAGGGGAAGGGAGAGGAGTTTGTAAGCCGGCTCTGAGACTCCAAGTGAAGGGCGGGGGTATAAATCCAATCTCTTCTTCTTCTTCCCCTGCACCCCAAACTGCTTCTTGTGGAGATGAAATGTACCCTCGTTTTCTGCAGATTTAACGTGTGCCTTGACATCCCAAAGAGGTGCCGAAACACACCTTCCGCTCCAAAGGGGCCGGCATAGGTCCTTCGTGGCTGCTGACCTCTTTTGTCCCCCTTCCCCCCCCCAGCCTTCAAGCTCCTGGAGAGCTCGAGCCAGAAGTTCCTGCAGGGCCTGGTGTATCTAATCGGCAACCTTCTTGGGTTGGCCTTGGCGGTGTACAAATGCCAGTCGATGGGGCTGCTGCCAACTCACGCCTCCGACTGGCTGGCTTTCATCGAGCCCCCCGAGGTGAGTGAGAGGAGAGTCTGGGGCCTGAAACGTTAGAGGGGTGCTGGTATTTTGACAGGTGAGGGGCATACCCCCCAAAGTCTGGTGCGGGGCTAGTTGGTGACTTAGGGACCAGTCTTCCTTGACCTTTTTCCTTTATGAAGAATCACTGCTAGCCCACACAGATGGTCAGCCGTGTCGGTCTGAAGCAGTAGACCAAATTTAGAGTCCAGCGGGGCACCTTGAAGACCAACAAAGGTCTATTCAAGGTAGGAGCTTTCGTGCGCAAGGCACACTTTTTCAAATCCTCCCCTCCCCCAAACGGCACCGCCTGCTCCCTTTGCTTGCCTTTTTGGTATTTGAAAAAAGTGTGCCTTGTGCACGAAAGTTCCTACCTTGAATAAACCTTTGTTGGTCTTAAAGGTGCCGCTGGACTCTAAATTTCTTCTGCTACCCTGTTTTCCCGAAAATAAGACAGTGTCTTATATTAATTTTTGCTCCCAAAGATGCGCTAGGTCTTATTTTCGGGGGATGTCTTATTTTTCCGTGAAGAATACGGTACACTCCATCAGGGCAGAGCGAGCAGCAGGCGGCAGGTTGTCCTGGCGGCGGTGTGGGCTCTCTGATTAAAAGAGACCTCACACTTCCTGTCTGCTCTGGCTATGCGGCGGCGCCCGCAGCTGCGGCCCAGAGTTACAGTAGCTTTGGGGGGCCTTATTATCGCGGCGGCCTTATGTTTGGGGGAGGCCTTATTGTCGGGGAGGTCTTATTTTCGGGGGATGTCTTACTTTCGGGGAAACAGGGTAGTAGACCATTTACCAGAGCAGTGATAATAAAGCAGACTGTTCTCTTTCTTGGCCCTTTCGGAGCCTGCTTGCAAAGATCTATTGCTTCGCCATGAAGATGCTTGTTCAGCTTTGTGGGTGATGCTCCCTTTTTCTCTTCCAGCGCATGGAATTCACTGGTGGGGGTCTAGTGTTATGACCCTAACAGGTCCATGAAGCCATCTGCTGCTGTAGGTGTCTGGATCACCACCACCGAGTACCGTTCTCCTTTCAACGCACTGATAGTGCTCACCAGCTCTGTTGAAGACCAGTTGTACAGACGGTTGCAGACACGAAAGACTTGTTTTTGCCTACGAGGGGGGTGGGGTGTCATCCGGCTGTTCATATCCTCCTCTCCCCCAAGCTGCACTGCTGCTCCCTTTGCCTGCCTCTTTTGTTGCAATCAGAATAAAGATTTCAATGGATTGGGAAGCGGACACAAATCCTGCTTTGGTTTTCTTACTTTACAAAATACTGAGATCGGTGTGGAGAAGAGCGAGGCTACCTACTCTGGCTGAAAGACCAACAGAAGGGAAGGTGGCTTTGGGGCCCTTGAAGGGGGTCTCCCGACCGTTCCCTTTTTATTAACGCCAGCAGAAGTTACTCAAAATAAGCACCCATATAGAATGGGGAGGTCACCGGGCTCTTTGCACTGCTTGGTTCCTTAACAGTTTGGCTGTTTTTTCAAGAGGGGGGGGCAATAAGCTGAATGAACAAGGTGGGTACTGAAAGGCACTGCATGCATACAGAAGGAGAAATGAACATGTTTGCACTGGTCTGTTGCTACAGTCATCCAGTGATCAACAATCCATGGAGTGCAGTAGGGATGGGCACGAACCAGCACAAAAATGAAAGTTCGTGATGAATTTTGGTGATGTCCACAAACAGAAGAGGTGCCACAAGCTTCTACAAATTTTAAGGCAGTTTGTGGCTGTTTGTGAAGAGCAGAAAGCAGGCCCCTGCTTTCTGTCCCCCACTGCTTTTCACAGGGAAACCCCTGCTTTGTGGTACTGGCAAAAAGTGGCAGGGAGCAGAAAGCTTGTTGCCACTTTTGGTGGGGACTAGAAAGCAGGGGGTCACAAACCAAAAGCAACCGGTTCGGTTCGTGAACCAATCTCCTGGTTTGTATTGGTTCATGGGTCGGTTCGTAGTACAGCCACAAACCATGAACTGAACTGCAAAAATGTAGTTCGTGCCCATCCCTAGAGTGCAGCAATAAGCTTATTGGGGCAAGCGTGTTTATTTTTTATTTTTTTTTACATTCCACACACATCACAGCTTATGAATCTGTTACAATGATGAAAAGAGCCAAGCTGTAGCATGGACGTGTGGGTTACAGGACGAGCAGATTGCTTGGAAACCTTGTGCGAGCAAACACACACACTCCCAAAACATAATATATATAAAAAGTTTATTCCTTACATAATTCAGGAAGCCAAAAAAAATAAAAAAAAATCACACCCTAAAACTTGATGCTATGTAAACAAGATCACATCCCCAATAAATTAAAAAGCCTCTCGCGACGTAAGAGATGAGAAACGGCCGTCTTGAGATTCCCTTTCGAAATGAAGCGGGAGGAGAGGCTGGAGACTCGTCCGTTTTAAGGCTACTCTGAGGAGAGAGTGGTCCCTGCGCACTTAACTGAGTCAGGGACGCGTGGAGAATTAGATAATCCGTCATTGCAAGTAGGGAGAATGACCACCATAGGATCGTGCTCCCCCCCACCCCAAGTTCAGGGGGGGGGGGGGAATACTGTTCTAAAAAAAGGATCTCTGTTCTAAAAAAGGATACCAATCTTCATTGTTTGGCATAGACAGCGTTCTCTCCGCCAGGAGAAGGGGTAGCAGCTCCAGAACACAAGACTGCAGCAGGAAGCAAGGGTCTCGCCCCAAAGCCGCTTTTGCTGCCCTGCCCGCGGACTGCAGCGCCTTCAGCTCGGTCCCGTACCAGAGCCGACCGGCCAACTGCAGAGCAACTGCAGGCCACAAGGAGGAAAACAAACGCCTGCCAGAGTCATCTGGGGAGGAAAGGGGAGGGTGGCGGCGGCATCCATTCCCCTATCGCTTTGCCACCGCCAGTCTGATCCAGAGGGCAAACGGTTCTCCCTCCTGCACAGCCAAGGAATTTGGGGTTGCAAAATGCCACGAGGGCCCGGAGGAGAGGATAAATACTGCACAAGCCTGTTTCTCCATCCTTCCAAGTGCCCCCCTCTCCCTCTGATGCCGAAGAAGGCAGAAAGGCTTTGGCACTGGCCGGAAGAAGGAAATGGCACCGCTGGGGTGGCACCACCCTCCCTGTGGGGCTCCTGCTACGGTCGCCTTTCGCACACGCCCCTTTCCCTTTCTGTTGTGGTACCCCCCCAAAGGTCTCCCAGTCCGTTCGCTTGTTCCGCATTGTCCTGGAAATATCACGTCGCTCAATTCTTGTCGTGGCCAGGGGAGGGCAGCAGGGATTCAAAGACGGGTGGAAAGGGGGCGGGTGGGAAATCCTGAAATTTTACCCCCCCCTTCCAAAAAACCCCCCAACCCACCAACGTTTGCCTTTCTGTGTCCTGCATGGAGGAGAGGGAGATGAAGCCCCATCTCGAGCTCTCCCCCTACCTCGGTCGAATCCATTTCCACTCCTGTTCTGCGCTTCTGTTCTTCCTAGCCAAGTCTCTCTTCCTTTAGGGACAGGGGAGGGGACGTCTCCAGGCTCCATTCTCCCCCAGCAGGGAAAACCAGCCAGCCCGGAGGAAGCGGCAGCAAGGGGTGGGGGGCACGGGCAGCTGCTCTCCCGGGGAGACAGAAGTGGCAGGTGGTGTGACAGGCAAGAAGCGGATGTTGGCTTGTCAGGAAGGTCCATCCGACAGGGACCCCCCCCCTTCCCGGCTCTCCCTACGAGTAGATGGTGATGACCTCGCTGCCGCCCCCGCGCACCAGCAGCACGCGCTCCAGCCCCTCCGTCAGGACCTCCAGGAACTCCATGTCTGCAGAGGGAGGGCCGTCAAGGAGCCTGCGCGGCACGGGGATGTCGTGCCCCCCTCACCACCTCCAATCCCTCCACGGCCCCACACAAGATCCCGCCCCCCCCCGAAAGGATACAGTTCTCATCTCCTTCCGGGTTACGGGGCGGGCCCGGCATGTTCAGCAGCACCAGCTTAGCCTCATGGGACTTGTTGACGATGACTTCGTTCAGCTTTACCGCCGTGTGCATGCGCCGCACGTTGGACTGATCCCTGAGGAGGGAAGGGGAGGGCAGCGTCGGGACCAGGGTTCCCTCTAAGCTGAGTGAGTGTGAGCTAGCTCACAGTTCTTTAGCCTCCAGCTCACACATTTTTGTCTTGGCTCAGGAAGGGATGACTCCAGAGCCAACTGATTTGTGCAGCGGTCAAGTCACCCGCTCACAACTGTAATGTCAGTAGCTCACCAAATAGAATTTTTGCTCACAAGACTCCACAGCTTAGAGGGAGCATTGATCGGGACCCGGCGTGGAATAAGCTGACTTGTGCACTTACGGCATGCTTTTTAAAAATCCTGCCTTTCCTCCACAGAGCTCGGGGCCTTGTGCACGGTCCCCCCTCCCCCCTGCCGCCATTATAACTTGACAGCAAACCCGCGAGGTAGGTCGGGCTGACTGGCCACCCAACACTGCAGGGGATGGTCTCGGTTAAGTGCTAGAGACTCCGCTGTCGGCGGTGGCACAGAGAGACCGCCATGACCCCAGGGCATGCTGGGAGCCAGGAATCTACACATGCAGTCCTTGGGGTGGATCCAGTGGTCGATTGCCACTAACGGGAGCAGGAGGGGGACTGTGGATGGATCGTCTCATTCCCCTGCGGACTCTGCCCTCGTGCCCCGGGGGTCGGGAAGCAGAGTTTTAAGGAGCTCTTGGGCCTGCAGGGAGATGGGAGAGGCGAGTATCCCATGCTGCTGACGGAAATCCCTCCCGCTGGATCCAACCCTTCGTGCCGAGGGGGTTCAAAATGCCAAGGAGCGCAGGTTTCAGCCGGGGTAGCCATGCTGATCAGCTGCTGTCAAAAGGCTGTTCTTTAAAGATTAACACATTTAGTTCGGGGGAAAGCTTTTTCCAGAATAAACGTGCTGGTCTTTAAGGGGCCACCAGGCTCTTTGTTACAGGCGAGGTAGGCAGGCATTCTGTCTAAACTGGAGGGGAACGTCTGGGGATGCCCCCCCCCCCGTCGCTGCCTATAAGGGGGACCAGGGCCTCTCTTACGGGC
>NW_015167073.1:713455-715693 GCF_001447785.1 Gekko japonicus
CTCTCGGTCCCGCTCGGTCTTCGAGAGGCGCATCTGGCGCAGCATCTGGCAACGCTGCTCCATCATCAGGGTGCGCTCGTAGGTGTAGGCGGAGATGTCACTGTCATGCTGGGGAGGCAAAGAGGGGAGCGCTGGAGGCAGGAACCCCGACCCGCAGGAGACGGCCCTCTCGGGCTGAGTCACAGCAGCTGTGCCCAGATTAATACGTTGTCGAAGGCTTTCATGGCTGGAGTTCAGTAGCTGTTGTGGATTTCCCGGGCTGTGTGGCCGTGGTCTTGGTATTGTAGGGCCTGACGTTTCGCCAGCAGCCGTGACCAGTGTTCCCTCTAAGCTGAGTTAGCGTGAGCTAGCTCAGAGTTTTTTAGCCTCCGGCTCACACATTTTTGTCTCGGCTCAGGAAGGAGGGCTCCAGAGCAGTGTTCCCTCTAAGCTGAGTTAGTGTGAGCTAGCTCAGAGTTTTTTAGCCTCCGGCTCACACATTTTTGTCTCGGCTCAGGAAGGATGGCTCCAGAGCAGTGTTCCCTTTTAAGCTGAGTTAGTGTGAGCTAGCTCACAGTTTTTTAGCCTCCGGCTCACACAGTTTTGTCTTAGCTCAGGACGGAGGGCTCCAGATGCAGTGTCCCCTCTAAGCTGAGTTAGTGTGAGCTAGCTCACAGTTTTTTAGCCTCCAGCTCATACATTTTTGCCTTAGCTCAGGAAGGAGGGCTCCAGAGCAAACTAATTTATGCAGTAGCCAAATCACTTGCTCACAACTTTCATGCCAGTAGCTCACAGAGTAGAATTTTTGCTCACAAGACTCCACAGCTTAGAGCGAACATTGCTCCAGAGCAAACAAATTTATGCAGTAGCCAAACTGCTCGCTCACAACTTTAATACCGGTAGCCCACAAGGTAGATTTTTTGCTCACAAGACTCCACAGCTTAGAGGGATCATTGTGACTGGCATCCTCAGAGGTGTAACACAGAAAGATGGAGTACTCTCTGTGTCAAGGTGAGAAGAAAAATGGTAGGCAGGTAATTTAGGTCTACTCAGGAAGGTGGGGTGGGGCTGTGTCATCTTGTAGGAGTTTCCCAGGCTGTGACATTTTTCTTCTCACCTTGACACGGAGAGAACTCCATCTTTCTGTGTTATACCTCTGAGGATGCCAGTCACAGCTGCTGGCAAAACGTCAGGTCCTACGATGCCAAGACCACGGCCACACAACCCGGACGATGCCAAGACCACGGCCACACAACCCGGGAAATCTACAACGAATGTGCCCAGATTCCTTAGTTCTCTACCTGGCAGGTAACCTGTGAATATCTGCCTACAACACATGCATAGGTACATCTTGGACATTGGAGAAGTACGGTCGATCTATCTGACGACAGAAGCATGTGCAACCAAACAAATCCCAGGAACTAGCCCTCATGGTTCTGGAGAGAGTGACTGCTAAATTCAGAGGCTGTGAGAGGGCCTGGGTGGCATGTCTGCCTTCAGAACATCTTGTTTTGTTTATTCATCCACCAACTTATCACTCAGCTCTTTAGTCCCTGGTAGCCACCCAAGATACTGACTTCTTTGGAGGTTTTCGGACAGAGGCTAGATGGCCATCTGACAGCAATGCTGATTATGAGAACTCAGGCAGATCAGGAGGAGGGAGGGCAGGAAGGGTTGTTATCAGGGCTTAGTTCTCGTGGCCCTTTCTGACACGCCCAGGGAAATGCCAGTCGCCACTTTGGGGGTCAGGAAGCTATTTGTTCTCCAGGCCAGTTTGGCCAGGGATCCTGGAGGGTTTTGGGTTTTTTTTTTTTGTCCTCTTCTGGGCAAGGAGCAAGGGTCACAGAGGGTCTGTGGGGGAGGAGAAGGTATTTGTGAATTTCCTGCATTGTGCAGGGGGTCGGACTAGATGACCCTGGAGGCCCCTTCCGACTCTACGGTTCTAAAAGGAGAAAATAAGACAACAGCTCCCTGGAGGCGGGTCCACCCCGTGACGCTTCTCACCATTTCGACCACCTCCACCTCTGCCTCGATGCGCAAGTGGTACAAAAAGGTGGCCAGGTCCTTCTTCATCTGGATGCTGTTGTCCTCCAGCTGGGCTACAGTGAAGATGCGGATGTTGCATTTACGCCACACCTTTGGATCGAGGAGGAGGAGGAGGAGGGGTCAGTGGGCCCCCAGCTGCCGCCCCGCCTCCCCCCCCCATCGGCCGCCCCCGCTCCCATTCTCCGCCCACACCTTGTGCTGCTTGAGGAGGAA
>NW_015167073.1:716341-720567 GCF_001447785.1 Gekko japonicus
TGGGCCTATTATTCTAATGAGTTTCTTTTCAAAATAGATGGCGGAAAGTTTTAAACGGGGGGGGGGGGAACCGTTAGATTATCTTCCATTTGTACTTCTAACAAATGTATATGTACATCTCCAACATATCTTGGAGCTATTTCTATAATACTTAAGAGAGTTTGTCTGGAGTCCAATGCCATCTAGAGAACATCTTGCAGATGTTTTCTTTATAAGCCCCGGCTCTTAATAGTTTCATAGATTTCCAGGACAGAATTTGAAAGCCGCACGACACGGTCCGTCTCCCTTCTCCCCCCCTCCCAGCCCCTGGGAGAGACCCTACCAATGAAGGTCTTCCAAGTGCGGGCGTCCTCGCTCTGGCGCCAGGCGTTGGGCCAGCCCATCACCACCGTGTTGTGCTTCATGCCACCCAGCCCGCACGACTGGATGAGGTGGGAGATGCCCTCTCGCACCTTGGCGGCCACCACGATCTGGCAGAAGCCTTTCACCCGCTCCGACTCCATCAGGTGCTTGATGGTCTGAAAAGACACAGGCCTCAGGCTGCAGAAGGACGCTGGTCTGCCGAAGCCAGCCCACCCCTCCTTACCCTCTCCTAGCCTGAGGAATGCTCTGCTGGAGTGGAACGGGGCAAGGAAGGTTCACTCCTTCTGATTTTAATGCACTGGGAGTGTTGGGGAGGAGGGCAGCGTCCCTCACGGGGGAGGGGGGGGAATGGTCCCCAAAATGACTTTCTGTCGGGAGCCCTCTGTGACAGACCCACAGGAGAGGAACGAAACACAAAATATGGTTTAGGTGCCAGGAACTGACCCCTGGTCCCCAAAATGACTTTCTGTCGGGAGCCCTCTGTGACAGAACCACAGGAGAGGAACAAAACAGGAAAAATTTGGTTGAAGTGCCAGGAACTGACCCCTGGGAAACGTGGGGGATACGCATCCATTTGCAAGGTAGCGCCTCCTGAAGACAGTCCACAGTCTCCCAGGTCCTGAAAGCGCTGCACCCTTTGCCAATGGGTGACAACGGAGACATGATATGATAACCATCTTTTTTCTCCCCCCCATTAGCAATTTTTAATAGGATAACCCTCTTCAAGAACTTGAAGGGCTGTCATATAGAGGAGGGTGCAGAGTTGTTTTCTGTCGGACCAGAACCAACGGGTTTAAATTTAATCAGAAGAGTTTTTGGCTAAACATTAGGAAGAACGTCCTGATGGTTATAGCGGTTCCCCGGCTTCCTCGGGCGGTGGCGGGCTCTCCTCCATTGGAGGTTTTCAAACAGAGGCTGGATGGCCATCTGACAGCAGTGCTGATTCTGTGAACTTAGACAGGTCATGAGAGGGAGGGCAGGAAGGGCTGCATCAGTGCTTAGTTCTCGTGGCCCTTTCTTACACGGCCAGGGAAATGCTGATCGCCACTTTGGGGTCAGGAAGCAATTTTTCTCCAGGCCAGTTTGGCTGGAGATCCTGGAGGTTTTTTGTCCTTTTCTGGGCATGGAACAGGGGTCACTGGGGGGGTTGGGGGGAGGTATTTATGGATTCCCTTCACTGTGCAGGGCGTTGGACTAGATGACTCTGGAGGTCCCTTCCAGCTCTATGGTTCTATGCGGCTGGCCAGGCTTCATTGTGTCCGGACATAGCGGAGCAGGCACTGAGCCCCCGCCTCCTGCCGCTCGACTGGCCGCAGTCCAAGTGTGCCCATCCCTGGTGTACCTGCTCAGCAGCCAGCGCCTCGCTGTAGCACTCCAGGAAGTTGCCCACCATGACCGAGCCTACGATGGTGAGGCCCTTGCCGGCTTTCAGCTGGGAGGCAAAAGTGAGCAGGCGCGGATGTTTCACATGAAGGTCCTCGTCCAGCTTGATCAGGACCAGCAGCTGCGGCCTACGGGAGAAAAGGGAAGTCCACAGAGAGGGGGGGAAGCAGAGAAGTGGTCTCAGGCCGTCACTCAGAAGAAGAGATCCTAAAACACACGCGGAGCAGTTATTGAGCATATGAGCGCACAGGAAAAAGGGTTCTGCTCCTCACGTGCCTCCCCCACGGTGAGGCAGTGGAGCCGAGGAGCAGACAGTCTCTTCCCTACCTCCAGTTCTTGGTGTGGGGTGGCCCCTCCTCAAGGCGCAGCAGGGCAAAGCGGGCCGCACTCAGGGACAGGCCGCGGATACCGTCCCCCCACTCCTTCTCAGCCCTGCGGGGGGAATCACAGAGCAGTCAGCCTCGCACGGAGCTCAGGAGAGCCATGTTCCCCAGCGCACCCTACCCCTTCCAGACGCATCGGGTGGAGGGGAAAGCGTGGGAAGGAGAAACCACAAGGGCAGGTCCACCCCGAGGGAGGGAGTCAGATCTTGGGGGCCTCGGCCCTTGGCCCTCCCTGGAGTCTAAACCTGTCAGTGCCAGGCTGTAGAGGATGGTACGGAGTTGTTTTCTATTGCCCCAGAAGGTCAGACCAGAACCAATGGGTTGAAATTAAATCAGAGGAGTTTTCGGCTAAACACTAGGAAAAACTTCCTCAGTGGAAGAGGCTTCCTCGGGAGGTGGTGGGCTCTCCTTCGTTGGAGGTTTTTAAGCAGAGGCTAGATGGCCATCTGACAGCCATGCTGATTCTGTGAACCGAGGCAGATCATGGGAGGGAGGGCAGGAAGGGCTGCATCAGTGCTTAGTTCTCGTGGCCCTTTCTTACACGGCCAGGGAAATGCTGATCGCCACTTTGGGGTCAGGAAGCTTCTCCCAGCCGGTTTTGGCTGGAGATCCTGGAGGCTTTTGGTCATTTCTGTGTCTGGAACAGTGGTCACTGGGGGTGTGTGTGGGGGGGAAAGCATTTGTGAATTCCCTGCATTGCGCAGGGGGTTGGAATAGGTGACCCTGGAGGTCCCTTCCAACTCTATGATTCTGTGATTCTAAGGAAGATGCCCAAAGGGTCCACAAGTTCTGCATTTTTCACAGAACAGATATGCTGGGTGAGGGAAGGGAACGCAGGAGTCTTGACCTCCCCTACCTGAATATTTCTTAAAAACCCAGATCCCAAAACCTGAGTACTAAATGCAGAGGACGATCCCTGGGAACTCATAAGCAACTTTGGTAGTATCAGCAATGCAGCAAAAACTGTGATTGCATCGTACTGGAAAGCTAATAAAGCACCTAGTATTGAGGTGTGGTTTAAGAAATTAAGGAGCCATAATGGATGCTGTCACAAATAAAATAAATTTCTTATCTCAAAAGCCAACTCTAACAATCTTCACAGATAAATGGTACCCGGTGCTTGACTACTTATCTCAACAACAATTCATCTCTTCTGATTGGACGCACTATCACAAATGGATTTAAAGACTGAAAGTTTGTACTGCTGCTTTGAAATTCTTTTCTCTTCTGTTCTCTTTTGTTTCGTTTCATTCATTTATTTATTTATTGTTCTAGTTTAATATATATTTTCCAGGAGGTAAAACACTTATGCTACATCAGACAGAATAAATACATCTCCGAAAATTGAAAACATACCCTGTATGTATAAGAGCTGTTAAGTTATAGTTTATACATTGTGCTATATTCACGTCTTAGCAGTTATGTAAATACTTGTTATAGCAATGTTAACATTATTTACAAAAATTAATAAAAATATACATATTAAAGCAATGGTGCCACAGGCTGGTTGGGAGAAAGAATTCCAGGGTTCTGCCCACACTTTGCTATCTAAGGCTGCATCTACGGGGGACCTGGGAACCCAGAGGGCTGGAGGCAACTCACCCCTGGAACTCAATGTACTTGTAGATCATTCCGGCAATCACCATGGCGATGATGGCGTAATACCAGGAAGAGATGAACATCAGCGCCACGCAGATGCTCATGCCCATGAAGGAAAGTGCCCTGCGAGAAGAGACAGAAGTGTCCTTTCGATGCCTTTCAGCAGTAGGCAGCCCTGCCTCTTTCTATAGCCAAGTGGAATTTTTAAATAAAAATAAGCAAGTTTTGCAATCGCACAAAACCAGGAGTGGCCAAACTGCGGCTCGGGCACCACATGCGGCTCTTTCACACGTATTGTGCAGCTCCCGGCAGGCAGCTGGGGAAGCAAAGGGGAAGCATGCTTCCCTGATCGGCCTTCCCTTCCCCAGCCAGTGTTCCCCTCCCTGGGTAGGCTTGAGGTGGTGGTGGGGGGACAGAGAAAGAAAGCAACTTTAACTTTAAATGTGTTCTCAAAGCCCACCCCCCAGCTTGGAGAAGGCATTTGTCTCTTTAAATCCC
>NW_015167073.1:721901-732245 GCF_001447785.1 Gekko japonicus
TTATTATGCTGTCTGTTATGTCTTGAGAGACATAATGGTAAAGCATAATCTAGCTTCACTCATTATGCGGATTGTAAATACTGACCAATGGTGTGCATTCTGGAGGGAATGGTTTGGATTGGACGTTAACTCTTGATTGTGATTGGATGTAATGTAGCTAATGTGATTGGATGCTGTAAACATTGTAGGTGTGGCTATCCCAGCCAGAATTGTATATAAGTTGCCGTTTTTGCCTATGGAATTTGTCTAGCTGGTCTAGTCCTTACAAGGCTGAGCCTTTATGCTGTTCTCACTGAATAAAGCTGAAATCACTTGTTGAACTGTTCCTCCGAGTTAAGTGTCATACTTAACACTGTCTTGGTTTGCCATCGCTTTCCTCCCAAGGAGAAAGCGCCTTTTAATTTCATGGCTGCAGTCACCATCAGCAGTGATCTTTGATCCCAGGAACATGAAGTCTGTCACTGCTTCCACGACTTCCCCTTCTATTTGCCAAGGAGTGATGGGGCCGGATGCCATGTTCTTTTTTGATGTTGAGTTTCAAGCCAACTTTTGCACTCTCCTCTTTGACCCTCAGCAAGAGGCTCTTTAGGTCCTCTTCACTTTCTGCCATTAGAGTGGTATCGTCTGCATATCTGAGGTTGTTAATGTTTTTCCCAGCAATCTTAATTCCGGCTTGTGATTCATCCGGTCCGGCATTTCGCATGATGTACTCTGCATATAAATTAAATAAGCAAGGTGACCTGGCAACCCTAAGTGGGGGAGAGGAGGGGAGGTAGTCCCACTCTGCAGAGAGAAATCCTGTGTGTCAGTGAGATTTAGCACAGTGTCCATTCTACCGCATCAGACCATGTGATAGGCTCACAAAAGTGAATGCTCCTCCACTAAACAAAACAAAATGATCTCAAAATAACGCCATGACACATTAGGGAGGGGGGCTAGCTTTGAGCCCCTTCTGTGTGTGGGAATTTGGGATAGGCTTGTCAAGTCCCCCCGGGGGGGCGGGGAAACCCCCGCCTCAGAGGCCTGTTCCCCGCCGCCGGCGGATCGTGCCCCGGGGGGAACCCCACCCCCAAAGCACCCGACATGCACATCACCCGGAAGTGACGCGACCACGCCGGGCACGCTGGGGGCGGGGCCACGGTCATCCAAGGTTGTGGCCCCGCCCCCAGCGTGCCCGGTGTGGTCGTGTCACTTCCGGGTGACGTGGTTGCGGCGCAGGTAAGACTTGGAACAGCAGGTAAGACTTGGAAACCCTATTAGACGCGGCTGCAGTTCTTTCAAAATTGCTGCGAGGCCCCAGTTTGGATCGGGCGCATGGTGTGGGAGCTCTTGCTCCTGTTTTGGGAGGGAGGGGAGGCCACTGCACTGGGTGGGGCCTTAAGGTAAATTTTTTTAAAAAAACTGAAACTGCTTCTTTTCTTTTTTTCTGTTGTTGCTTAAAAGGATTATTTTTGTAACATAATACAAAGAAACTAAGTACTGTAAGAAGGATTGGGGTAGTCTACTAATAACGTTTACCTGAAAAAAGAAAATGAGTGGTAAAAATTAATTTATATCTGACTTTAGACCATTAATTTTGAATATTTGATTTTGGGGGTTAATTGTATGCTTGGATACCCCCCAGTAAATGGTTATATACACCTGAGTTATTTTTAAAATTTTATTTCTAATGTTGTTTACAGGGGTTATTTTTGCCATTATAATGTAAAGAATTAAAATAGGACTAAAGTTATGAGTACTAATTTGTTGTTAGAATATAATATATAAAATATACGGTTAAGATTGGGAAATAAGGTCATGGACCTGTTGGGGCCTGGTTAAACATTTGAGAAATTTTTGCTGAGAAGACTATTGAAGAACTCAGCTGTTGTTGATATCCGTTGAATTAAATAAAAGATGATAAGGTGATAAAGGTAATTACTTTAGAATGTAAGTCTAAGAACCAATTACTTTAGAATGTAAGTCTAAGAACCTTTATATTTTGGGTTGAAAAGTAGACTGATAGATTATGAGAAATATGGGTTGATAAGATATGAAGAAATATTTTAAAGTTAAGTTTGATTGTTGCAATGATGTTGAAAAATGTAATCTTTGGTTGGGTATTTGTTTGTTTATCTGTGTTTGTTATGTCTTTAGAATTCAATAAAGAAATTATTAAAAAAACAAAAAACAGAAACTGAAACCGCTTCTCCCCCTCTTGAACGCACACCTTCTTATGGGGAGGGGGTCTGTGTGTGTCAGGGAAGCCAAGAGCAATACTGTACGGAGTGTCGACTCTGTCGAGAGGCTGAACACCTAGCAGAGCCACTCAAGGGGGACGGACACATGGCTGCCACCGCGTTTAGTTTGGCTCTGTGATGAATTTGCCACTTACATGGAGAGGATGGGGGCAACCATGTCCAAAGAGGCAATTAGGATCCCCAGTTCCGCAATGCCTGCCGTCAGGAGCAAGGCCCAGGTGGGCTCCCCGTTGGCTTTGCTGTAGCCAAACACCTGTAGCCAAAGACAGAAAAACACCAGGCGGCCTTAATAATTCAGTGAGTGGGGTGGGGGCGAGGGAAGAGATCACTACAGATACGCCCTTTACGGGGGTCATTTCCTGCAGGAGCGCACAGGAGCGGAGCTCCGGCAGTAAAGAGCCTGGGGGCGGGCACATGCAACAAGCCCCACCCCCTGCTCCCAGCAGCCCTCAGTCAGAGCAAGAAGCAGCCAGGTAAGTTGCAGAGCCCCCCCCCCGGCCCCCTGATCCAAAACAGTCCAGTGGCACCTTTAAGACCGAGTTTTATTCAGGTACAAGCTCTCCCTCCTCTGCGAGGACAGATCTGCACGTCCCCCCCCCCCCAATAGCTAGCAATCCAAAACAGTCCAGTGGAGCCTGAGCGGTGGGTGTTGCCTTCTGACACACTTCCGATGATGTCAGGGGGTGTGGCATATGCAAATAAGTAATGCTAATGAGTTATGCCAATGAGCTCCCGCACCTCTTTTTCTACGAAATGACCCCTGGCCCTTTATCCACGACCAAAGAATAAGCTGCCGCCATCCCTACCCGCAGGAATGGTATGATGTTGTCCTTGGCTATGGCCTGCAGCAGTCGGGGGGCGCCAGTGAGGCTCTGCAGCCCAGCCCCACAGGTGGAGAAGAAGGAGCCGATGACGATGACCCAAGGAGAGGGCCAGGAGAGCGTCCCCACCACCAGGTTCCCGTGAACCGCATCACCAAACCTACCCAACGGGAGAAACAACGGAATGAGACCACACACGTCCAGCCGAGAGAAAGCACAGTCTGCATCCAGCATGACATTAGATGGCGACGTCTAGTTGCACAACTGAGCGATCCGAGGTTTACAGAGGCAGGATATTTAGCAAGGACCAGGGAGACAAGGGGAGGGAAGGCAGCCTGGTATAGCCCAGTCTCGTCAGACCTCAGAAGCTAAGCGGGGCTGGTTACGGACGAAGACCAAGGCGCAGCAGGAGGTCTTTCGGCCAGAGAGGCATATGACTTGTGACACAAGGGACCAAAGCAACTCTTTATAAAATAATGGGTCGCAAATGATGAAGATGATGAAGGAGACTCGATGCACACTTGAGAAGCTGGACTAACACTAACATGGACTGACTAATTCTTTAATTCATTGGTTTAAATGAAAAAGTTACATGAATACTAACTGTTAAGGATCTTCCCTCTTGGGTTTTTAGTTATAGTGTGGGCTTAATTTGCTGTCCTTTTATCCTGGGGTACTTTTTCACTTCCCTTTTTCTTTTTCTGTTAGATTGTAGGTGTAACAAAAAATTAATAAAGCTACCCTGCCTTCAGGGGATTAAAAAGAAGAAGAAGCTAAGCAGGGTTGGTGAGAGAGAGAGAGGAGAGGAGAGATTGGATTTATACCCTGCCTCTACTTGGGAGCCGCAGAGCAGCTTACAGCCTCCTTTCCCTTCCCCTCCCCACAGAAGAACATAAGAACATAAGAGACGCCAATGTTGGATCAGATTAGAGTCTGCACTCTTAACCACTACGCCAGACTGGCTCTTGATGCTTCGAAGGGAGACCACCAAGGGAGGTCCTGCAGTGGAAGGCAATGGGAAACCACCTCTGCTTCTCACTCGCCGTGGAAGCCCCTTGCAGTTGTGACTTGACAGACATATGTGCTTTCGAGAAAACCCAACCTCACGTCTATAGCACTAGGAGAAGCCAAAGCATCACACTTACTTGTCTCGAAGAACAACACCTTCGATACAAGCCCCAAACAGCACCACGTTGCTGAGATCTGGTGTGCCAAACAGTTAAGGAGCTGTTAGAAGTCGGTGCAAGAGACAGCCACTTGCTGCACAGCTCAAGAACGCGTGGGGGGGATTTCATTCCAGAAAGCTGCCCCTCGCCCTTCCTGCCTCCCTACCCTAGTGGCCCCCAGAAAGGATACACACAAAAGAGGTGGTGAGGATGGCCAGGATGGTACCGATAGGGATCGATTTCTGGGCATCCTTCAGGTCTCCGGAACGATTAGATCCAGCCATGATCCCTGTGGAGGTCGAAACACAGAAACCAAACGTGAAAGGCGCTTCCCAGCTCAAAACTGGAAACTGGAAAGGCTTTATTATGCTTTGTCTTTGATCCCACACATCAGAGAGTGTCAAAACTATGCTATCATTTAATAGGAAGGGTGTTTATCCTTTACATAAACCTTTCTGCAGAGGGGCCACCACTCCGATGGGGAAACAAACGTTTGATTTTATGGTGGGAAACAGGGAGATGGGAGGGGGAAGCCTGCAGTTGCGGACCATTACAGGGAAAAGCAAAAAAGCCTTCATCCCGCTGTAGTTACAGCTACGGGCTTAAGACTGGCCAGAATCAAGGCCCGGTTCCCCAGGCTGAGAGACGGATTTGCTCAAAGCCACATGAATGTATCATCCCCTATTCTGACGTATTTATTGCTTTGCTGTCCTTCTCCCCCCCTTAATTAAATCAAAACAACTGTTGACCTTATAACCTTAGCTTGTTATTTAGTTTTTGCATAACTTAAAACATCTTCATCATGTTACTTGTTAATTTGCTGTTCGGCCTCTTGTCTGTAAGTTTGAACTCTACCTTCCATTCCAGTGTATTTGAAAAAGTGTGAAAGCTTATACCCTGAATAAACCTTTGTTGGTCTTATAGGGGCCACGGGACCCTATTTGAAAAGGTGTGCATGCACACAAAAGCTCATACCCTGAATAAACCTTTGTTGGTCTTATAGGGGCCACGGGACTCTAAATTTGTTCTACTTCAGCTAAGGTCAGCTATCTGCCCTCCAGCTGAGGTCTGGTTCTGGGGATGCATCTGAACAATGACCAGCGGCGGCACAGCACTTACCAGTGACCGAGGGGAAAAAGATGCCCACGAGAAGGGTGAAAGAAGTGGTGATATCAGCCAGCACGTACTGCTGGTTCAGGGCTCCCACCACATCTGCCGAAGGCAAAGACGGCTTCTCGATGATCTCGCCTTTCATCAGGTAACGGCTCCACAGGTTTTCTGCAGTCAGGAAAGCAGGGGAAATCGGGACAGGCTGTTTTGCGAGAGGCTGTGCGGAACGCCACTCAAGCCATTCCACATCACCCACAAACTGTTCATATCCCTCTTTTCTCCCCAATCAAGGGGACTCAGAGCGGTTTGCATCAAGTCCAAAAACAAATGTAGAATCGCATCAGCGGAAATACGAAGAAAAGGAAGCCAGGCAAGTGTTCCCTCTAAGCCGAGGTAGTGTGAGCTAGTTCACCGTTTCTTAGCCTCTGGCTCACATGTCTCTCAGCTCGCCATGGATGGCTCCAGATCAAACTAATTTATGCAGCAGCCAAATCGCTCGCTCACAACTTTACTGCCAGCAGCAAACAAAGTAGAGTTTTTGCTCAGAGGACTCCACAGCTCAGAGGGAGCACGGCTCCTGGTCCACTGAAAGTGTAATGCAAGAGGTCTGACGGACAGAATTTCCCAAACCCATGGAAGGTCGGGGCCTTCTTCACATGCTGTGCTGCCACAGAGAAGCCGCGAGTCTGATCAGTTAACGGTTTGTGTTGACCTAAGTGGGGGAAACTACTGATCGGCCATGCTCGGCACTGTCCTGAGGACACATACAGATGGAGGCAGTTTGGTATAGTGGTTAAAGTGTGTGGAGAACTGGGTTTGATTCCGCACTCCTCCACTTGCACCTGGCTGGATGGCCTTGGGCAAGCTGTAGTTCTGACAAGAGCTGTTCTTGAAGAAAGAGCAGTTTCCGTCAAGAGCTCTCTCAGCCCCACCTACCTCACAGGGTGTCTGTTGTGGGGAGGGGAAGGGAAGGGAGTTTGTAAGCTGCTCTGAGACACCTTTGGGTAGTGAAGGGAGGGGTATAAATCCAATCTCCTCTTCTCTCAAGAGCCGTTCCTGTCAAGAGCTCTCTCAGCCCCGCCTACCTCACAGGGTGTCTGTTGTGGGGAGGGGAAGGGAAAGGAGTTTGTAAGCCGCTCTGAGATTCCCTTGGGTAGTGAAGGACGGGGTATAAATCCAATCTCTTCTTCTACCCTGAACACAGATTGTATGTGACTTCTCTGTAACTTGTGAATGGGGCTAGAGAGGTATGAATCCAATCTCTCCTCTGTCTTCTTCACAGGTATGGGGAAACCTAACAGTGTCATCGGTAAGACTAGCAGGGCTCTTTTTTGTAGCAGGAACTCCTTTGCATATTAGGTGACACACCCCTAATGTAGCCAGTCCTCCAAGGACTTACAGTAGTCCCTGCAAGAAGAGCCCTGTAAGCTCTTAGAGGATTGGCTACATTAGGGGTGTGTCGCCTAATATGCAAAGGAGTTCCTGCTACAAAAAGAGCCCTGGAAGAGGAGAATGAAGATCTCACCAACAAGGATGCCACTGGCCAGCCCTGGGATGCCCTGGATCACCGTGACGTTGTTGTGGTGGAAGTACTCGTCGCAGGAGGCGTTGAGACGATCGCTGGAATTGCAGAAGGCAGCCCAGAGTCTGGTGGTCACGGTGACGTTGTCGCGCTCCTGGGTCTTGGCGCAGACGTCCAGGTGGTGCTGGGAGAGGGTGCGGTTCCCCAGCATGCACACGCTGAGCGAAGGGGAGATTTCGTTAATATGCTGGTTTGATTTCAAATGTATAAACTCGTCTGAGGATCCTGACTTCCCCGCCGCCCACCGACACGGGGAGTTAGGGTACAAGTCACGCAGCCCTGTTGACAGAGAGTTCCCCGGCCCATCACAGAACAGAGGACTCTGAGCAACACCACAAAACTACACTTCCCAGCATTCTTGAGCGGATGCCGTGCCTGTGAGGCTGATCTGGAAAGAGGTAAAAGGTCAGCCTTCCCCCCCCCGGGGGGGGGTCTCTTACGTGAAGCTGGGGGGCGCAAAAGAGGACTTTATGGCACCGGCGTAGATGGACAGGATGGAAACGATGACGCAGGCGAGGAAGAGGGAGGCAAACTTGTTCACGTAGCGCACGCCCACAAACACCACCAGCACCATGAGCGTCAGGAAGGCCGTGCCGTACACCCGCATGTTGTTCAGCATGGCCGCCGGTTCCTTTAAAGGATCCTCGCTGTGGAAGATGGCTGCCTCGGGGGCAATGTACATCTGGGAGGGAGGGAGGGAGGACAAACATTACCACCGGGAGAACGGGCTGGCACCAGCCCGATCTGAACAGGGACAAGTAAACGGACCAGGTTTGCAAATGGCTAGAGGGCACTTGCTTTGATGTGGGCTGCCTCCGGCTACGGCCTCAGCGTCCTACCAGAGTGCAGAGCCTGCAAAACGGAGCTTTTGATCGAGGTGGCGGACATTCAGCCAGTCTGGCCTCCCCTGTTTATGGCCCCTCTCCCAGTGCCTGCTGTCAGATCATATTATTTATTTATTTATTTATTTATTTAATTCAATTTATACCCCGCCCTCCCCGCAATGCGGGCTCAGGGCGGCTTACATAGGGGCAAACGCCAATATAAAACATAATTAAAACCATTTAAAATCCAACAGTACAAAAACATTCATAACGAGTTACTGACTAAAGTGCTCTAGGTGTTCAACATGAAATTTCAGAGATGGCATATTTCAACTGTTCAGCATCGTCTGCTCCAGGGAAGCATTGATGTTCCCTCATCCAGGGCCAGGTGAAGATGGAATAATGATGATGGTAGTGGCGGCTCCTACTCATACGCCTGGTGGAAGAGCTCCGTCTTACAGGCCCTGCGGAACTGCACAAGGTCCCGCAGGGCCCGGATCTCCTCCGGGAGCTCGTTCCACCAGATAGGAGCCGCCACCGAGAAAGCCCTGGCCCTGGTAGCGGCCAGCCTGGCCTCTTTGGGACCTGGCACTGCCAGGAGATGTTGGGTCCCGGACCGAAGTGCTCGCGGGGGAACATATGAGGAAAGGCGGTCCCTTAGGTAAGCTGGACCCAGACCATGTAGGGCACTGGAGCACCCATATTCACCCGATAGGAGGCAGGGGGTTTGAGGATACTATCGTACCATCGCCTGTTTTATTGCTTTTACTGTTTTATTGTTTTATGGACTGCATGCTGTAAGCCGCCCTGAGCCCTCTTCTGGGACAGGATATAATTTGATATAATAATAATGTCAGAGGTGGAGGTCTTTACCTTGCTTAAGCAGAGGCTTATTGCTATAGAGCTGCAAGAGCTCAGAGCCCTTGCCTCCGGAAGATGCTCCCCAGTAAGATGGGCCTATCCCCCTTCTGGTGCTCCACCATATTACTTTTTCTGCCTGACTTCGCCGCAAATGTGGAGAGCTTATTTGTTGGCTCGTTTTAATGTTCCCCCCTCTGCTATTCTTCAGGGGAGATATAAGAAAATCCCTTATTCAGACAGGTTACTGACTTTGCAATTGAAACCAGGGACTAGTATCTGCATAAATGTGGGGCTTAAATAACATGTTTAGAGATACATGCATTGAATGTAACATGAGAATTACTCAACAAACTTATAAAGAAAAATCAAGTGTATACTACACATGGATTGCATATGAGTCTGTCACTTGTGAACAGGGCTCATTTGGGATAGATTAGTGATGCCTTTCAACTCAGCTAAATGGAACTCAGCTGGAAATGTGGTAATTAGCTTCTCATGAGAACCTACAGCCCATAGGATGGGAGGGGAGTAGGGTTGCCAAGTCGAATCTTCTTACCGGCGGGGGAGCATTGCCGGGCTCCGGGAGCTCTCTTCCTATGTGCGCACACCGCCAGCACGTCCCAGAAGTGATGCGCGACATCGATCACGTTGGGGACGTGGCCCCGATCATTGGAGGGAACACCATAGAGTTTTCCCTCCGACGATCGAGGCCACGCCCCCAACGTGATCTGCGCTTCGGGGGCGGAGTTCCCCCCGGGGCCCGATTCCGTGGTGGTGGAAATCGGGCCTCCAAAGTGGGAGTTTACCCACCCCCTGCCCCCACTTGGCAGCCCTATTCCAGGCGCTTGACACTTACCAGAAAGATCTCAATGGCTCCCAGGATATACATGGCAGCCGCAAAAGTGGTGCCCAGGTAGAAGCACAGCCCCACGGCCCCTCCGAACTCAGGCCCCAGGGCCCGCGAGATCATGAAGTAGGAGCCTCCAGCTGCGGGCAGGAGAGACAGAATCAGCTAGGGGGTGGGGAAACGGGGTGGTGGTGGGGGGGACCCAATCTTTCTTGCTTGCGCTCCCTTCCCACCCTCCCTGCGACCCCTGCAAGGGAGCGGATGACTCACTCACCAGGCACCACCCCATTGGTGGCAATGGCACTCATGGAGATGGCGGTCAGCATCGTCTGAAGAGGAGGTGGTTTCGGAAGAAAAATGATTTTTAAAATGCAGAACACCTCATTGCAGTTTTTAAATCTTATTCAAACATTTCTAGTTTCACTTTCTGGCCCGTTTCTCATAAAATAGCAAGACTGTTTTACTTCTTCCCTTGATGCTTTCCTACAGGACATTATTGTGGGCAGTTCGGTGACAATGCTGGAGAGGGGTGCAGTGTTCCCTCTAAGCTGAGTGTGAGTGAGCTCCCAGCTTTTTAGCCTCCGGCTCACACGTTTTTGTCTTTGCTCGGGGGGGATGGGGCTCCGGAGCAAACTGATTTATGCAGCAGCCAAACGGCTCCCTCACAACATTTATGCTAGTAGCTCACAAAGTGGAATTTTTGCTCACAGGAGCTTAGAGGGAGCACGGCTTGACTCCTTTCCTCCAAAGGGATGAGCAAATACCGTTTGGTCAGGTGAGAATGGGCAGCAGAGCAAAAGACACCGATGCGATTTCATCCGACTGAAATCTGGAACTGCCACCCTGTAAGAGCTGCAAAGGAAGACCTGCTTCTGAGACCCAGTTAGACAAAC
>NW_015167073.1:732886-741090 GCF_001447785.1 Gekko japonicus
CGGACCTTCCAGGCGCTTGGCACTTACCAGGAAGATCTCAATGGCTCCCAGGATATACATGGCAGCCGCAAAAGTGGTGCCCAGGTAGAAGAACAGCCCCACGGCCCCTCCGAACTCAGGCCCCAGGGCCCGCGAGATCATGAAGTAGGAGCCTCCAGCTGCGGGCAGGAGAGAGAGAATCAGCTAGGGGGTGGGGAAACGGGGTGGTGGTGGGGGGGACCCAATCTTTCTTGCTTGCGCTCCCTTCCCACCCTCCCTGCGACCCCTGCAAGGGAGCGGATGACTCACTCACCAGGCACCACCCCATTGGTGGCAATGGCACTCATGGAGATGGCGGTCAGCATCGTCTGAAGAGGAGGTGGTTTCGGAAGAAAAACGATTTTTAAAATGCAGAACACCTCATTGCAGTTTTTAAATCTTATGCAAACATTTCTAGTTTCACTTTCTGGCCCGTTTCTCATAAAATAGCAAGACTGTTTTACTTCTTCCCTTGATGCTTTCCTACAGGACATTATTGTGGGCAGTTCGGTGACAATGCTGGAGAGGGGTGCAGTGTTCCCTCTAAGCTGAGTGTGAGTGAGCTCCCAGCTTTTTAGCCTCCGGCTCACACGTTTTTGTCTTTGCTCGGGGGGGATGGGGCTCCGGAGCAAACTGATTTATGCAGCAGCCAAACGGCTCCCTCACAACATTTATGCTAGTAGCTCACAAAGTGGAATTTTTGCTCACAGGAGCTTAGAGGGAGCACGGCTTGACTCCTTTCCTCCAAAGGGATGAGCAAATACCGTTTGGTCAGGTGAGAATGGGCAGCAGAGCAAAAGACACCGATGCGATTTCATCCGACTGAAATCTGGAACTGCCACCCTGTAAGAGCTGCAAAGGAAGACCTGCTTCTGAGACCCAGTTAGACACACTTGTAAAGGATATGATATGGTTTTTAATTTGCCTTCTTCCCTGCGGCCCAGGTGAGTCAGAAAACGCCAACTCTTCCCTCCCACAACCTGCCTCGACAGGGCATAAAAGACCAGCGTTAATACGAAGATGACGAAGGCGGGGAAGGGGAACTCACACAGCAACAGCAGATAAAGACGATGGTGAAGGCTTGCAACACACCAGCCGTTCCCACCACCCAGGTGAGACGCAGGAAGAGAATCACCCCGAAGATGTTCTGCAGGCAGGGGAGGTAGACGCCCATGAAGGTGCCCATCTGTGGAGTCTGCAAGGAGGGCGGCAAGAGAACCAGCTCAGCTTGGGTGCCACCCTTTCTGCAACCCTCCTGCTCATCCAACCCCAACTTCACTCTCCACCTTTCACTCAGCCAAATACTCTTCAATAACCAGAAGAAGAAGAAGAAGAAGAGATTGGATTTATACCCCGCCCTTCACTACCCAAAGGTGTCTCAGAGCGGCTTACAAACTCCTTTCCCTTCCCCACAACAGACACCCTCTGAGGTAGGTGGGGCTGAGAGAGCTCTGACAGAGACTGCTCTTTTTCAAGAACAGCTCTTATCAGAACTATGGCTTGCCCCAAGGTCATCCAATAACAAAGCTCTCCGGACACCCACCCAGCATGCCAGTCTTGGTTTCAAGGGAAGCCCAATCAGGCAACTGATTGGCTCAGGCAACTGAACTGACCCGAACAACCCGATCGTGTTTATATTAAATGCAGATACATCTATACATCTGCATTCTATATCTATAATCAAGGCTCTCAATGTTTGTTTGTTTGTTTTTAATGCTGAAAAGGAACCGGGAAGTACCCAATCTGGACATCAGCTACACTTTGTGGAAGCAGGACAGAGGTGAACTCTGCCCCCCACCCCACCCCACCCCACCCAGCTTTTCAAGGTCTTTTGCATATGGAAGCTGATTGGACTTCACTGCATTCCACACCTCAAACTCACCCCCCTCCTCGCAAGGCAGTTGGAATGTCTGGTGGTGTGTAGGTCCCAGGATCATGTTTTAAAAGCTGCCTGGGGGATTATGGACCATTCACACACTTTCAACCTTAACATACCTCATAGGGGGAGAGGAGAATGATGACAGCTGCTTTCCCTAGGCAGAGGCTGGGGGTGGGGGGAAGTAAACTTGAAGACAAACAGGCAGATAAAGATTAGGCTGATGGTTGCCTGGAAAGGGTTGCCAACTCCAGGTTGGAAACTTCCAGGATAGTTTAGGAATGAAGCCTGCTGAGGGTGGGGTCTGAGGAGGAGGAGGAGGAAGAGAAAGAGGAGAACCTCAGACAGATACAATGCCATACTCCCCACCCTCCAAACAAGCTGTTGCCAGTCTCCAGGTGACAGCTGGAGAGCTCTTAAAGCTCTGGTGCTAATTCAAAGTGCTGCAATTTGTCGACAGAGTAGTGTTTTGGCAAATCTTTAGGAATTGTTTGGTGCATTTACGATGAGGCACCCACCCAGAGCCTCTGGCATTTTCTCACTCTGCTGGCATCAAAACCAATTTAAGGCAAAATAAGAGGCTACTGAGAGGGGAGGAGATAAAGTTGCCAGCTTTAGGTATGGAAAATCCTGGAGATTTGAGGAGTGGAGGCCGGAGAGGGGGACATCAGACAGGTTACAGTGCCATAGACTCCACCCTCCAACCCAGCTATTTGCTCCTGGGGAACTATTGTTGCCAATCTTGGCCCAGCACCCATCAAACCATTCTCTTCAACCCCCTGCTGTGCAGCACACTTTCCCCTAGGGTTGCCAAACTCCAGGTGGGACCTGGAGATCTCCCACTGCTACAATTGATCTCCAGATGACAGAGATCAGTAACGCTGTCCACACACTTTGCAACCATTAGGAGTAGGAATGTGCTGTTTAAAAAAGTCGCCATTTTCAGGATGCAGAATCGTGCGTCCAGTTTTGAATCCTGCACTTTTCTCCATGCTTCTGCAGAACATTGTGTTGGGAATTATGAAGGAGTGATATAGCACTACTGTATGACTAGATCCAATAATATAGTGGGGGTGTCAAAGCAATAATAAAAACAAACAAAAATACCCCATGCTATCCACAGGGGAGGTAGAGGTTTCTACATATAAAAACTGCCCGATGTGGACCGCGTGTGCTTCAAGAGGAATAGGATGTAGAGAGCAGTTGTTGGGGGAAGGGAAATGGGGAGGTGGGAAAATTGGCCTATTCAAGCTCCCGGGAGCTTCTAGAACCCTGGCGGGTGAAGGTACGGAGGGGTGCTTAGGGGGAAATTTTCCAAATCGTTGATCCTTCTCCATTCTTCCCTGTAATTCCTTGAAAGCCCCAAACTTGTTCCCTCTAACAGTAAATAGTCAAATGCAGGGCTTTTTTTGTAGAAAAAGCCCAGCAGGAACTCATTAGTATAATAGGCCACACCCAACAGCAGAGACCCATTAGCCTATTAGGCCACAGCCCTGACAGCACAGCACATTAGCATATTAGGCCACACACCCCATGTTACCAGAAGTGTGGTCATCCAGCCACACCCACCTTTCCCTTCTTATTCTGTTTACCTCGTTTGTTGTCAAAACCCAGGGCCTTTTTTTGTAGCAGGAACTCCTTTGCATGTTAGGCCGCACCCCCCTAATGTAGCCAATTCTAATGTGTTCCTGCTGTTGGGTGTGGCCTGTTATGCTAATGAGTTCCTGCTGGGTGTGGCCAACTCGGGAGCCAGCTGGAACGCCGTCCCTGTGCGTTCCTGCCCCAAAATAGCCCTGGTCAAATGCAGCAACATGAGACCACCCACACACAAAATTACTTGAAAAAAATTCCAACTTCAAGGATAGGCTAATGGGCTCTGAACTTGCAGAGACTGAGACGGAAAAAGATCTTGGGGGGTCATACTGGATAGTTCGATGCAAGTGTCAACCCAGTGGTGAAAAAGGCAAACTCTACGGCAGGGATTTTTAGGAAAGGGATTGAGGATACAACAGCCGATATTGCAGTGTCCCTGTATAGATCTATGGTGCGGCATGATTTGGCATGCTGTGCACAGTTCTGGTCACCGAATCCCCAAAAGGACACTGCAAAGCTGGGAAAAGTACAGGGGAGGCAACCAAGATGATGAGGGGGTTGGTGCCCCTTCCCTGTGGGGAAAGGCTGAAGAGTCTGGGACTGTTCCGTTTGGAAAAGAGACGACTAAGGGGGGACATGACAGAGGTTTATAAAATTATGCATCGGGACGGAAAGAGCTGACAAAGAGAACTGTTTCTCCCTCTCTCAAAATACTAGAACTCAAGTGGTGGCGGCTACAAGTATGGACGGCTTCAAGAGGGAATTGGATAAGCATAGGGAGCAGAGGTCCATCAGTGGCTATTAGCCACAAGGTATAGATACGGGCTCTGGGGCAAGGGATGCTCTGGCTTCTTGGTGCTTGGAGGGGGGGGCAACAGTGGGAGGGCTTCTAATGTCCTGGGCCCACTGGTGGACCTCCTGATGGCACCTGGTATCTCTGGCCACTGTGTGACACAGAGTGTTGGACTGGATGGGCCTTTGGCCTGATCCAACATTGGCATCTCTTATGTTCGTATGTTCTTATGAAACTGGTGGACAGGAGGTCCAGAACAGACAAAAGGAAATACTACTAGTCACTCCCTGTGTAGATTAAAATCTAGAATTTGCTGCCAGCGGATGTCGTGACGGCCACAGGAATAAAAAGCCTCAAAAGGGGATTAGATAGATTCGTGGACGATAAGTCTATCATTGGCTACTAGCCACGGTGACTGAGAGGCGCCTCCACCATTCAGAGGCACTAAACCTCTGGCTCTCAGAGCCAGGAGGCAACATCAGGGGAAGGCCCCGGCCTCTATGCCCCGTGGTGGCCTTGTTGCTGACCCTCCTGAGGAACTGATTGGCCACTGCGTGAGACTAGACGGACCACTGGTCTGATCCAGCAGGGCTCTTCTTATGTTTTTAGAGTTTCTACATAATTGGGAAACTCCCCAATATTCATTCATAAATTGTGAAGAAGGGATTCCTCTCCCTTACAAAAGAATGACCCAATGAGGACGGAGCGTGCTCACTGGCCTGAGAGTCCATTAAACAAAAAAATGCAAACGAGGAAAGCAAGGAAGGTGGTAGAATTGACCTCCTCAAGCCCCTAAGAGCTCCCTAGAGAGAGATACTTGGATTAGGGAAGAGGCGGACATTCCCAGTTGTTCATCTCTTTCCCCGTGATTGCTCGCGAGTCCCCAAATTGCCAGTTAAATTATACAAGGGCGGATGGAGCCACGTAAGAACAAATGCAGTCGAGGAAGCTGGGGGGGGGCGGGAACGCCAGAGAGAGAAACGTGGATTAGGGAAGAGGCGGCCATTCCCAGTTGTTCATCTCTTTCCCCGTGATTGCTCGCGAGTCCCCAAATTGCCAGTTAAATTATACAAGGGCGGATGGAGCCACGTAAGAACAAATGCAGTCGAGGAAGCTGGGGGGGGGCGGGAACGCCACAGCTGCCAGCAGACAGCAACGCTCTCACCTCGAAGAGTGCCAGGTTCTTGTCAAAGAATTCATCGCCATCTTCATAGTTGGTGTTGTTGAGATAGGCGTGGGGATCCTTCTTGTGCCCGGGATCTGTGACAAAAACGAGAGGACTCAGAAGGAAAGGAAAGAGCCGTCCGCTGGCAGCAAGCGCTTTTTCATTATTTCCCTGGCACTGGCCTTCCAAGCTCTGGGCATGCAGGGCGCTCGGAATAGTAAAGGAAACATTCCAGATCCTCCCAGGAGTGCAAATAGCTATTCGCCTACTCAGCTAGTGATAAGAACTCACCCGGGGCAACTGCTGTGCCCTCGAAGAGCAATAAATAATAATTAACAAAGAATGCATTTATAGACAAATAAATAAACCATTTATAGAGTTTCCAAATCCAAAGCAAAATTATTCATACAATATACAATTCATTATCAGGGCACAAATGATTGAACAGAAGTCCTGTAGACGGCTCACGAAGTCCACAACGCTCCAAAGCAACACTCCCTCTAAGCTGTGGAGTCTTGTGAGCAAATATTCTACTTTGTGAGCCGCTGGCATTAAAGTTGTGAGCGAGTGATTTGGCTGCTGCATAAATTAGTTTGCTCTGGAGCCATCCTTCCTGAGCGAAGACAAAATGGTGTGATCTGGAGGCTGAAAAACTGTGAGTTGGCTCGCACTAACTCAGTTTGAAGGGAACACTGCTCCAAAGCACTCAGTCCTTCCCAGGGCTATTTTTGGGCAGGAACGCACAGGAACGGAGTTCCGGCTGGCTCCCGAGTTGGCCACGCCCAGCAGGAACTCATTAGCATAATAGGCCACACCCAACAGCAGAAACTCATTAGGATTGGCTACATTAGGGGTGTGTGGCCTAACATGCAAAGGAGTTCCTGCTACAAAAAAAGCCCTGGGTTTGGACAACAAACAAGGTAAACAGAATAAGAAGCAAAAGGTGGGTGTGGCTGGATGAGCACACTTCTGGTAACATGGGGGTGCGGCCTAATGTGGTAACGAGCTGTGCTGTCAGGGCTGTGGCCTAATATGCTAATAGGTTTCTGCTGTTGGGTGTGGCCTATTATGCTAATGAGTTCCCTCCTAATGAGCAGTATCCTTCACAGTGTAAAGGAGGGGGGGAAACGAGCTTCCAGAAGATATCTATTCCAACAGTTCCAAAAGAGGAACACTTGAACGGTTCCAAAAGAAGAACTACGGGATTGCCGACTTCCCCAATATGCCCCACATTTCACCAATATGGCTTTATCAAGCTGGAACCAGCAACCTGTAGGATATCACTGAGAAACAGTCTCAGCGTATTCAGTTCACAAAATCATTTTCAAAGTGGGCTATGCCTTCGCGACATTCAATATTCTCCGGGTGCCACACTCAAAGCATTTCTCAAATTAAATGCATCCCCATTGAACGCATTACACTCTGAAGCATGCTGCTCATTAGGCGGGACTGAGCGCTTTGGAGTGTTGTGGACTCTGTGA
Source organism: Gekko japonicus (assembly GCF_001447785.1). NCBI lineage: Eukaryota > Metazoa > Chordata > Lepidosauria > Squamata > Gekkonidae > Gekko > Gekko japonicus. The sequence continues at coordinate 739,813 of NW_015167073.1, forward strand.
GCCGTCTACAGGACTTCTGTTCAATCGTTTCTGCCCTGATAATGAATTGTGTATTGTATGAATAATTTTGCATAGGATTTGGAAATTGTATAAATGGTTTATTTATTTGTCTATAAATGAATTATTTGCTAATTATGATTATTTATTGATTTTTGAAATTGGTATTGGCGCCCACACAGAGTTAATTTCTTTGTGTTCACATGTATACTGTGTGTTCCACTATTATATCCGTGCCCTCAAAGAGAGCAGGATCTATGTTAAGCAGTGGGTAAGGGTGGGAAGGAAAAGTTTTTAAAAGTCATTTGGAAATTGTAATGTATTCAATAGCTGCCATTGAATGCATGATGCATGTGAAGCATCTAATTGACTTGCCATGTTGAGCTTTGTCCTGGGCTAGGATCCAAATCCATCCAATCGCATTGCTAGCCCAGGAAGCACCTAGCCAATCACCTTACAGCAAGCTCCCTGAGCGGGAACGTCCGTGATTGGTCCTTATATGAACAACCGTATTTGTACAGTGGGTGTGGCTTTATTTCCCCTTAAACTCAACACTGAAGGTATCCCTTCCCGCCAGAGGGATACATTTTCCCTGTCAACAAGGCTGCTTTCACGTGCTGGCAGTTCTCCACGTAGCTCTTGTTGCCGCTGAAAGAGCAGAGGCATTCGCAACAGCAACGGAGCGTACATACAGCACTTTCTTCCGAGGTTTCCTCGCCTCCGCTCCTGGTGGCCGCCGTTTTCCCAACTGCAACGCTAGAGATCTGCTTTGGAGCCTTTTAAAAGAAATCAGCAAGGAAAACGGTGCCTGTGTAGGTGGGACCTCAGATACCTTCTCTGTCCTCCCACGCGCACAGGGTTGAGCTTGGTTTGTCCTGGAAGGGTCCTTCTGGACTCTAGCTTCATTCGCACATCTCCTTGTCAACTCTTGCATTTACTGTATTTTCTGGTGTATAAGACTACTTTTTAACCCAAGGAAATCTTCTCAGAAATAGGGGGGGTCGTCTTATACGCCGGTAAATACAATCTCTGGGCAAGTATATCCCAAACTCTATATTTTAACTGGAAAAGTTGGGGGTCGTCTTATACGCCCAGTCGTCTTATACGCCGGAAAATACGGTACATGCTAATTTGCTGCCATCCACTGATCTTAAAAAGGTTCCCTTGCTCGAAAGCCAGTCGAATCCGACCCTAGGGTTGCGGTGCTCATCTCCGTTTCAAAGCCGAAGAGCCAGCGCTGTCCGAAGACGTTTCCGTGGTCATGTGGCCGGCATGACTAAA
>NW_015167073.1:741154-756071 GCF_001447785.1 Gekko japonicus
TTGCAATTTCTTGCTTTCGAACTGCTAGGTTGGCAGGAGCTGGAACTAGAGACGGGAGCTCACTCCGTCTTGCGGCACCCGGGTCTCGAACTGCTGAACTACCGACCTTCCACAGCCTGCAGTTCACCGTCTTAACCACTTGAGCCACCGCAGCTCCCCACTGATCTTACCAGCCACCTGATCCAATTTCGGCTCTGCATCTGGGCTCTGAGTGGCCCCTCCTAACGGCTGCCCCCCTTTTTTCCCTGTAAGTAGCCCTCCTTGAGGAGATTTTGTTCCATTTGTCTGAAGAAGTGTGCTTTGCACGTGGGAGTTTATACTTTGAATAGAACTTTGTCTGTCTTCAAGGTGCCACTGGACTCAAACTTGGTCTTACCTTCTCTTCCAGACCACCTGAAAACATGCTTGGCGTTGCACTCTTCCCAGAAAGAATGGGGGGGGGAGCAGGATTGGGAAGCGGCACACTGAAGAGTGGGAGAGGATGACTGGAGCAGGATCAGACCACAACGCCATGAGGATGCTCCACAAAGTATTGCTGTTTGGTCGCTAAAGTGGGAAATAAGCCCCGGTGTGGAAGCAGACCAATTATCCAAAGCGATGAAAGTGTGACGGGATATGAATGCCGTTAAGCATGGGCAAGATCCCTCTCTTAGGGCACCCATTACAGGCCTACCACACCTTCTAGTAAGTGGAAGGAAAGAGGCAGCCACTTTTGCAAAATGTACCTCCAAGTGCGAATAGCCATCCCTTCTTCCTTGCGCTCGGGGAGACCTTCTGCCCAAATAGAATCACTTACTGTTCACCAGCAAGGTTTACCACTGGAAATGTGCTGACCTGAACGGTTAAGTTGCGCGCACTTAAAAGCATTTTGCATGTGATTTTCAGGAACAGGGCCTATGCCAAGCGAAGGTCGACTGGCACGCCATACTCCTCCTGCAATATTCTTATTCTGGAGAGCCGTAGAGGGGAGGGGAGCAGCGGGAGAGGAGGCAGGGGATCCCCTCAAGGACAGCTAATGAAGCGAGACAGCTTTTTACTTGTCTTTTGCATTCTGCTGCATTTCAACGTTTTTAATGCAAACCTCAAGGGTAGAAAATAGATTTAAAAATTTCAAAACCCAGATTTTTACTGCTTAATGGAAACATTTATGAGACCCCAGGAGTCCTGTTTGTGCCTCGGCTCACTGTCATGCATTCCCCCCCCCTCCTCAATCCCATCCAGACATGCAGAGACTCAAGAGCTGTGCTGCCCGGCCTCCAAACCACCCACATCAGCATGGGAGGCCCCCTGGCGTTTCTGCTCCACGTGGGAGAAAAGGCCCCTCTCTCTCCTCCGGCCTTACTCTCCAAGAGGTGGATAAGCCAGAAGATTGAAGGTGAGGCTAAATACTTTTGTAAGCAAATTAGAGGCAGGGGCTTTGCCCCCAAGCAACAGCCAGAAGGATTACTGCTGAGCCCTACCCAACAAGCTCCAGGCATGAAATCCAGGCACCTGCCTGGGCTGGATTTATAGCCTGCCCTCTTCCCCTCCACAACTAAAGGGTACAATAAACTGAGTGAGATGTCTTTTCTCATACTGTCTGCATGGAAGGGAATAGAACTGCGGGCGGTTACATACAGGAAAGGCCACAGAGGCATGGGGGCCCAAAGATTTCCAGGTGAGGTATAGGAGCCCATGTTTTTTAAAAAAGAAAGAAATCAAAACTCAGCTATCAGAAAATGCCAGTTCTAATATAGGAAACACCATATGAGGCTTCTCTGAATTATGCTCTAAAAGGTAAAGGTAAAGGTTCCCTTGCTCAAAAGCCAGTCGAGTCCGACTCTAGGGTTGCAGTGCTCATCTCCGTTTCAAAGCCGAAGAGCCAGCGCTGTCCGAAGACGTTTCCGTGGTCATGTGGCCGGCATGACTAAACACCGAGGCGCACGGAATGCTGTTACCTTCCCACCGATGCAGTACCTATTTATCTACTTGCAATTTCTTGCTTTCGAACTGCTAGGTTGGCAGGAGCTGGAACTAGAGACGGGAGCTCACTCCGTCATGCGGCACACTCGGGTCTCGAACTGCTGAACTACTGACCTTCCACAGCCTGCAGTTCAGTGTCTTAACCACTTGAGCCACCGCAGCTCCTTAATTGTGCTCTAGCCAAATGCTTTTGCTGACTCTGCATCTCTAGGGGACTCTTGTCTCTGCACTTCTGCACATCAAAGATTATTAAACAATTGACTGTCCCAGGCTTCAGGGAAGGGAACCGGAGAGAACTTTGACCATTTCAAAGATTGCCGGCTCACTTTCAAGTCCCAAGACCCTCTGATTTGCCTCCTAAAATGTGTGAAAAGGGAGTTGAGGTGGATTACTACGGTACCAGCAGGCCTCTACACAACAGCACAGCATTCCTTGGTATTCTGATATAATGTCGGGCAGAATTCGGCAACATCTTTGTTCTACGAAGGAGAGGACTGTGAATACAGTCTACCTCTACATAACATAGAGAGCAAAATAATTGATGGTGAAGGTGAACGTTTCAGCAATCTAGCACGTGCAGAAGTCTACAGTAGAAGTCACATCCTCTGGAACAGTCTTGCAAATAAACAGCTCACACAAATTACTACTTGTGTACGTCTTGTCCAGTGGCAACTGAAAGCCAGAAAGGGGCTTTCAAGAAAAGTGAGATGCAGAGGTGGTTTGCCAGCGCCTTCCTCTGCAGTCATTCTTGTTGGTCTCCCATCCAACAACTGACACTGCTTAGCTTCTGAGATGTGATTGGGCTACGCCATGCCGCCTTCCCTCCCACAGAAATGACTAGGCTCACAAAAATACGTGCTAGCTGCCCTTAAAAATATCTATGCCTGTCATTTGTGACTTGAGAGGAGGAAAGGGGAGACCCGCTTTTGCAAAGTTTTCCTGCCTTGCTTGTAGGGGTGTGCATTCAACAATAGCTGAACAGAAAAAATACCTTGTCGGTATTTTTGGGGTATCAAATAAGCCGAGTACAGATCAGAGATCTGTGTTTGGCTACTGGTATAGCTGAACCCAAAAAAGCCGATATCATTTGGCTTTTTTTCAGGTTCATTTTGCTATACTAAAAAAAGGCAAACCTAACAGCCTGAGCCGCCAGTCAGCTGTTGGGTCTAAATGCTTTTCTTTCCCTCCCCGAGATTGGGGAGGGAAAGAAAGGCATTTTAAACATGCCTGGGTTCCTTGCCCTATCTTCTCCAGGTGCCACACAGCCACAGGGCACCTGGAGAAGATCAGGCAGGGAACCCAGGTGTATTTGCATGCATGCCCTTTGCTTCCCCAGCTAGGCCGCGGCAGCGGGTTGGCTGGGAAAGCAAAGGGTAGGCATGCAGACATGCCCCTTTTTTTCCCTGAGCCTCTCCGCTTTTGCAGAGAAACTTGGGGGGCATGTTTAAATGCCTTTCTTTCCCTTCTTGAGGTCGGGAAGGCCTTTTAAACATGGCTGGGCTCCCTGCCTGCCCTTCTCCAGCTATCCCATGTTAGCTAGAGAAGGGAAGGCAGAGAGAGGAGGCTTTCCCTTGTCAATTTAATTCACAACTGACTGGCGGAGAGTGAAATTGGCAGGGAAATGGTTGGGGCTACCAGAGGGAAAGAAGGCCTTTTAACATGCCTCCTTTCCCTTTGGTGGTGTATAACAGAAGCGAATATATTCGGGAATACCGAAAATTTCCCCAATCCAAATACTTTACCAGTATTGGACTGGGGAAATTCAGCATTTACCAATATTTTTCGGGTTTGATTTACCCAAAGCCGAAAAATACTGGCATTTATTTTTTTATATTTTTTTTGCACACTCCTACTTGCTTGCCTGGAGATGGCTGCATGTGTGTTCTTAGTAGAGGATGATGGCATGAATTCTTGGTGCCTGGGGGGCAACAATGGGAGGGCTTCTGGAGTTCTGGCCCTGCTCATGGACCCCCTGATGGCACATGGTTTTTGGCCACTGTGTGACACAGAGTGTTGGACTGGATGGGCTATTGGCTTCTCTTACGTTCTTCAGAATTTTATTTACTTCACTGAACAACACAAACACACAGAACCCGTCACCCATCACCAACACAGCTGTAGGTAACAAAGACACAAATATACTCTCACACACGCACCTCTGAGAGTCTTAACAGTGGACAACAAGCATGGAAACACACACCACAGACATGCAAGAGTCCTCTGCAATACTGTACCTAAGAGCTGATACTGTTCCCCTGTGATGGAGGTTTGACTCACATCTGAAAAATAAAAAAAGATGGGAAATAAAATGAATTGCAAAATAAAGAGAAAATGAGAAGAGAAAGGGATCGACCAGGTTTCCTTTCCACCCCACCCCCCACCCCCGAGGAACCTTGCCTCGAAAATGGCTTTCCTCTCCCCACAAAGCGCCTGGAGAAGATCAGGCAGGGTACCCAGGCATATTTGCATGCCTGCCCTTTGCTTCCCCAGCTAGGCCGCGGTGGCGGGTTGGCTGGGAAAGCAAAGGGTAGGCATGCAGACATGCCCCCTTCCTTCCCTGAGCCTCTCCACTTTTGCAGAGAAACTTGGAGGGGCATGTTTAAATGCCTTTCCTTCCCGAGGTCGGGGAGGGAAAGAAAGGCATTTTAAACATGGCTGGGCTCCCTGCCTGCCCTTCTCCAGCTATCCCATGTCAGCTAGAGAAGGGAAGGCAGAGAGAGGAGGCTTTCCCTTGTCAATTTAATTCACAACTGACTGGCGGAGAGTGAAATTGGCAGGGAAATGGTTGGAATAAATAAATAAATAAATAACATGCCTCCTTTCCCTTTGGTGGTGTATAACAGAAGCGAATATATTCGGGAATACTGAATATTTCCCCAATCCAAATACTTTACTAGTATTGAACTGGGGAAATTCAGTATTTACCAATATTTTTCGGGTCTGATTTACCCAAAGCCAAAAAATACCAGCATTATTATTTTTTTGCACACCCCTACTTGCTTGCCTGGAGACAAGCTTTATCCCAGAAAGTGGCTATCTACATCCATGGCCACATGTGTGTTCTCAGCAGAGGATGGTGGCATGAATTCTTGGTGCCTGGGGGGCAACAATTGGAGGGCTTCTGGAGTTCTGGCCCTGCTCATGGACCCCCTGATGGCACATGGTTTTTGGCCACTGTGTGACACAGAGTGTTGGACTGGATGGGCTATTGGCTTCTCTTACGTTCGTCTGAATTTTATTTACTTCACTGAACAACACAAACACACAGAACCCGTCACCCATCACCAACACAGCTGTAGGTAACAAAGACACAAATATACTCTCACACACGCACCTCTGAGAGTCTTAACAGTGGACAACAAGCATGGAAACACACACCACAGACATGCAAGAGTCCTCTGCAATACTGTACCTAAGAGCTGATACTGTTCCCCTGTGATGGAGGTTTGACTCACATCTGAAAAATAAAAAAAAGATGGGAAATAAAATGAATTGCAAAATAAAGAGAAAATGAGAAGAGAAAGGGATCGACCAGGTTTCCTTTCCACCCCACCCCCCACCCCCGAGGAACCTTGCCTCGAAAATGGCTTTCCTCTCCCCACAACCACATCAGCAAAGAAAAAGGAACAGCAGAAAAAGATAATGGACCCTTTGGTGCATATTCAAAACCAAAAATAGCCGTAATGATGGGGGGAAAGAGCTGAGAATATTGAGAGGTCCTTTCATGCACTATTTATGCCCACTCCCTCCCAAAAAGGGTGGGAAACAATCAATAATCCAACTACAGAGAGGATGGGTTGTTTTGCAGGCTCTAATGAGGTAGGCTACTAGAAGAACTGGATATTGCTCCTTCTTTTCTTTCCCCATAGGCACAAACTGTTGCTATGAAGAATGCAAACTTTTTTTTAAGATATATTTTTTTATCTTTTCGAAAACAAAGTAAAGATGTGAAGGGGATACAGAAATGAAAAAATGGGTTGCATATCACAATTATGTATATCAAAAATAATTATGTAATGCAGGATGCATGAAACAAAAAGCATTTTCTACCCAACATCCCCTTCATTATAATTTTTAAAACACTATATATAAAGTACAATAATATTTAGTTCTGGTGGGGTACATTTATATTCAACATTTTGGATTTCAAATTTAAAACTCATTCTCATTCTGCTGCTACATTTCAATACATTTGTATACAATTTTTTGAACTACTTCTCACTCTAAATTTGTCTCCTGCTTGTATAATACACACTCCATCTCTTCTCAGATTTCATGACTGATCTGTTTTTCAGATAAATTGTTAATTTTTCCATTACTGCATATTCAGGGAGTTTATTTTCGCATTCTTCTAGGTGGAGGCATTTTGCTGCATCAATAATTCTAGCCACTGTCACCATGAATTTTGGTAATTTATTAGACAGAATACCCAATAACATATTCTTAGCTTCCATAGGGATTTTAAATTTTAATATGTTCTGCATGTTTCCATGTATTTCTTTCTTTATTTATTTCCTTCCTTCTTTTTTTTGCTTTTTTACAAGTCCACTACATATGAAAAAAGTTCCATCTGTGTCTTGGCATTTCCAGCATTTTCCATTGTAGCTTTTGCCTGCTTTCTCAATGTCCTTTAAGGTCATATACCATCTAAAAACATTTTGTGCCAATTTTCTCTTAATGACTGGCTGGCTATAAACTTGATTTCTTTTTCCCATAGGTGTTCCCATTGATCCATAGATATAAATTCTGCATCCATTTGAACATATATTTTTTCACTTGTTCTTCTGTTTCTAGCTGAAGTATCTTGTAAGTCCATCATAAGTATTGTCAAAGGTACTGTCTTTGTTTTAGAAATTTATTTTTTTTTCAGCACCTCTTCCATTTCTAACATGTCTAATTGGTTTTTTAGTTGTCTGATCTCTGCTAACATGTCTTACTGAGATTTTTTAAATGTTCTTGTTCAAATCTCTGGATTTTTTCTGCTATTCTCTTGGTGTGTTCTGATTTTTCTTGTTTCTTTTTCACGGCAGCTGCTAAGAAGATTCCTCTGATAAAATCTTTGCTTGCTTCCCAAATTGTAGCCGAGGACATTCCTTCTGCATTACTTAAAAAAAAATATTCCAGATCTTTTTTACACTTGCTTGCCACATCATTTTGTCCATTTAGTCTCCATCTTCCTCTTAGTTTTCTGTTCCATACTTCCATGGGATTACGGTCGGCAAATATCTTCAGTTGAATCTCTGCTTTGTCTAGATTTATTGTTAGGTTTTTTGATATCTAGCACATGTCTGTTCTTGAGTATGTTTGATGTCTATCGGAGAAGAAAGTAAAGTCTCTGCCCTTTGGGTGCTTAATCCTCCAAGCAACTTCTAATTCTAGCACTTCCAAATATTGGAATATGTTTTGGGGTAATTTCCCACATTTAAAATTCCTGGATCTAGTACTCCATTCATGTCTCCAAAAACCATTATATCTTCATCTTGAAATTCTAGCATAGCATAGTTTGGAAAAAATTCCCCCCAAAATCAACTTTAGCATTGTTTGGTGCATAAATTGTTGCTAACATACACACTTTACCTCCCGAGAGTCTCATTTTTAGGATTAGATACCTTCCTTCTGGGTCTTTTAATTCTTCTAATACTTCTAATTGTGGATTGTTTATATAAATTTCTACTCCACACCTTTTGTTTTGAGCTGAAGCAAGATATAGTTTACCTAATTTATTATTAATTAAAATATGTTTGTGTTTCTTCTTTCTATGAGTTTCTTGTAAGCACAATACATCTGCGTTTTGCTTTTTAAGTTGGTTAAACGTTTCTGAACGTTTTGTGGGAGAGTTCAGTCCATTAATGTTTACTGGTACTATTTTTAATTTATCAGTTTTGTCCCGATGTTGATGCCACTGCCATTTCTACTTCTGAGCTCTTAGCTAAAATTTGCTTTGAGTTGCTTGAAAATTTTCCTTTAGTTCCTCTTTTTAGATACTCCGCTTGCAGTTCTTCAACCAGTAGCCTGGCTTGTTCTTTTGTTTCAATTACTTTCTTTCATTTTGGTAAATATACCTCTATTCCAAATGGTATTGTTCCAGCAGTACTTTATTTATTTTGCAAAATCTGTCTCAGAAAGTCCAAACCTTTCATCTTCTTTAATACAGAAAGATGTAAACTTCTTCTTGACATATTCACCACTTCTGAATTGTGCTGGTCTTGACTGGTTTAAGAGGCACACTATTTTAATCTTGTGTTACCCAATGAAACTGATCAGCGGTAGATCCGTGACCAACAAAAGAAAGTCGTTCTTCACACAATTAACTTACGTAACACATCATTGCCAGACCATGTGATGCTGGCTGCTGACTCAGACATCTTTATGAGGAGGAGATGAGACAAATTCATAACAGACAGGTCTGTACGTGGCTGCTCGCCATGAAGTCAGAATAGAATGTCCATGTCCAGAGGCAGCACACCTCTGAGCCAGGGGTACCCAACATGATTCCTGTGGGCACCATGACACCCACCAACACCTTTCTCAGCACCTACCAAGTGTTTGTAGAAAGTGGGCAGGGCCAGATGGGGCTTGTGCCAAACACAGCTTCTGACTGGCTGTGACAGATTACACAATGTCCCGTTAAGCAGAACTTCTGCCTTAAATGTTAAAGAGTTATTATGACAGTTATGTATAACTTCTATTCTCTCCCCCTCCTGTGGAGGCCATTTTGTGGCTGCACCCATCACCCCCCGTCAGAATTCCAAAAGGTACCCACAGGCTCAAAAAGGTTGGGGATCCTTGCTCTGAACATCAGATCCTGGGAAGGCAACAATGGACAAAGGCTGATGCCCAAGTCCTGCTTGTGTTTTCCCCAGATCCATCTGCCTCATCACTATGGAAAACAGGATTGTGGACTAGGCAGAGCTCTGGTCTGATCCAACAGAGCTACTGCTACATGCATTAGTATGGCTTTGACAGCGACATTTCTCCTTAACCGTGACTGTCAGTGATACTGGGGGGCCAACAGAATAATTCCCTCCTTCCTTCAGTTTAAGTCTCCAGATATGATCCCCTTGGGAACTTTGTGGTATGCCACAGTGTCTCCATTCTCTACTGATCTGCCTGGCACTGGAATAAAGCAAACTTCGTTTTGGCTCAGCTACACCTTGTAAGGCTGCCTAGGACAAAAACACAAGACCCTCAGGCCCAGAAGTGGATCACCAAAACTATTTGAATTTATTATGATTTTTAAAAAACACCATTTATACCAAGCTGCTCCAAAGCTTGAGATGGCTCCCAGCAAAACAAAACAAGAAGCTCGATAACACGGAAGCTAACACAGCAGATCCTACAGAACAGGCTGGCTATGCTTCCACCTCCTGATCTCTACCAAGCAGTGAGTAGCAGCACCTACAACAAACTGTGGCTCCTGAGTCACCTTCAAGGGGAGCCACATGTGGTAGTCAATCCTAAAGGTTACAGACGCACGGGTAAGCACAAGACCCCTCTTCTTCAGAAAGGGGTAACGCTTATGTAACAGACGACGTTTACAGAAAGTACTTGTGACCATTGCTGCCTCCTGTGTATCCTAGAGTAATGTAGAATTCACAAGAATCTCTACGCTAACTAGGAGGAATTTCAGACAGACGATATAATCCGGAAGAGGAACGGTTCCCTTACGGTTTCTGGTCTGTCATTTCAGACATAACCATTTTAGAACCGGTTCCCTATCGGAATATATTTGTAATTTCACACACAAACGCTTCTGTCCCATTTAGGAAATGGGGCTGAAGTGTTTTACCTGTCAACTGCTTCCAAGTAGTCTTCAGTTTCCTCTCCCGGTTCCGATGTGCTTTTTCCAGCAGTTTTTCGCCTGCGCGGGCAATTTCCAGATGTTGTCATTGTTTTTTGAACATTCGTTTTATAGCTCTATAACGGTATAACGTTATAATGCAACAGCGGTATATCAACCCCATTGGAATGCCTGGAGTGTTGTGTTATAGTGCTATAGCGCTCTAAAGCAAACGTTTTTTTAAAAAGCTGGAGATTGCCTTCGCAGGCAAAAAATGGCGGGGAAAAAGCAGTGCAGTCTGAAAGGGCAAACCGCTTCAGATCCAGCTCTTTACCGGAAGGGGAAAGCTATGTGTGAAATGGCAGCCCTATACCGATTTACTCCATGACGGATCAAAAACGGCCTCAAAACGGGTTAAAAAGGGTAATGTGAAATTCCCTTAGATTAAGGAGGGAAGCTTCCACAGCAACTGTAACAGGAAGGACTTCCCTCCTTAAAGCACAAGACAATCTACCGGCATTATTTTTTTTTTACCTTGTAGATTTTCAGTTTTAGACTGTTTAACCTCATTGCTTGACTATAGCCAGAAAACCCTGGATTATTCCTAGGTGCTTAGTTAATGAAATACAGAGCTGGGAGTCATCAGCATACAGAAGTTAAGCAGCATTTGAAATTTTAAAATAAACCAAAAACCTTAGCTCTGTGGAATACTCAGGAAGCTGAACTAACACTAATAACAACACACTAACAGTGCAATCCTACGCAGGCAGAGTTGCTCCAGTCTAAGGCTATTTATGACTAGAATAACTCTGCATTAGAATGTGCCGGAGTGTGTTCCAACCACCAAGAAAAGAACCAAGCAAGAGTCAAATCCAACAGCCCTGCCAATTTTCAAGCCGGTTTAATAGAATTACATGGTTCACTGTGTCAAAAAGCGGCTGAGTAGTCCGAAAATATCAGCAGGGAAGAGCTCCAACTGCCAACTTCAGACACAGATCGTCCAACATGGATGGTAATGTAGTCTCCGTCCCATGACAGTGTTGCAAGTTTGATTTGAACTGATGAAGCATTTAGCTGTGCCTGCAGCTGATCCGCTACCACATGTTCAACTACTTTCCCCAGAAAGAAGAACCGAGACTGGTCTAAAGTTGGCTAAGCCACCCCTGCATAAAGAGTTATCTTATCTCCTGGGATCAGGCAGATGGCCATCTCCCTTAATGGTGAAGAGACCTTTTGAGGAATTGAGAAACAGACTATTTCGCCCAGCAGGTCTCTTTCTTCCACTCAACCGGCCTGAACAAGCTAAGACTGCCAGGCTATATGGTACTAATAAAGATACAGTTTGGTAACACATTGGTCTCACAGGGTCGAGGGATTTAGAGTTAACATCTGAGGGAAAGTTACAGCAAGCTGTGTTTGTGAAACAGCTTGTGGGTGGGTTAGATGATGACAATGAAAAGCAGGGGAGAGACAAGAAGTGGTTCTTCCTAGGTCAGTATACCTTAGGGAAGGATAACAGGCATCCGTCATCTAGGATGGATGAAAAAAAATGGTATCTGAATGTTACTTGGTCAGTATACATTAGGGAAGGATAACAGGCATCCGTCATCTAGGATGGATGGAAAAAAATGGTATCTGAATGTTACTTGGTCAGTATACCTTAGGGAAGGATAACAGGCATCCGTCATCTAGGATGGATGGGAAAAAATGGTATCTGAATGTTGCTTGGTCAGTATACCTTAGGGAAGGATAACAGGCATCTGTCATCTAGGATGGATGAAAAAAAAATGGTATCTGGATGTTGCTTGGCAGAAAGAAGAGTTGGCAAAGCAGTTTGGGATGCGGTACAACAATGATCTATTCATGTATTTGGGGGGGATGCAAATCATTTTCTGCTGCCATTTGCAAATCAGCTGGAAATGTTTAAGGATGAAGAGCGCAGGAGCTTCCTCTGTAGAGAGGCCTGTCAGCTCCACCTGTGGCTAGCTTTTACCTATCTGGTAAAGGCTTTTTTAATGTCAAAAAGTCTTTTGGTAATCTGTGTGTGCTGTTGGGGGGCTCAGTGGCCCATTGATACTACTACCGTGTATGTGACTGCTGTCATTTTCCTTTGGCTTTCAGCCAATCACTATTTATATGTCTGAGTCCAGTGGTACCTTTAAGACCAACAAAGTTTAATTCTGGGTATAAGCTTTCATGGGCATGCCCACAAAAGCTTATACCCAGAATTAAACTTTGTTGGTCTTAAAGGTGCCACTGGACTCAAACGTTACAGCTTCAGACCAACACGGTTACCCACCCAAAACTATTTATATGTGTTTGCTTCACCGCATTTTATGATTATTTTTATGCTCCCCCCTACTGAGAGCCTGGATTAGGCCCAGAACAGGAGAGGAATACTCTGTGGGAAAGCCAATGACAGAAATGCCTACTGATTAAATGAGGTGGAGGGAAACTTCAGGTGTTTTCTTCAAAGCGCAAAGGCCCACGGGTCAAGAATGAGTTTCATGTCATTAATGCCCTGAGCTGTAAAGGTGTTTATTATACTTCCGCAGAACAGTTGAGGGGTTGCGATGGCTCAAGTGGTTAAGATGCTGAACTGCAGACCGGAAGGTCGGTAGTTCAGCAGTTTGAGACCCGAGTGTGCCGCATGACGAGTGAGCTCCCATCTCTGGTCCCAGCTCCTGCCAACCTAGCAGTTCGAAAGCAGGAAATTGCAAGTAGATAAATAGGTACCACTTCGGTGGGAAGGTAACAGCGTTCCGTGAGCCTCAGCATTTAGTCATGCCAGCCACACGATCATGGAAATGTCTTCGGTCGGCACTGGCTCTTCGGCTTGGAAACGGAGATGAGCACCGCAACCCTAGAGTCGGATTCAACTGGCTTTCGAACAAGGGAAACCTTGACCTTTACCTTTAGAGCAGTTGAGAGCAGTGAAGATGCGGCTATAGACCAGTGAGAGGAATCATGTCTATCACAACAACCAAGTCTGGAAAGGAAAAGGAGAGCATACGAGGACACCAGAACAGACAAGTCCTTTTTTTGGGGGGGGGAGAGGAGCTAGACCTGTCGATGCGAGACCAAGCACAGATGCTGCACTCTCAGTCACCATTCTATTCTCACTGCCGCCAGCCCCCTAATCTTGGCAGATTCCCTTGCCCCACTGGCATGCTTTGGCTTCCAGCCACCTAGATTCAGCGGAAGCAGCCCTTTGTCTGCCGAGCCGGTCCCAATGCACAACACAGAAGAGAGCATTGTTCCCGGTTCATTGTCTGGACGCAGGGATTCAAACGGCCTAGAATGAATGGGGATTTTGAGAGAGACTGCAGGGATTTGGGCATTTCCGGCCGGGAAGGGTGTTGCACACATGACATCTCGGTTTGACCTGAAGTGGGTTTCTGTTCCAGCTTGCCCGCAGTAGGGCTAACAATCGACTTGTTAGAGAACGTGGCATTTCAGAGGAACAGAGGAAAGGGTTGGGTCTAAGGTTGTCACGCTAAGGGTATACAGATGCATGACTCATCCTGAGAGCTGGTGTTCAGAGGCTTGTTGTTGTTCTTTGGGTACTATTCTGAGGATAAGGCAATAGGTCCGGATTAAAGCAGCTTTCTGTAGCAGTTTTAATGTTCACTGTTCAAAAGACTCTCGGCTCCATACAACACCCTGCGTAACAAGGATTCAGCGACCCTGAACAAATCTGAAGCACTTCTTTAACTACAGTCATTTAGTATGTATATCCCACCTTTCTGTTCAGGGAAAGCACTCAGGATGGCCAACAATATAAAACACAGAACCTAGAATATAAAGCTAGATATTGTTAATACGTGCTTATGTGTAGAAAGACCATTGTAATCAGTGTTGATCACAGGGATCAGAGAACTAGTAGGTGGTGACTATTCAGGATTACTAACATCTGGCACAAGAGAGCAGACTGAGAATACATGTTTACTAAACGTAACTGAATTTTACTTGGAAAAGGTTTTAGGGCACCCACAGGCGCTGAGAAAGTTAGTTGCCCAAGATTGTCCAGAGAGTCAATAATAATAATAATAATAATAACAACAATAACAATAACAACAATAATAATATATTTCAATGTATTAATCGCTCAATCCTGCAGAGCTGCTGGCTCTGAGCGATTTACAGTTACACATTGACGAGGGACTAACAATGATTCATAGGGGGTAAGGGAGGACAACATATAAATCTTATAAGTCGCACACGTTTGCTGCCGACGGGGATTTTTTGTTCAGCTGTAGGCTCAGACGTGTTCCAGACGGCAATCACTTGGCTTGTCTTGATGACGTCAGATTTTCCAGGACTGCTTTTTGAGTCGCAGTGCCGCACTGCCACCGCCTGGCTGGATTGGCCCATCGCGGGCTTCTTAATGCCGAAGAGATCTTTTCCAGGCTTCCGAGCTTCCGTTTCGCCGGCTAACACCTCCCCCACCGGAGAATTGTATTTTTGGATACTACAGAATATTTCCTGAGGAAGATCCAATTTTGAAGTGGGCATTGAATGCAGCACTCCCAAGAGGACCCTGACAACACACACTGTACGTGCTTCATTTACTCCACTCCCGTGCTCATTACACAACTGTTATAACCAATGCTCCCTCTAAGATGTGGAGTCTTGTGAGCAAAAATTCTACTTTGTGAGCTACTGGCATTAAGGTTGTGAGCGAGCAATTTTGGCTACCGCATAAATTAGTTTGCTCTGGAGCCCTCCTTTCAGAGCTAAGACAAAAATGTGTGAGCCGGAGGCTAAAACACCGTGAGTTTAGATTAGATTAGATTAGATTAGAACTAGATAAACATATGGAGCAGAAGTCCATCAGTGGCTATTAGCCACAAGGTATAGATAAGAACTCTCAGTCTGGGGCAAAATGATCTGTATTCTTGGTGCTTGGGGGGGGGGGGAAGGCAACAGTGGGGGGGCTTCTAGTGTCCTGGCCCCACTGCTGGACCTCCTGATGGCACCTGGTATTTTTGGTCACTGTGTGACAACAGAGTGTTGGACTGGATGGGCCATTGGCCTGACCCAACATTGGCTTCTCTAATGTTCTCTTATGACCTAGCTCATACTAACTCAGCTTAGAGGGAACACTGGTTATAACCTACCTACAGCTCTTGAAACAGAGACAGTTACAAATTTAGGAAAAAATCCACCTCTTTC
>NW_015167073.1:756085-798969 GCF_001447785.1 Gekko japonicus
TCTTTCCCCCATCTCACATGACATGCTAGAACCTTTCACTCCCACAGCAGGATAGCATACCCCATGATCCAAGAGGAGCTCCTGTTCCGAGAGGTTATTCTTGACATCTCTGACAGCTGTCAGGCCTTAAGAGAGATTTTTATATATAGATAACTATACATAAAATCTGTCTCACCAGATCACAGCTTTCTTGGCCGGAACCCAAATCAAATTAGTTGGGCTGCTGCATGGCATGAGGTTCCAACCCATCCATCACTACGCAAAGCAAATGCAAGAGCACACACAAATCAAGCGTTCCCAGATACAACACCTGCTTCTGCACCGTTTTAAATGCTCCATACTAGCTGACATCCTTTGCATATCCTTTGCCATGGATGCAGCAGACATCCAGCTATGCATCCGGTAGACATAATTGTGGTACCTACATGTACCTTGAGGTTACATACTAATTCCTCTGTATAATTGCAGGTACATATGAGCACAACAGGACCACAAGGAGGGAATTTGGCAGGTTGACGGCACATCTGAATCATTTTTTAAAGGTAGGTTCTGGAAAAATTCCAGGATTCCAGCAAAATTAAATGCACTTGCTCCAGTCCTCTAGACTTCCTTTCCTCTCGTGGTTACTAAAACCACCCAGGACACTTTGCTTCCAACCACACCTACTGTTCAAAGAAGCCTCAGGGATAGACTTGGGATATCTGGGTTCAGATCCCAAATACTAGTATGACAACTTTCTGGGTGCTCTTGGACAAGTCAGTATCTCACAGTGTCAGCCACAGTTATCTATGAGTAAAATCATCATAGTGAGAGGCCTGGGATCCATTAGAAGCTTAGCAGCATATTTGAGCCTGAATACTTATTGAGATCAGCGTCCTATCTAAATGTATTGTAAATTACCATTATATCCATGGGTTCATTTTTAAAATACTTTGTATTTTTTTCATAAGAGGAATATTATTATATTGCAGATCTTTCCTGATGTTTTGTAAAGCACTTTATGAGCAAGAGAGCTTTTGTACTACCCTGTAAGTAAGACTGTATTTGGATTTTATACTGTCTTTCATTTTTTACATTGTACATATTCTAAAGAATTGTATTTTTGGATACTACAGAATAGTTCCTGAGGAAGATCCAATTTTGAAACATTGTTATAGAATCCGGAGATGACGTTGATAATGTATTTTTACACTGGGATTTTCTTATGATTTGAAGGAATTTGTTTATTGTGTTGTAGTGCTTGTTGACCTTAATATACAGAAAGCATTTTCTTTGCAAGTCTTTTTGACTGCTTGATTTGTGGGTCAGACTCTCACGACTGTTTTCTTTACCTTTGTTCTCTGATCAGGTTGTGATTGGCCACATTTGTCTAATAAAAAAGAACTGAAACTGGGCCGTTGCAGTGATGAATTAGAGAAATACTTTATAGCGTTTTGCAAAAACAAAAACACCCCCCCAACGAACAGTTTCTATACTCACAATAACAGTGGGCAATGCACTTCATTTATAGCTCACCCAATTCTCAGTGAGACTCAAGGTATATTAAAAAGGTAAAGGTTCCCTTGCTCGAAAGCCAGTCGAGTCCGACTCTAGGGTTGCGGTGCTCATCTCGGGAATCTGAAGGTTCCGGCTGTGGGAGGGAGACTTTTATGCGGCACCTTAGGAGGGACTGCAACAGCAATGCACTGAGCCCTGAGGGAAACCTTTCTTTAACAAAGTAAAGGCCCTGCTGGTGCCCATATCAGGAGAACGATTTAAAGATAAGATGCTACGGGCCAGTTCCCACCAGGCAGAGATCAAGGGAGCAAAGGCTGGAATGAGCTAAAGGAGATAATGAGAAAAGGACAAGAGATACACCCATTTTGAAAATCCATGGTGCCGCTTGCCAATGTTCCCTCTAAGCTGTGGAGTCTTGTGAGCAAAAATTCTACTTTGTGAGCTGCTGGCGTTAAAGTTGTGAGCGAGCGATTTGGCAACTGCATAAATTAGTTGGCTCTGGAGCCATCCTCCCTGAGCTGAGACAAAATTGTGTGAGCCGGAGGCTGAAAAACTGTGAGCTAGCTCACACCAACTCAGCTTAGAGGGAACACTGCCGCTTGCCCCTTCTTCCGAGTCAAAAACAGTAGCAAAGAGCCTGCCATCCCACTTCACATAAAGGCTTCGCTTGTAGCCAACAAGATGGACCAAGTATCTCAGGGAAGTCAGCACTGGTAGAAACCAGAAGGATGTGCCTCAGCAGAGAAGGAGAGAAAGGAGTTTGCCAAACCGGACACTACCCTAAGAAGTGAAAACATTATGCAGATCGTGTCTTGTCTGGGAAAGACATGCAACCAATCGTCAGCGTGAGAGAGAGGACACAGTCACGTGGAACGCACTCACGGATGCAACAAAAGAAGATGCTCAGAAAGCCTAACTCGTACCGAGGCCCAGTTGCTAACCGAGTGTTTCTGTGCTTAATCTATGCAAAAGAAAAGACCTAGAAAGGCACAACAGAATATCCTTTCAGTAATTAATAATATCAGCTAATCCTGTCCCCTGGTTCTACCTTGCTCTGACTCCTAGACTGTTCTGCTAAGAAAACTCAGGAATCACAACACAGCTTTTCGTTGCTCTAGAATCCACTTGTATCCTGAACCCGGAACCTGGGAACCCTGCATGCCCAGGTTGACCCGTTGAATCTGCACAGCTCCCATTTGCTTCCGAGTGTGGGAAGCGACCCTTCCCAAGTCTCCTGTGGCTTTAATCGCTCAGCCCCACTTCTGTCCCACCTCAGTAGTCAGTCACCCAGCAACTTGGTTACTGTTTGACTAAAGGTCAACCCAGAGAATACTTGCAGGGGAGCCAGCTCTCAATGGGTTACACAAGGTTACACAAGGCCCAGTGGTGGGAAGGATGGGAACCAAACTGAAAAGTCACGGCGTCCAGGGATGGGACATCTGGCCACCAAACAGAGCTGGAAACAGAAGCAGAGGCCTGTAAAAGGCGGGAACGGCAGACGAGAAGCAAGGCCAGGTAAAAGCGATTAAACATTACTTCGTACCAAAGCTTCGCAGGTGAAACACCGCTGGGCCAGGGGGGGGGAGAAAGGTAAAGGGTAAGGAGGAAGATTCTTCATCGGGGGGGGGGGATTTTCCAATCTAAGTTGCTCACCTGACATCGCCGTATCACTGGGTTTCCAGATCTGCCCCATGGCGACTCTTTTGTTCCCACCTTCATCCCCTTTCCCCTCTTCATCATCTTCCACCTTGGTCACCGTGAACTGAGGCATGTTCAGGGCAAAACTTTCTCTCGGGCCAGGGAAGGAAGAACTGAAAGCGTCGGTGGATCAGGTGACAGGGGCAGCCCCCAGGGAAAGGGGAGGGATAGGGTGTGTGCGCGCGTGTGTTGTATTGACACACCTCCACCGGCGTGTGTGTGTGTGTGTGTGTGTGTGTGTGTGTGCGGGTGTGTGTGTGTCCAAGTGTATGCAAGCCAGCAAGAGTCTTTACTATGGGCTGAGAGGATTATCCCCCTCTCCGTGTATCCCTTGCCTTCAGCGCACTGGGAAAACGTGGACCCAGACTGGCAGGCGCACGGCATGGATTTGCAGCCACCCTCTCGTTTATGGATGAAATGCAACCTGCCCTCGGCTAGGAGAGCTGGTTAGCACCTGCATAACATCATAACGTGGCTCCTTGTGAAGGAGAGTGCTGGAGGACTGGGAAGAGTCCTGAAGGTCACCTCCCCGGGGGCAGGAACCAGCCTATAATTAAGGATACAGCCTGATTATGAATTATAAACGAAGGAATGTCCCAAGGCACAAGCAGTGCCTGTGGGGACAAGAAATGTGTTATGTAAAAGAACTTAAAAGAAACCAAAACACTCGAGGCATCTTGGCAATTTGACATCAGAAGACAGTCCCGTCTGGGCGACGTGCCTTTCCTCATAGTCATCACATGACTCAGAATGCATATGGCTGTAAAAGGTAAAGGTTCCCTTGCTCGAAAGCCAGTCGAATCCGACTCTAGGGTTGCGGTGCTCATCTCCGTTTCAAAGCCGAAGAGCCAGCGCTGTCCGAAGACGTTTATGGTCATGTGGCCGACCTGACTAAACACTGAGGCACACGGAACGCTGTTACTTTCCCACCAAAGCGGCAACTATTTATTTACTTGCAATTTCTTGCTTTCAGACCGCTAGGTTGGCAGGCGCTGGAACTAGAGACGGGAGCTCACTCCGTCATGCGGCACCCGGGTCTTGAACCGCTGAACTACTGACCTTCCACAGCCTGCAGTTCAGCGTCTTAACCACTTGAGCCACCGCAGCTGTAGGGTGACTTTAAACTACTCTGAAATCACCCCCCAGAAACTTTGGGAAATAATGGGGGGGGGGAGCTGACAAGGACCTCCTGAGTTTTATTCTTGGTTTTTGCAGAACGGCAGGCAGTGGGGCAAGGAGCCAGTGTGCCCATTTTCAGGCAACGGGTCTTGCAAAACGGAAGGATTCAGCTGGAACGGAAAAATAAGCCTGGGAGCTCAGATCCCTGTGCTTGACTTCGGCGGTGGGAAGGAGAAGGGGGAAAGGGGAGAAAGCAGTGAGATAAGGAGCCCGGGCTTAGCCTAGAAAGAGCCCCTCCTTTCTGTTTGACAAACCGTTATCTGTCGTCATGTCCCCAGCCTCCCTCAAGGCTTGAGGAAAGGATTTCTGTCGAATCTGAACAAGCCCTGTCCGGTCGGAGACGTATCCTTCATTCCTACGTTCTCTCTACGCTTGGCATAGATCCTGAGCCCTAGGGGCTGGATATAGAGATGTGAAGGCCCGGAAAAAAACCGGAAAAATTCGGAAAAATACCGGGTTTTTTCCCGTTTTTTTTCCCTGAAGCTTTTTTGTTTTTTTCCAAAAAATTGGAAAAATTGAAAAAAGAAAAGAAAAGAAATTGATCATGGAATGTTATATTTTAACATGATAAATAAAACATTTTAAGACAAGGTGTTCAAATATTTTCCAAATCATTTCTAAAATATATATATGGTATCAGATTGATCTAATTTCTGTGCACTGAGGACAAGCAAGTCCTAGGTTACAAACTGAACTCTCCAATGCAAGAACAAGATGCATTTCTTCCTTTAGGAGGTGCGATTGTCAGAAGAAAATAAAAAGGTTTCAGTTTTGTTTTTGCATGTGGGTGGGTATTCTGTTTGTAATAATTGTTTGGGTACACTATATTTTTAATATGCTAGTTGTGATAATTTCATGCCAAGTAAAAATGTCCATAGTCATTTTTTATGTTCCTAAAGTAACAGAATGACTTTCAATCTAGAAAAGACAAAAGAAATGCTAATGTAGCATTTTTTTCAATTTTTCCGAAAATTTCCTTTTTCCCGAAAAAAAACGGGTTTTTTTCCGAGCTTCAAAATTTCCGGAAATTTTACATCTCTAAGTGACTAGTAGCCACTCAGTGCATCTGTCTAACCCCCCAGCTGCCTAGGCCTGTGGCCATCACCACATCCTCTGGCAGCGAATTCCATGTTTTTATCCCTCTCTGGGTAAAGCAGTATTTTTCTTTATACGCGTGTTGAGTAATTCTCAGGTTACATTCCACGTATGTACAGCTGAACATGGGATTTAAATCCTACCTTTGTCCAGGTACTGGTCCCTGGTTTCATTTGTAAAGTGAGCACACCTGGACTCTTTTTGCAGATGCAGTGAATGTGTGTATGCCATACCTTTTATGTGCATACCTCTAATTTGGGAATGGGGCTAGTTACTTTCTGTGTTGAGAAGTTGGTCTGATACCATTCGATCTCTATCTGATTCCTAACTAGGGCTACGGTCACACGGAACATTAGCCACGCTAGAGAGACGGAAGATAGGTGGATTTTCCGGGCACGATCTCACCGCCACATCTGGGAAGCGGCGAGCTCCCGTGGCTCACCTGAGGCTTCCCGCCAAAGATGCGGGGTAAAAAACTAGTACCTCCGAGGTACTAGTTTCCGGTAACCGCGGGGCAAGGGCGGGCGTCTGATCGCGTTTCCAATGGCATCCGGCGCCTGCCTATGTCCTCTTGCAAAAAAGTTTTTTTCCCCAAAGTCTCCATGGATGCGCACAGGCACCCAATGAAGCATGCGCATACTTTGGTGTACAGAAAAAAACAAACCCGTTTGCCGCACCGCACTACTTCTTTGCCGCGCCACAGGATTGTCCTGTGATCGGCACCTCCCCCCTACCCACGGGACCTCCATGGGACGTCTCATTGCGCAACTGCGCGTTATTTTGCCCCAGGGCGAACAGCCACGCCTGGGCACCTGGAGATCTCCTGCTATGACAATTGATCTCCAGGCAACAGAGTGCAGTTCCCCCGGAGAAAATGGCTGCTTTGGAGGGTGGACTCCGTGGCATGATTCCCTGCGGAGGTTTCTCTCCTCCCAAAACCCCGCCCTCCCTGGGCTCCAACCCCCAAATCTTCAAGTGTTTCCCAACCTCGCCCTGGCAGCCCTGTTCCCAACTCTGCAGCCTGTCCTCTGGGATTCTCCCAGGGAAATAGTTCATTAAATGAGTATAGCTCCCCCCTGGGAGTCTGTCAGTATTTTGTCGCATGACGCAGAGAGAGTGACTTGCCTTAAAGGCACCTGGTGTGTTCATAGCTGAGGTAAGATTGGAACTCAGGTGCTTCTCAACTCGGGGCCGCAGTGGAGGAAGGAAGGAAGGAAGGAAGGAAGGAAGGACAGGCAGTCTGGGAACTACTGCATTGTTGCAATAGACTTTTGTAACGTTTTAGGGCAATAGTGATGTAAGTCTTACCAATTTTTTGAAAAGCAAGAAAAGCCCTCCAGTGGCAGGAGGCCAGTGGCAGCCACAGAGGGCTAAGCCAGAAAAAGTATGGGCCAAACGTCCATGGGGATGCCTCATTGCCACTGTGAACACCTCTGCATTTGAAGCAGCAACAAGAACTACATGTAGAATCATCTCTGTGTGCAAGCGGCCGAGGCCAATGGTAGACAGGCACATTCCCAGCTGAAGCTCTGGAGAAAAGGTGAGG
Organism: Gekko japonicus; assembly: GCF_001447785.1. Taxonomy (NCBI): domain Eukaryota; kingdom Metazoa; phylum Chordata; class Lepidosauria; order Squamata; family Gekkonidae; genus Gekko; species Gekko japonicus. Next base: position 763,101 of record NW_015167073.1, read on the forward strand.
CATATGCTGGACGGAGTCCATCCAATGGGTTAGATCCAAGTAGCTTTTCCCGCTGGTAGACAAGAACGAGGGATCCTCTGCGACCACTCAAAACAAGTATGCTCGCAATCATGAGGAACGGGGACTGTACTAAGGAAGAGAGTTGGGTGAGATTGAGTGAGAAAGCTGGCTGGCTCCTAGGGCTCTTTTTGTAGCAGGTACTCATTTGCATATTAAGCGACACACCCCTAATGTAGCGAATCCTCCAAGAGCTTACAGTAGCCCCTGTAAGAAGAGCTCTGTAAGCTCCTGGAGGACTGGCTACATTAGAGGGGTGTGGCCTAATATGCAAAGGAGTTCCTGCTACAAAAAGAACCCCACAACCCTCATTCCCACCTATGAATTTCTTTCTGCTCCTAGGCATGTTGCTGACGAGGGCATCCTGTGGGAAGGACCAGAGGGCCAACTACTTGCAAAATCCCCAAAGCAACCAGAATGATTACTTGGGACCATTTGTTGAGCAAACAGCACCTCGAAATTAATCAAAACAAAATAGACAACAAGAAGGCAGGGTTCTGAAATGTCTTGTTTAATGCCATTACATGTCGGAAAAAAAATGTATTGCCTCCAGGAAGGACCAAAAATGTACTGCACTTACATAATTTTTAAAAGCATGCAACAGAAGAGGAGAAGCGGAAGGAACAGACTGGGCTGGCATTTCAGCAAAAAAAAAAAGCATTCCCATTTCGTCTTGAGTTCAGAGTGCTAGAACAACATTGAAGAGTTCCGGCGACACACACAAATCCACTTCCCTCTATGATTTTGAAGAATACGACCACCAAATGTAGGATAGGAAAAGTAGTGTGCTGCGGATGCCTCTTAATTTGGATCAGGGCTCAGTACCAGAAATTAACTTTAGAATTCCAACCCAGATGGTACGAAATAGAATGTGAACTGGTATTAGAACTGCTTACTTGACAAGACAGAGCCCTTTCCAAGGTACGATTAGGGCTGGAATCTGTCAAACAAATCCACACACACAAGGGCAGTGATTCTCAATAGTTCTTCCTACACTAGCCCTCCATCAACCCCTCATACTGTTTCTAGGGGTCCACGGTCCCCCAGGAGCAATATTGGGGGTGGGGTATTTGGGGCTGCAGGAGGAGGAAGGTGGTGAGTAAGCTGTGCTTCATGGGTGGAAATCCTATTGCCTGTGGGAAACTTTGATGGGATCCAGGCCGCAGTCTCAGGAACACCCTCCCCAGACATATTTGTCTGGCACCTACTTTGTATTCCCTGAAGCACCAACCAAAATTGTTAATCTTTACTCAGGCCTTTAATGGCATTTTACTGTTAAATCAGAAATTTCTTTTTTAAAAAAGACAAAATTCTGCCTGTTTTATTTAGTTTTGTACTTGCATCTTTGCAATAGATTCTTTTGAACTTTAATTGTAAATCTTCTGGGCCTCTAATTGTTTTTAAAAAGGAAGGAGAGCCCCACGGGCTCTGCTAGAACCTCTGCCAGACATCTGTACTCTGTACAATAAATATCCTACATGCTGGACCTCTCCCCACAGAGCAGACACTAATCTGGAAGATGTAACCCGCTTGTTTCTTCATCTCGAGTCAAGGATTGCTAGTGATGGGCTCCAGAATCTATTTAATCGATCAGTGTTGGCATGGAAATGAATCTCCTGTTATTAATCATTTATTCTCTACTGATTGTTGCCTTTATAAGCCTGGGTCTAAACGTATGTCCATAGTGGAGGAACAGGAGACAGGCCAGCATGTCACATGGAGAGGAAGCAAATACTACACTGGTCTGAGTAAATGTTTCCACTGCATAAGCTTTAGCTACACAAGCTTCTTACCTGTCAGGGCTCAAGAAAAGCACCTTGCTGTCCAATAGCACCAACTTAAATACCAGTGTTCAAAAAACATGAGTCCAGCTAAAATTATAATAACGGATTTCAAAGATAACCCTGCTTTGTCCTCTGGTTTTTAACCCTGCTTTGTCCTCTGGTTTTTATACATTCCTTAATTGCCATGTCTGTTGAAACGGCAAACCTTCTTACACAAATACATTTCCACCCTGCAACTGGAATATCAATCTATTTCACATTGGCTCCCTTATTTTTCACACTATAAAATTCTTAATATCTCGTAAAGCGCCTGCAGGCCCTAGCAATATTTCAACTGTACTAGAATTTGACCAGAACAAGTGAATTTCCTAACCAGTCATTGATCTGTCTGCAATCTTAAAATTAAGTTCTTCATTGGCAAGTGCTGGAACTGAACATCATACATCAGCCCTACACGGCCAGGGTCCAGCATACCTGAGGGACCGCCTTTCCCCATATAGGCCCCAAAGAGCACTTTGGTCGGGGTCACAACACTGTCTGGTGACCCCGGGCCCTAAAGAGGCCAGGCTAGCTACCACAAGGGCCAGGTCCTTTTCAGTGGCGGCTCCTACCTGGTGGAATGAGCTCCCGGAGATCAGGGCTGGTCGGGACCTTTTACAGTTCTGCAGAGCCTGCAAGACGGAGCTCTTCCGCCAGGCTTTTGAGTAGGAGCCGCCGCCGCCACTACCACCACCGCATAATTGCGGAGCAGGACCGTTGGGTTGGGCCGATGGAGTAATTGGAACATCGTGGCTCATGGAGTCCCCCTTCTGACCTCGGACCTCCTTCTGATATACAATGGGGAGTGTGTAATTTTAGCCTTTCATGTATCCTGTGAGTTGTGAATTTTTTAGCTTCGGTCGTTTTAATCTATTTGTTTTTATTGCACTTGTGCCTTGTAAACCGCCCTGAGCCTGCGTGCGGGGAGGGCGGGATATAAATGGAATGAAATAAATAAATAAATCAGTCTCCAATGTGTAGGTTATAAAATCTAGTGGACTGGCTCTTCCCACATATTGGGTTGGCTCCAACCATCTTATGCCCCCACCCCCAATGCCATCTGATTTCTCTCCTTACTACAGCCTCCATCCCACATTGCTTTTGTACGTGCAGGTCCCATGATCCCCAGTCTAGAAGTTTTAGGTGGTCAAAGGGGACTCTTATTTTTTACCAGCAGAAAAGCTGGTCGGAACCAACCCACTACGCTTTTTTCTGCACTTTATTACCATACTTAGAAAACAGAACACAAGTTTAAGCAAAATGTTGAATTTAAATACAGAAATCATTCCATCCAAGATTAACTTCAAATGTGGACCGTTTGATAGGTTTTGTCCTCATCTTAATTTACAGTGGAGTGACCTTGTCTAGCATAATTAGACCATTAACACCTAGTATTATCTCTAGCTTTCCATTTTGCCATGAATATTTTTATTTGGCCTTCTTGATCTTTATAAATACTGAACAGCTCTGATTCAGCTTGTTTCTGAAGAATAGCAAGTTACCCACTAACTTTTCTATTAACAGTCTATATCTCCAAAAAATTAGCATATAGCACTATTACACAAATTTCCTATAACTTTTGACTACTCAGACTGAACTGAAACAACTAGTATATCTATAACAAAGGTTAACTATCCCTGATGAAAGAGAGCTTTGTTGTCTTGATGAAATAAAAATGGTCTGGTAACTGTATGTCCACCACCATTCTTCTATTCACCACTCAGTGGTTCTTAACCTTTAATGCACCATTGCCCAAGCATGCAACATTACATTTGAATGTATCTCAAGCCAAAAGTAAAAAGTTAGGACATAGTTAGGACTCCAGACAAGTTTTCAACACACAAAAGTGCCAACTTCTATTGGAGCCTGATTGTCAATTTTTGGAGAACCTGTTTCTCCCTCGTCTTTGTAACTCTTACAATGCCCCCTCTGTTGTGTTCTTTCTGGAAGCTCATTGCACATACCTAGTCTCATAGATGGAACAGTATTATTTTTGCTGGGGATTTGTTCCACACAGGAAAGCAGGCATTCTTGTTCAATTTCTATTTTTTGTGTGCCAGTTTTTTAAAGGACCTAGGGCAGTGTTCCCTCTAAGGTGAGTTAGTGTGGGCTAGCTCCCAGTTTTTTAAGCCTCCGGCTCACACATTATTGTCTTGGCTCAGGAAGGATGGCTCCAGAGCAAACTAATTTACGCAGTAGCCAAATCGCTCGCTCACAACTTTAATGCCAGTAGCTCACAAAGTAGAGTGTTTGCTCAGAAGACTCCACAGCTTAGAGGGAGCATTGGCCAAGGGAGACAGCTAGGATCTGGGATTTTATCTCTGGGTGGGGTGAGCAGCATAAAACCATGCCACTCTGCTGGCTGCCGGAAGCCATTGTAAACAGGAAGAAAGAACTAGCTAAAATCCCAGATGTACCCCTTTTGACCCCAAAGTTCTGAACGTTTCCGAAAATATGTAGGCCACGTGTCCCCTGTTAAAAATAATTTCAGCCGTCATACTGGCACCCAGTGTTCCCTCTAAACTAAATTAGTGTAAGCTAGCTCACAGTTTTTCAGTCCCCGGCTCACACATTTTTGTCTTGGCTCAGGACAGGTGGCTCCAGCGCAAACTAGTTTATGCAGTAGCCAAATCACTTGCCCACAACTTAATGCCAGTAGCTCAAAAAGTAGACGTTTTGCTCACAGGATTCCACAGCTTAGAAGAAGAAGAGAATAAAAGATTGGATTTATAGCCCGCCCTTCACTACCTAAGGGAGTCTCAGAGCGGCTTACAAACTCCTTTCCCTTCCCCTCCCCACAACTGACACCCTGTGAGGTAGGTGGGGCTGAGAGAGCTCTTGACAGAAACTCATCTTTTTTCAAGGACAGCTCTGACAGAACGATGGCTTGCCCAAGGTCATCCAGCAGGTGCAAGTGGAGGAGCGGGGAATCAAACCCGGTTCTCCCAGATTAGAGTCCGCGCACTTAACCACTACAGGGAGCACTGCTGGCACCTCTCACAGTTGGAGGAAAGGGAAAGTGTAACAATTTGCTCTATTTTCACCAGTACCTGATCATTCCACCTTTGCTGCTACTATCTTACACTCCCACCCCAACACACATACGACATACTTTACAAATACCTCCCAAGCAACTCACTGATAAGGAATTTTTACTTGTCTCAAGCAAGTCACCCAGTGCCTGTAGATACCGTTACAGAGCTTGTTGGTAAGCATGCAAATATACTATTAGACTGAATTCAGAGTACTGCAGTTCAAGAAGGATGCTGAAAAGGATCTAGAAGACGAATTGTATGTGGAAAGGCTAGAAGATATGTGGAAATGTATTTTACCCAGAAAAACCAAAAACTAAGGTAGCTTTATCACTGAAGAACCCGCCTCCTAGTACAACTGCATCCAATCCACTCACCTCTCCCATTTCTCCTTCCACCCCCCACACTTAGTCTCTGGCTGATTCATACAAGCTCTCGCATGTCAAGTGGACACGTGATGCTGCTTCGTGGAAGGCAACGAAACCATTAACAAAAGAAATCCGACCGCCATGTAAACAAGCCAGGTGAAAGGTCTCTGCTGTAAGAAATGTCCACTCGACTCACAATAAGCCCTGGTTCATAGCCCAGCTCCCAAACATACCCTTCCAGTAAGGTAAAGGTGAAGGTTTCCCTTGCTCGAAAGCCAGTCAAATCCAACTCTAAGCGTGCAGTGCTCATCTCTGTTTCCAAGCCGAAGAGCCAGCGCTGTCCGAAGACGTTTCCGTGGTCATGTGGCAGGCATGACTAGACGCCGAGGTGCATGGAACGCTGTTACCTTCCCACCGAAGCAGTACCTATTTATTTACTTGCAATTTCTTGCTTTCGAACTGCTAGGTTGGCAGGAGCTGGAACTAGAGACGGGAGCTCACTCCGTCATGCGGCACACTCGGGTCTTGAACTGCTGAACTACCGACCTTCCAGCCTGCAGTTCAGCGTCTTAACCACTTGAGCCACCGCAACCCTTAAGCCATCATTTGACTTATTATATTAACAACACACCCTGGAACTATGTTTTATTTACACCCCACCTTTTTCCCCAAAGGGGACCCAGAAGGCTTACATCATTCTCCTCTTCTTTTTTTGAATTTTTTATTTCATAAGAACAGTCAATACATATAACATTTAGTACTTGACCTGTAATGAGAAGGCTTCTACAACTGTAAATCTGACTGAACATTTGTTAACCTTGTAACTTCTTAATACTATTATAGTCCTATGCCTATTCCCTCATTGCATTTAGTACTTGACATATAATAAAAGAAGCTTTTACAACTACATTTCTTATTGAACATTTGTCAACTTCTTAATACTATTATAGCCCTATGCCTATCCTCCCTTCCTTGTATTCTTCTTTTACTATCTTAGCCAGCTTTATCCTAGGTTTTAGTTTAATTCAATAAAACAAAAACAAAGCCGTTTGATCTACCCATCTATTTTGCTTGACGTTATTTATTAGATCGTTTTGTGTTGCTATAAATCGAGTCAATTTCAACATTGCACTCTTATGTTCAGTTGCTGTGTTGTATTGAGCTACCCAGTCTGCGATTTTGTCAGATAAAAAGTAGTCCCAGACTTTTCTGTACCAAAGATCAATTGTGGAAAGGGTTTTGTCTCTCCATTTCATAGCAATGACATTTTGTGTGGCGGTAAGAGGAATTGAAATTTGTTCCTTATCTCTGCTGATTATCTGAGTTTTGGGCCATAGATTCAAAAGGAGTCTTACATCATTCTCTCGGGTGCCATTTTGTCCTCACAACAGCCCTGTGGAGTAGGTTAGGCTGAGAGTGTGTGACTAGCCCAAGATGGCAGAACGGGGGTGTGACGACCTCTTATCTGGGGAGGTCTGGTTTTACTTTAAAATGTTCTTTATGTTTTGTTTTACTGGGTAATCCGGCTGCCACCAGGAAATTTATAAGGCTTTCCAAACCTTTATAATATAATATCTATCACTGGGTAGGTATACCGAGGGTCTAGGCTTTCATGAAGGTCTATGTGGTCTGAGGAATATTCTTTCCAGAGCTGGTATACTTGAATGAAATAAAATTTATTTAAATAAAACATAAATGCGAGGGTAGAACAATGTAAACAGTACTGGGAATGATTTGAACAATTGTTTGGTGTCTCTCACAAGCTTCTCCTTTACAGACAGGGAAGTTTAAAGTAACTTTGTAACATAAATTCAAGGTCATGCAAGTTCACTGTTTCTCTCCTTCAGACCTCAGAATCAACTCCTTATCAACTGTCTTATTCAACTCTCAGACAGAACTTAACAACCCACACAGGGAAGCTTCTCCTTCTCTCTCATACATAGCTTAACTGCCCTTCCCCTGACTTCATCAACTGTCATCTCTAACTGACCCTCTTGATAGACATTCAAATCCTCCACACAGCATCCTTTCCAAAACCCCTCCCCCTCTCTGTCACTCACCAATCATATCACTTGCTTAATTCCAGCACTCTAGATTATCATCACAGCCATGCAAACCAAACTTTTAAAGCCACACACACACAGTTAAACATGAAATCATTACAGGGGGATTCAAACGTGGGTCTCCCCAGACCCTCAACCCAGCACTCCCCATGCTGGCTCACATGGCTTTATCTCCTCAGCACTCGTGTAAGGTGGGTTAGGCTAAGAGACGGTCGCTTCCTAAGCCCATCACAGTGAACTTCACGGCAGAATGGCAATTTGATCCTGGGTTTCCCCCACTCAACCACATACAACTGTCAGTGATCCACAATGGGGCACCCACCGATATGCTTTCTGGTGCCCACTTGCTTCTTGGGCCTGGAGGATGAAATAGGGTTGCCAGGTCCCCTCGCTGCACCAGTGGGGAGATTTGGGGGGTGTTCTGGGATGTTCCGCAACACAATGACGTCAGCCAGAAGTGACATAATTGAGTCAGCGACATTGCGCAGGATGCTCTGATTTGAAGGCAAAACTCGATGGTTTTAGGCCAAATTTGCATCTGAGGACGAGAGCTGTGTTTCTCGAAAGCTTATGCTACACTAAAATGCGTGAGTCTTAAAGGTGCCACTGGGCTTTTAACTATTTTGATCTAATTCTGTAAGGTAGCTCATGGGAGAGCACAACAGATTCAAAGGCATTTAAGAAAGTAAGTTAACCCTGAATGGGTTTTGAATGCCTTTTGATCTACCCAGGATAAAGAAGGAATACTACAAACCCTTCTGCATCATGGTAGGGATTGCGGACTTCCGTGTACATCTGAGAAAGAAAGGCTTTCCCCCAGCTTAGGGGTTCTACTGTGCATGTGAAATGAAGAGGCGTAGGCCGGGAGAGCAAAAGAGCTGCTTGTTACAGGATCAAAGGAGGAAAAATAGAAGAAAAAAAAATGAAGAGGGAGGAAAGCAGATTGGTATCTGGTATAAACAACAAGAGTACAGAGGAAGTTTAGCAGACCACACTCTATTGTCTGCATAATCTGTTTGGTCACAATCAGGTCACAGACAAATACAGCATTTAATGTATCAACCAGACAATTAAGCAGAGTCCTGAGAATTCCAGTTCTCATATTTAGTAGAATTGTTAGCAGCCCTGTGAACCTGTGTACTTACATGCAAGGCAGACTTTTTCATAGGGAAAAGCCCCCCCTTCCCCAAGATGGCTTTGTCCACTATGCAGAGAACGATAACTTTGGGTACTTTGCTATGACTTCTACAAAAAAAAAAAAAAAAAACCTCCCACTTTATAGAAAACGGAAACTGTGTGCACAGGAGAACAAAGACTAAAACTAGTACAGACGAACATATTTTGCTTATGAAGAAGAGAAGAAGAAGAGATTGGATTTATACCCCGCCCTTCACTTGGAGTCTCAGAGCAGCTTACAAACTCCTTTCCCTTCCCCTCCCCACAACAGACACCCTGTGAGGTGGGTGGGGCTGAGAGAGCTCTGACACAAACTGCTCTTTTTCAAGGACAGCTGTGCCAGAGCTTGTGACTGACCCAAGGTCACATCAGCAGGTGCAAACAGAGGAGTGGGGAATCAAACCCGGTTCTCCCAGATTAGAGTCCACACACTTAACCACTACACCAAACTAGCTCTCTTATAACATGCAAAGCCCCTACAGAAATATTCAATAATGTGCTCCTTTGTTAATGGATGGATGCATCCAAATTAAGACGTGCAAGTACATAAAAAGCCAAGCTTTCAGATGGATTGTGGCTGAGTGGTAAGGCGTATCCTTCGTATGCAGAGGGTTCCAGGTTCTGTTCTTGGCTTCTCAAGTTCGAAGGCTCTCACGTAACAGCTGCTGAGAGAGGGTCTCTCTATATGATACCCTGGGGAGCCGCTACTGATCAGAGTGAATAATACTGAGCTAAATGGATCAATGCTCTGACCCAGTATAAGCCACATTCAAACCTACACAGGAGAAACCGGCCGGCGCTGGCAACTAGTATCTTCAGAAAATTAAGCAATCTGCGTTGTGTTTGTTTCCCAGACTCGTGTACATTTTAAAAAGTCAAGGCAGCTCTAGCTGTGTATCCAAGTCTCCGGAAATGCAGGAAATACCAAGCCCTGGAAGTGTCTATGTGGACTGTCAAAGCATACTGGAAGGGGGGTCAAGCAGGACCACAGCACATGTTCTCCTACACAGAATGTGGCTGGCTTCCTTTTGCATGCACATACGCACATCTTGGGGAGAGCCACTGCGTCTCCCAGGAGATAAACCAGGCCAGGAGGTTGGGACACAGAGTCCCCGAGGCACTCACTGGCTGACTGGCTACACAATCTATCTCCTCTGATATTGTGCATGTGAAGATGGGGGGAGGGAGACAGGCTGCATTTGTAATCTCAGAGAGGCCGGGGTCCTAAAACAGGGTTTTCAGCTAGAGAAACACAGCAAAAAACGCCGGCAGCTGTATTGGTCCATTAGGAAACCCTAACAGAGAAAGAGGATTAATTGTGAAGTGACCTACATTTGCAGTGTAGGTCAGCATATAACATCAACGCGATCTGAAGAAGTAAGACTATAAATGTCTACTGTAAGCTGGTGCCTAGGAAAGGGGGGGAATATAGCCAGAGATGTGGGGAAATCCCCAGTGTTTTGTTTTCGCATAGCAAAATATCAATTTATAAAGATTCATTGTTTCATAAAATTAATAACAACGAATGGATGCCATTGCCAATACAATTTTAGGCCAGCTTGGCAGTTTTAAATATGCAATTAATATTTTCCAGGCTATTATCCTTCAGAGGTATGTGAAAGAGTACGTGTGTATTTTACTGATTGTAATCAGGGATGAGTTGGGGGGGAATCAGATTGCAAATATGTATAATTCAAATTTTTAAAAATCAAGTTTTGAACTTGATTGTCAGGTCAAATCAAAACCAAAGCTACAACTCATATACATATATGTACATGTACATATATATACATATTTTCTAACACATGGTGGAAGGGAAACTCTACTCACCCATCTGATATGAAATTAACAAGTAACACAACTGATGTGGTGCCTGATGATCACTACAGATGAGAGTTGAATTCTGCTAAAATAGGTTAAGTGGGCCCCCATATCCATGGCACGGCATGCGCAGTAGGCGGATGCACTAGAATTACGGTATCAATTTTCAGTGCCTCCCCACCCCCTTAAATGTAAACAATGTAAGGAATTGTACCAGTAAAAGACAGCAAATGCTTTCATGTTCCTGAAGGATTAACAGTGTAAGCCAGTCGCTGAGCTTAGACGAGTGTAATTATGTTTAGGATGGCACTCTAAGACTCTGAAGCGCAAGGCAGAGAACTATGGAAGCCAACAGGGAGAAGATACGTCTTGTCAATTTCAACAACAGGCAAAACGACCATCCAAAAGCTATTTTGTACTCAAGGTTTTAAGACGACACGAAGATTTGATGCACATGAATCCAGACATTGTTTCTGTATCTCACTACTTTTAAGAATTCACATCAACCCTTGTAAGGTGAAATGAGGCAAAATTAGAGAAGGAAGGACAGGACATGTGACTGGGATGGGTAAGGACGTATATCCACAGGGGCATGGACAAGCACATGTCCCGAGTTAGAAAGTGGAAACAACACAGAGACCAATGACGCACTCCTCTCCTGATCTGAAAAGGGGAACCAGGCCTGACCACACAAGATAAGAAGGACCCATCCTTGGGGGGGGGGGGAACACCCAGCTACCAAAACGTTGCTCATCAAAAAGCAATGTAGAGAACTGTTCCCTTGAAACAGAATCTGTCAAAGGTATGGGTGGGACCAACTGATGGAGGAAGCCATTTTTAAGGCACTGCAGGACTCAGTCTAAGCTGCTCTGCTCTCTCCACTACCAGAAACAACGGGTGAAACTGCTGGCACTGCAAGCCACAACACAAAACACCAGAATTCTCCTGGACCACCTGAGAGCTGGGTGACCCAGAAACTCATACAACTGCCTGCTATGGAGCTCCAAGCTCTGATGCACCCACTCAGCCTGAAAGAAGTCACCACTCAGTGTTTCCACACTAGTCCTTTACCTGCCTTCAGGTAAGTCACCTGGTCAGACTACTGTACCCTACTGTGCCCTTCAAACACAGCAACTAAGGGTTTGGCTGCCGGCTCTACCATGGCCTGTTTCCTCTGCTTCTAGTGACCTGAAGCCTCCACAGTGACTACTAGAACTCCACTACTCTGCCTCTGACACGACAGCATTACAGTGAACTAAACTGAACCTCACTTGCACTGGAAAATGCCGTAAATCCTAATGTAACTGCCTCTGTGCTCATTTTCCATCACAATCAATGTGAAACACTCTGCTGATTATATGGGTTACCTGCCAAATTCACAAATGTACAGGGATATTTTTGATTGCCCTTTGCTCTGGCTGTCAGCCAAAACTAGAGCATTACTATCTTGCAGATACAATGCATGAGAGTTTTGATTCAGGCAGGCGGTTGGCGGCTGGGGAAAAGGTGGTTGCTTTAGCGGTGAGTTTAGCTACACCAGCCACCCAACAAAATTAAATCCCAAGGATGCATCTTTTTGAGAAGGGGAAAAATGGGAATCGAGGTTTTATGAAAACAAAGTGTATGATGCAAGAAAACAAGTGCTCCGTACAGACTGCCATTTATTTTCCACAGCTCTTGCGGCAGGCAAAGTGCTACTTATCTATTTCAACCCTGCCTTTCGAATGGGTTTAATGCAACTGACCAATTGCAGTAAGATTAAATCCTGCCTACAATCCTGGGTTTAATGCAATTGACCAATTGCAGTAAGATTAAAACAGCATAAAAGCCTACAAACGTCAAAATGCTGGTCAACAGAGAGTAAACTAGTTACTTGAAAACAACAGACATGCTTGGGGGAAAAGGCAGCAAGAAGCCTTAGAGATAAAACTACTTTGCAGGCCTTTCAAAAAGGCCAGTATGCATGAACACAGAAAACTGGGCTGCGATAAGCCAGACCATTGGTCTATCTCGCTCACGGTGGTCTACAGTTCTGACTAGCAGCGGCTTTGAGGGGTCTCAGGTAAGGGTTTTCTCATCACCTGGCGCCTGATCCTGGGGATTGAACCGGGGACCTCCTGCATGCAAAGCAGGTATTCTACCACTGAGTCACACCTTCTTCCCTTGATTCTGCGGCTTTTATTACTTACCACTGGGCCCCAGTAGAGAGGAGACCTTGTGTCCCATTTTCTGTATCCTGTTCCAGGAAAATCTGCTACAATGTAGAAAAGGCACAAGAAAAGACTACAGGAGTGCATGACTAACAGGGACTGCTGAGAGACAGCCAAGGGCTAAAATACTAGGTTGCCACCTTTTTAAAAAGGTCCTGTGTCCACAATATACAAAACTTAGCAGAGAATTTTTCATAGTATGCCAATCGAATAATTGGAAAATCTCATCCTGTTCAATCTCCATGAATCTGCATGCTACTGAAGGTCCAAGAACAGGGTTGGTAAAAACAGATGGTAGTCCTAATGGGGTAAAACACCAGGGGTAAAACAACAGTATCAAAACACATCCAAAGAATTGTTAAAATCCAGTTTCCTATGGTATTAGCTCCCATGAGATGCTTTTTGCGACCAGTGAACTCACTACTGTGATTTAGCAAAGTTATAACTCCCCCTTAGTTTTTCCCCTCCCTCTAGAAGCCCATAGGAACACTTGGAGAACATCTGGATTTCTTATGCATGAGTACATATGTGGATGATGCTCAATTGGCACCAGAGATGGAAGGCATTTGACTGGGAATTTGCTGTCATTCTTTGAAGAACAAATACATCTATGGAAGATATGTGGACATCGGGAGGACAAGAAAAGATTGGCAAAAATGGTATCCCAAATGGAGGACATTTTAAATATTGTATGCCCCTCTGAGGCTCCATAAATGCAAATACAGATGTACACACAATAATATTCTCTTACCATCAACGACAACCTTGCAAGAATGCCTATAAAAGGGACCAGCCAGTCAAAGATTTACTAGCCTATTGGCCTGGATAGACCTATGTCAGCTGGCTGTGCCTACAACAATGAACTGGAGAAAAACCCAAGATCAACTCTCTGTTTATAAAATCTTCTCTGACTGGTTGCCCATGGGTGACTCTTACTTGCTATAGATAGGCAAGGCAAGTAGCTTATTTGCAAGGCTCTATCACTAACACTTGGTCCTCTATATGGGACTTTGTGGATAACCCTTACCACCAATTGCATCCATTGTATTTCTATTTTATGTGCAATACAGCATTCGTCCACTCTAATTCTCAAATTGCAGGGGTCGTATTACTCGGGACTGTATCATGGTCAACATAATTCCAGACAGGATGGAGCATGCTGTGTTTTAGTACTGGTGTACGAAAGAGAGAGAGAGAGAGAAAATATGCCTATATACACTTCTTTGTTTTGGAGACACTAGATGATCTCAGCGTGGCCAGATTTAAAAAACCTCTTTGATGGTTCAATGTTGCTATTCATATATCTCACAATGGAAGATATGACTCTGAGTCACTGGCAACTAAGCAAAGCCCAAAATCTACTAGATAGGGGAATCCGCAGGATTAAGGGAACTGAAAATGTCCCGAGTCATTTCCCATGAGTCTTGCTCAGCATTTCCTGGCACAGGAGAAAAACTGAAGGGATCTGAAAGAATCAGCAATGCCAAGAGCCTCAAGAAGAAACCATAGCCTGGAGACAGCATATATTTGAGAAACTAAGACACTGAGAGTTTTCCCAGCCAGAGGGATCAGGAGATGAAACAGTAAAGCCGAGAGACTTTAGAAAGCTAATTCAGGAAAATCCAGACATGCCAAAACACCAAGTCAGGAAGACCTTTATCTGTTAAGATAGTCTTGTTCAAGAACCAGCTCTGTCTTCCAGCTTGCATTTTCCAAGCCACATAACACAGCCCTTTATCTCTACAGTACAGCCAGGAGTTGAAATGCCATTTCCTCACATTCTGAACTGTATATGGTGCAACTCCAAATATTGTGCAACTCCGTCATATGCTTCACTCCTCTCCTTAGACATCTGAACATCTGCACCCTTCATGTACAGCCACATTCAAAACCACATCTAGCCTCCAGCCGTTCAGTTTCCATTCTTTCCAAAACAACACAACAAAGGCAACCTACCTTCAGCCCCATTCGTGTGGGGACTGGCTGTCTTCTCAGCAGTGGGCTCAGCCGCTTCAGTGGCCAGTGAGGTGGTTGCCCTAGAGAAGTCACTGACACCCTCGCTGCGGCTTGTTTCGGGGACGCTTTCACGGGAGCTGAAACGGACACGGGAGCTAGAGCGGGAACTGAGGTCGGGGCTGGTGTCAGACAGGCCCGGGATATCATCAATTTTAGTGGGGGTAACCATGAACCGGACAGAAGCCATCTTGCCAGTCGGAATGGAAGGAAACAATAATTACTTCCTTAACAATGTTACACCCAGAGGTTTTCTGGTGTGCTAAGAAATCAGAAGACTACCATTTGTGAGGACACAGAAGCCAAGAGCGTTACCAAAGGCCCTCTTAAGAGAAAGATCCATATCTAGTATTTATTCACAACCTGATCTGGTGCAATGTGGATTCCAGATATCCAGACGCACTTCCCACAAACGTGGTCAAAAATGGTGACAGCTCATGATTTTGTACACCAGTATCTGACAGACGATTGCTTCAAAGATTACTAGTTATCAGGCAAACACATCACAGTTGTATGTTTCCAGAGGTAGCCTCTCCATCCAAACGAAAGATGGTTGTCATTATTATCTGCCAAAGTGCCATCCTACAAGTTCCCGGCAGTAATGTACACCAGTAAGAAGCTGTCTCATAGACTGTGGCAAAAGCATCTGTTTATTAGGTAAATATTATTTGGCACAGCAAAATGCATAGAGGTAATTTCTTTCCACGTGGGAAAATCTCAGTGCAAAGATCCCCAAAGAACAGGAAAAAGCCAGAGGGTCTCAGATCATGATCCACTTGCTTGCAGTATACCGTGCAAGCACATACTCTCTGCTGGAAACTTCACTTATGATTCTCATGCAGAAACGGCGATGAATGAGGTTTCAGATTCTGGAGCGAGGAAAAGAGACTTTCACAGTGTTCCGGTGCAAGAATTCAAAAACGAAGAGCGTGGTAACTCCTTCTGACGTGGTCAGTGTAAAAGTGATGCATTTTCTCCACAGATTCCTGGTGGTTTTTCAAAAGTTCTGGCATGAGAAGATAACCGTTTGATGGGGAAGAGAAGTACCACCACTCTGATGATGCAAGAGAATGCACATTCCCTATAGGGTCCTGGAGAAATAAGAGCAAACGTACGTAACTCAGATGTTTTACACACACAAAAAGCAGGGACGACTCATTTCTACAGTGGGGGCCCCAGTATGCAACACACCAGTGCACATCTGTTATTCCATGAGTCAATTCAGGCAGGTCAGGACTGCAAGGCAGGGTAGAGCAATGCAGAAGCATTTAACCATCAAACATTATCACCTAACAGAAAGAATGTCATTTGGTGATGCCATCAAGGGCTCCAAGGTCTGCATGTCTTGGGGGGGGGGAGCAAGAAGGTGAGCCCACGGCAGTCGGCACGCAGCGATTCCCCAGCGCAGAACAGTAAGAAGCCACCACAAGCCAGATGAGGATGAGAAGCTGCGCAAGACCAAAGGCAGGGAGGCAGCGTACAAAGTGGGTGCAGGACCCACAAAGCCCTGGGCGCATGAAGCAATGTCGACCAGGCATACAGCGCCAATGATGTGCCCTGGTTTTTGACCAGGGAGGCTTCCCCCAGTCTAGCAAGGTCTGTCCTAGAAAACCACCACCACACACACCAAAGGGCGCACTACTCGAAGGGGGAACGCGAGACCTCTTGGTGACGTTCATAAATACAAAGCCAGAGCACTCTCCCAGAGCCTCTTTCTAGATCCCGTTGTATTTATTTCCACAACGGGCCTTATTTCTAGTAGATACATAAAAGGTAGGGGAAGCATGAAGGGGCACAGGTGCGTGCGTTCCATGTTCCACCTTGCCCAGGGAGTGGAAGCAACTGCGCGTGCGCAGCGCTCTCACATCGCCTCCCCCCCCCCCCACGCCGCGTTGCCCAGAAAGTAACGGGAGGGCAGTTGAGTGGCTCTTAATTTGTTTACCTGAGGCGCGCGCCGCGGCTGCTCCCCCGCGACGTTCCAAAAAGGGCTCGCGCCTCCTCATCAATCGCCCGAGGCGCGTGCGCCCAGCCACTGCCGCTACTGCAGCAGCACCCGCTGCCCGCGCGCGGCTCCCACCGCCGCTACCTCAGATGCCGGTTTCGATGTGGGAGGGGAGGGGCGAGAGGGGGAGGGAGCAGAACCACTCTCCTTAATCGTCCTCATCCTCCCCCCGCCTCCTTGCTTCTGCACATGCGTAGAAGGCAAGCACTTAACCGGCTACTGTTGCGGGGCTTTCTGCTTCTCCAAAAAAGCCGCTGAACGGGGAGGGGAGGCCCTGTGGGGAGAAGCGCAAGAGCGGCGCGAAAAGCCTGCTGGGAGCTGTAGTTTTTCTTTCGCGGGGGGGGAGAGTTCCCGTCCGTATTCCGAAGTAAATAATACTACAGGTCGATAGGAAAGGCGAGCCTGAAACTGAGGGGAGGAAATCAGTAAAGGGTAAAAAAAATGTGAGAGGAACGCTGTGATAGGCCGACCAAGCAAAGGACGGAAAATTGAGAATAGTAGTTACGACCAGTGTTCCCTCTAAGCTGAGTGAGTGTGAGCTAGCTCCCAGTTTTTTAGCTTCCAGCTCGCACATTTTTTGTCTTAGCTCAGGAAGGATGGCTCCAGAGCAAACTAATTTATGCAGTAGCCAAATCACTCGCTCACAACTTTAGTGCCAGTAGCTCATAAAGTAGAATTTTTGCTCACAAGACTCCACAGCTTAGAGGGAACATTGCTCCAGAGCAAGCCAATTTATGCAGTAGCCAAATCGCCTGCTCACAGCTTTAATGCCAGTAGCCCACAAAGTAGGATTTTTGCTCACAAGTCTCCACAGCTTAGAGGGAGCATTGGCTATGACCTATGGCGTCGCATACCTACTGTGCCTCCCCCTCCTTCCTAAATTCCACCTTTTCCAGTCATCACCTTCCAAATCTCCAGGAATGTCCCACGCGACAGTTGGCAACCCAACGTCTCCTTACCTCTAAAGGCAGGGACACAGAGGGCTATAGAAAATCTTAACTGCTCATCCCCCATTCATATGGGATTGGCAGTGCTCCAAGCATTCTGCACCCAGACTGTTTGAGGCCCTAAAGATAAGCACCTGCCTAGGTCACCAATGCCTGCCAACCTAGCAGTTCGAAAGCAAGAAATTGCAAGGAGATAAATAGGTACCACTCCGGTGGGAAGGGAACAGCGTTCCATGCGCCTCGGTGTTTAGTCATGCATTAGCACATTAGGCCACACCCCCATGTTACCAGAAGTGTGGTCATCCAGCCACACCCACCTTTTGCTTGTTATTCTGCTTACCTTGTTTGTTGTCAAAACCCAGGGCCTTTTTTGTAGCAGGAACTCCTTTGCATGTTAGGCCACACACCCCTAATGTAGCCAATCCTAATGAGTGTCTGCTGTTGGGTGTGGCCTATTATGCTAATGAGTTCCTGCTGGATGTGGCCAACTCGGGAGCCAGCCAGAACTCCGTTCCTGTGCGTTCCTGCCCAAAAAGAGCCCCGCATTTCGAGCAAGGGAAACCTTTACCTAGGTCACCAATGTTCGGCATGTTTAAAATGCTTTACAGTCATCAAACTTTGCAGGAGCAAATTTTATATCAAATGTACCTAGCAAGGATAAGCTGCAGGGATTCTGTTATCTGTGCTTTTCTACTTATCGGGACACGGAGATGGGTTGCAGAGCTCTCCCTGCTGAGTCACAAACCCGTACAAAACCATTTGGGGCTGGTTTTTGGAAGGGCTTGCTTCTCACGCACAACCGTAGAGTGGAAGGGCCCTGCCCTGTTGCCTCTGTATAACGTGCACCAAGAAGAGAAGCAGGACAAGGATACTAAGCCATCGAAGAGGATTCCTTTTTAATACAGATGGGTTTGTTCTGGGGCTTTCGTTCTGTCATGTGACTGCAGGAAGGTTATGTGACCCCCTGTCACATGCTTGCTCCGTTGAGCTCATGCCGCCCTCAGCATGTTAAAGACAGCACCTGAATCTGGGAAGTTTGAAGATCTGTGTCACTGCGTATGACAAGCGCCAGCATGAGACTGAGAACCTCATATGATTGACCACTTGGGTTCGTCATTGGGGAAAATGTGAAGCGGCATTTCCAGGCAAGCTTTGTATAACCTGGCTTGAGAGCGCACATCCACTGCACACAAGAATCGTCTTTGGGCATGGCCTCCCGGGCACAGCCTGTTTGAGCATTCCCCCCTTGGGGACGTAACATTTCTCCCCTCTTTTGCGAGACGGCCGCACCTGAGCCACAGCCGCTTGTTTGGGGTGCTGACCCGAGGACTGTTAGCTTTGCATGGTCTCCGCTTCTCGCCTTCACATCTCAAGCGGAAACCAAACCAGCCGTCCATTTTATTGCCCTTTTCTTGGCTTCCCCTGCTCCTGCTGTGGTTTCAGTGGCAGGATATGAGCAAGCAAAAGGTGTGTTAAAGAGCCTGCACTTGGCTCAGATCGCCCATAAACATCCCCACCTTGAGACGGGAAGTGAAGTAACACGACAGCAAAGTACAGGGCTCCCAATGAACGAGAAATCTTAATTGTGCCCTTCGGAATCTCTGTGTCACGTCTGTTGGAGCATGTGGCTAACCATCCCTCCCAGAAAGCTCTGACCTGGATAGCCCAGGCTTGCCCAATCTCGTCAGATCTCAGAAGCTAAGCAGAGTCGGTCCTGGCTAATATTTGAATGGGTGACCTCCAAGGAATACCAGGGGTGTGACACAGAGGCAAGCAATGGCAAACCACCTCTAAAACATCTCTTGCCTCAAAAACAAGTCTAGCTCGCCACCTAGTGGTGCATAACACTAAAGAGCTAGAACTTCAGGTTGCCAAGCAATCTTAGGATCTCCTGGCTATACTACACACACTGCAGGCAATGGCAAACCACATCTGAACTGTCTCTTTCCTTAAAAACAAATCTAGCTCGCCACCTAGTGGTACATAATGCTAAAGAGCTAGAACTTCTAGTTGCCAGACAATCTTTGGATCTCTTTGCGGTACTACACACACTGCAGGCAATGAAAAACCACCTATGAAGCGTCTCAAGCCTCAAAAACAAGTCTAGTTCACCACCTAGTGGTGCATAATGCTAAAGAGCTAGAACTTCTGGCTTCCAGACAATCTTCGGATCTCCTGGCTATACTACACACACTGCCATACGGCAATTATCAATTGTTTTAGCACCTTTGGACTAGCAGCTGGCTGTCAGGTTCTGTGATCTCATATATCACTGAGTGATGTCACTTAGGAAGCATGGCACATGGATCCTATATGGACCTCAAATGTGTCTAGAAAAAAATGAGTGAAAGGAACTCTTCAGAATAAGTCATATGAAGGTTGTTCTAAAGTCTTGATCTCTGGCTACTAATGATGATGGCAAGCAGACAGTCCTAAATTCAATCCCGGGCATTTCCAGTTAAAAGATCTGGCAACAGGTGATGGGAAAGACCTCTACCTGAGACCCTGGAGTGCTACGGCCAGTCTGAGTAGACAACACTGACTTTGATGGACCGAGGGTCTGATTCAGTATAAGGCAACTTCATGCGATGTCATTTTTGCCCACGTGCTTAAGAGACCCTACTCTATAGGCAGCAGGGTTTTTCAGACGTGTCCCCTACTGCAGTGTTTCTAAGACTGCGCGTTGGGACCCAAAAGTGGGCCCACCCACCCGCCCTAATGGCTGCCTCTGCCCTTTCCATTGCTCTCTTTTGTATTTTATTGCTCTCTTTTGTTTTTTTTTAATTTTTAATATAAAAACCAACATTTAAACAACATTTAAACATTTGGAAACCCAGCTCAGACCCCGGAAACAGTATCTTCCATGCCACGCATTAGTGGGTATTTTTTATTCACTGCACAGATGTGTTCAAGAAGTAATGTCCTGATGGTGACTAGAGTGAGTTTCTTCTAATCTCAGGGGCCTTAGAGGGAGTAACGGAGAAGGAGAGGGTGATCAACGGCTGGAATGTAACCCCATACGCAAATGCCACTTGCTTCGGGTTCATAGTTGGGAGCACCTGTGCCCTTTGTGCAATGTTTGCCAGTTTCTCAAAAAAAACCCACAACAAACCTGGTTAGCCACTGTAGAAAATGGAACACTGAAATAGTGCTGCGTGACAGAGTGAGCTCCCGTCTCTGGCCCCAGCTCCTGCCAACCTAGCAGTTTGAAAGCAAGATATTGCAAGGAGATAAATAGGTACCACTTCGGTGGGAAGGTCACAGCGTTCCGTGCGCCTCGGTGTTTAGTGATGCTGGCCACATGACCATGGAATTATCTTCGGACAGCGCTGGCTCTTCAGCTTGGAAACGGAGATGAGCACCGCCCCCTAGAGTCAGATCTAACTGGCTTTCGAGCAAGGGAAACCTTTAAAAACTCCGGCAAAGTTGGGAACCGCTGCTCTGCTGTGAACAGAATATGACACTTAATAGCTTGAGCTAGGCACTGACGCACGGTTTTTATTAAATTTAGATCCCGTCTATTTTCCCATAATTGTGCCCTGCCTGCCCAATTTGAGATCCTCCAAGTTTCACAAATCACATGGCTGCGCAAGCCTGGCTGAGATAAAGAAGATACAGCCGTTCAATCTGGAGGCAAATATTCTCTCATGGGGGGGCGGGAATCAATATCGCTTTTATCCTCCCTTACATAGGATAGCTCCTATTTTATCCCTTTTTAGGCTAAAAGCTCTTTTAGGGCTGCTTTGACTTGTTCCTTTTTTGCAAATGTAGCTTCTGAGATTGTTTCTCATTGTGGAGGAGGGGAGGGAGGGAGCGAGCAAGGAAGGATTTAACCTTTTCCTCCAAGTGAGAAAACAGCAGAGAAAAATGGCCCCCCCACGCATTTACTCATGCTGGGGGAAACACATTGAGATACCCAGCATGGGGTAGGGGATAAGAGCTGCTACGGTGAGAAAAGAGTAAGGGAGGAAAAGGCTAAACGGTTCCCCCCTTTCTCCCAACACAGTTCTCCTTCCTGATAAAAAGTCCTATCCTAGGAGCTGGATTTGTAAATGGAAAAAAAGGTTGTTTAAAATAATATTTATTATTTTTATTTTATTTTTTTGATTTGCATCCCGCCTTCCCAAAGGCTCAGGGCGGCTCACATGCGGCAGAGCCGAAATATAAAATACAATAAAACATGTAACAGAATAACAACATTTAAAACCACAATAAAATCTATGCTACATTACGGTGCTGTAATCTTCCTATGTCAATTCTTTCAAGATGGGAACCACCATCCCAATTTTGGCGGCCAGCTATCTCGATAGCGCGGTCTCCCACAACACTATCTGTAAACTCCTGCCAGGCAATGCTTACCCCCCTTTAATGGGGGCAGCCGATTAAACACTACCGCGGTGGTGGGGTAGTGGTGGCGGCGGCTCCTACTCATAAGCCTGGCGGAAGAGCTCTATCTCGCAGGGCCTGGATCTCCTCCGGGAGCTCGTTCCACCAGGTAGGAGCAAAAAATGCCCTGGCCCTAGTAAGGGCAAACTTAATCTCTCGGGGACCTGGAACTTCCAGGAGATGGAGGCTCCCCGATCGTAGTGCTACGGGAAGAGGCGGTCCTTCAGGTAAGCCAGACCCTGGCCATTTAGGGCTTTGAAGGTAAGAACCAGCACTTTGAAGTGAACCCAGTATGCTACTGGCATAAACATGGAGGCAAGAGTATGGTGTAACAGAGCCCCAAGCAATCACTCTGCTCTGAAATGCACTGATGCAAATCAATGTGTTTATTTGAAAGGCTCGCAGTTGGCTGAAAAGCGCACACACAAAGCCATTCATACAGAGAGGGCCTCCTGGCTGGCCAGGAAAAAAAACGATCTCTGCGAAAGGGACGACGGTCTCCTTCAGGAGTCGCACATACTGTAAAATAAATTAAAATCCAGAAAATGTCGCAACTTCACAGAACCTTCAAAGCATCACCCAGACTTCCTCTTGGGCCTGGACGGAGCCTCAGTCCTCTGTTAAACCGATGTGACTTGAATTTCTAAAGCATAGTTGAATCTTTGGTTCTGTTTCCCGGATGGCTTCAGGACTCTGCTGGTGCTGTGGCCTTCTGGTACCGATAACTCTGCACGTGACCAGTGTTCCCTCTAAGCTGAGTTAGTGTGAGCTGGCCTCTGGCTCACAGGTTTTTGTCTCCGCTCAGGAAGGAGGGCTTCAGAGCAAACTAATTCATGCAGCAGCCAAATTGCTCGCTCACAGTTTTAATGACAGGAGCTCACCAAGTAGAATTCATGCTCACAGGATTCAACAGTTTAGAGGGAGCCTTGCACGAGACCCTGGCCTTAGAGCAGGGGTGGCCAAACTGCAGCTTGGGAGACACACGTGGCTCTTTCACACATCTTGCGTGGCTCCCAGCAGGGCGGCTGGGGAAGCAAAGGGGAGGCATGGCTCCCTGATTGGTCTTCCCTTCCCCAGCCAGTGTTCCCCTCCCTGGGTAGGCTTGAGGTGGTGGGGAGGGGGGGAGCAGAGAAAGAAAGCCACTTTAACTTTAAAAGCTTTCTCAGAGTCTCCCCCCCTCCCCCACCGGCTGGCTTGGAGAAGGCATTTGTCTTTTTAAATCCCTTGTCCAAGCCAAGCCAGCCAGCGAGGCAGAGGGGTGGGCTTGGAGGACGCATTTAAAGTTAAAGTTGCTTAATTTCCATCTCTTTCATTCTTTTGGTGTCGCGGTTGAGTGCGCGGACTCTAATTTGGACGAGAGCCAGTTTGGTGTAGTGGTTAAGTGTGTGGATTATAATCTGGGAGAGCCGGGTTTGATTCCCCACTCCTCCACTTGCACCTGCTGATGTGACCTTGGGTCAGTCACAAGCTCTGGCACAGCTGTCCTTGAAAAAGAGCCGTTTCTGTCAAGAGCTCTCTCAGCCCCACCCACCTCACAGGGTGTCTGTTGTGGGGAGGGGAAGGGAAAGGAGTTTGTAAGCACCTTTGGGTTGTGAAGGGCGGGGTATAAATCCAATCTCTTCTCCTTTTCCTTTCCACCCCTCTCCCTCTCCCTTAGATGAATAAATATCATTAGCAAACAAATATCATTATCAATATCTGTTTTTACCCCTTCTGTTTTTATTTTTGGCAGTCTCATTTAATGCTAATAAAAAGCAAACTTGCATATTTTCCAATAAAAATGTGTGTGTGGTATTCGTTCATGTCTTGCGGCTCTCAAACATCTGACATTTATTCTGTGTGTCTCTTACGTTAAGCAAGTTTGGCCACCCCTGCCTTAGAGGATGTTTATACATTCCAGAACTTAGTGGTGTCACTATCAGAATCAAAATGGAGAGGGTAACTGAAACCAGCTTCCTTGACTCTCCTTGATTTTCTGTGAGCTTCCTGACCCCAGAGACAGAGAGAAAGGGGAAGGATTTCGGGTTGGTACACTGAGTCGCATTCATGGTAGTCCTATGTGATAAGTACGTCAATAGGCACATTTGCTGCTATAGGGCCAAGAAAGAGATATCTCTCTGGTTTACTAATGGTGGGGAATTGGCCAGCAGCGGTTCCATGTGAGACTGTGGTAGCTAGTCCAGAATGTTCTGAGTTTTATAAAGGTAAAGGTTCCCTTGCTCGAAAGCAAGTCAAATCCGACTCTAGGGTTGCGGCGCTCATCTCTGTTTCAAAGCCGAAGAGCCAGCGCTGTCCAAAGACGTTTCCGTGGTCATGTGGCCGGCAAGACTAAACACCAAGGCACACGGAACGCTGTTCCCTTCCCACCGAAGTGGTCCCTATTTATCTACTTGCAATTTCTTGCTTTCGAACTGCTAGGTTGGCCGGAGTTTTATACAAATGCACTATTTTAAATATTGGGTTGAAATATTCTATGCTGAATACTGAACTGCTATGTTGAGTACTGAAATCGAAATGCCACAAAGTGTTATTCTGTCTTAAGTGTGTATAACGGAATAAACGGAGCTTTGTTTACGAACCACTGCCTCTCTCTGTACTAGATTCAGTCCCTTGCCAGTCTCCACCCAACCAATAAAAGAACTCAGGGGAACTGGGGGGGGGGGGGTGTCCCAGGAAAAGGACCTTGTTGTTGTTGTTCAGTCGCACAGTCGAGTCCGACTCTTCGCGACCCCGTGGACCAGATCACGCCAGGCCTTCCTGTCTGGAAAAGGACCTGGCCCCCAGAATTCCCTCAACACTGCCCTGTTCTCATTCCTTGTTGCTCCGTGCCAAAAACAGACACGTGCTCCAGCCCCTGATTATACTTTGAGACCCACTGTTGCACCCCACCCGGTGCCAAATGCTTTAGCCAAACCAGTCACCCAAGACTCCTTGCTCGAACCACTACCTTTTAAAAACGTTACATAAAAAGCTAAAGATACAAAACAATGTGGAATGAAATAACAGAGCATTCTATTTACTTGAAGCCAGAAATTAAACAGCCGGTTTCAAACAGGCAAACGGGAAGGCATTCAAACCCTCTTTGTAAAAACCCTCTTTGACTTCATTTCCTTGTTCCACAGGACAAAAAAAAGAGAATAAAACGAAAGCAAATCAAAATACACCAGAAGCAACCTGAGTCCAACAAAGAAGCCGACCACACAAGGGAGGTGCGGCTCTGTTCTCCGCCGCGCATGGCTTCAAGGCGACTTTGGAAGAAGATGGCCTCATCTTGATGGGCCGCAGCAGTTTCCGAAGGTGCTCGAGGAACACGGCTTAGACCACTGGCCGAGGCTGCTGGGTCAACAGGAGGCCAAAGCGTTTCTTGATGGTGACCCTGTGGCGGGAGTACTTGTCATCTGGCGAGAAGCGGGCAGGATGCGCGGAGCATGTCGGCTGGCCAGAGGGGTCTACTTTCTGCATGGCACGGAGAAGAAGACGGGATAATTTGTGAGCCAAAGCAGTCCAGACAGGGCTTATCCCACTCCTAGAAGCGCCACACTGGAAGTCACAGTTCTATGGTTTCCATCAAAACTTTTTAGGTCTTCAGTATATCTAGAAAAAGCACCCCCTCATTTGTATTTCACAGCAATCTCTACTATAAACTGGGTACACTCTTGTCAGTTCCTGCCCGGGAATTAAGATCACAAGAAAAAGCCCTCCTGACTGTCCCATCAATCAAAGAAGCTTGTTTGGTGGGTACACGAGACAGGACCTTTTCAGTGGCAGCCCCATGATCATGGAACAACCTCCCCCGTGAAGTGCATCTGGCCTAGAGATGTAAAATTTCCGGAAATTTTGAAGTTCGGGAAAAAAACCAGTTTTTTTCCAGGCTTTTTCAGGGGGAAATGGAAATTTTTGGAAAAATTGAAAAAAATGCTACATTAGCATTTCTTTTGTCTTTTCCAGATTGAAAGTCATTCTGTTACTTTAGGAACATAAAATACGACTATGGACATTTTTACTTGACATGAAATTATCACAACTAGCATATTAAAAATATAGTATATCCAAACAATTATTACAAACAGAATACCCACCCACATGCAAAAACAAAACTGAAACCTTATTATTTTCTTCTGACAATAGCACCTCCTAAAGGAAGAAATGCATCTTGTTCTTGCATTGGAGAGTTCAGTTTGTAACCTAGGACTTGCTTGTCCTCAGTGCACAAAAATTAGATCAATCTGATACCATATATATATTGTCTTAAAATATTTTATTCATCATGTTAAAATAAAATGTTCCATAATCAATTTTTCCAGTTTTTCGTAAAAAAAAAAAAAGGCTTCAGGAAAAAAACGGGAAAAAACGGGTTTTTCCCAGGCCTTCACATCTCTAATCTGGCCCCCTCACTTTTGATCTTTAGGAAGCAGTCGAAGACAGCTTTATTTAGGACTGCATTTGATTAATTTACCAGCAATCCTAAATTGTGATTTTAAATTCTGGGTTGTTTTTTTTTTTTAAATGTACTTTATGTATTTTATCCATATTATGGAAACAAGGCGGCTAATAAATGTTTTGAGTAAATAAATGGATCATTCCCACCCTAGGTTACACTACCTTCTGACAAGAGTATCGGATTCCCTCCCTGTGGGAGAACAGATACATGGACAGGAGCCGAAGCATTGGCTTAATTCAAAGAAAAGTCAGGGAAGCAAAGATCAGCCATTTCTTACAGTCCAAAGCTGCACAAATCACAAGGTGCACAGATCACAGTGATTTGCTTAGTGGGCCATAGTGCCGGTAACACACCCATTTCACCTGTGGCCACCCGACCAATACACGCAGACCCAATAACTGCAAGTCAACGTTTCCAAAATCAAGACTCTTATCTGGTGAGCAGTTGTCTGTTTGTTTCCTGAAGCCAGCCATAAGATATGTTGAATTATAAACATTCACAGCAGGCCCATTTTTACTGTAACATGACAGAAAGATATGCACACCCACAAACACTATAACAAGAGTCATTCTTGGTACTTACTTTACAACCACCAGACCTTAGAGAATCACCTTTCAGAAAGCAGGTGTCTCCCCCCACACCACTAGATTTGAGAACACCAGAATTAGCACATAGTATTGTCTGTTACATTCCTAGCATATTAAACACCTCTTTAAAAATACTTTGCGTATTTTGAATCTATTATTACCCAAGCCTTACAGAAAGGCTCTAAATCGAAAAACAGATCACGGCCGTAGGAGGAAACTGAAGGGAACCCAACACGCCACGTCCTTTAGAACCTTTCCCATCCTTTTCCACCATGGGGCTCTGGCGCAGGAGAGCTAGTAAAAGGTAAAGGTTCCCTTACTCGAAAGCCAGTCGAATCCGACTCTAGACTTGCGGTGCTCACCTCCGTTTCCAAGCCGAAGAGCCAGAGCTGTCCGAAGACGTTTCCGTGGTCATGTGGCCGGCATGACTAAACACCAAGGTGCATGGAACGCAGTTACCTTCCCACCGAAGTGGTACCTATTTATCTACATGCAATTTCTTGCTTTCGAACCGCTAGGTTGGCAGGAGCTGGAACTAGAGACGGGAACTCACTCCATCATGTGGCGCACTCGGGTCTCGAACTGCTGAACTACTGACCTTTCACAGCCTGCAGTTCAGCGTCTTAACCACTTGAGCCACCACAGCTCCTATGGAGGGCTAGAAACGCATCTTAAACCGATTTAAGAAAAAGAAAGGGACGGGAATGATCACAAGGTGACTAGTTCCATACAAAGATCCCACTGGGATGCCAAATACCTGCAACTAGACTTTTACAAAGGAGCTGCGGTGGCTCAAGTGGTTAAGACGCTGAACTGCAGGCTGTGAAAGGTCAGTAGTTCAGCAGTTCGAGACCCGGGTGCCGCATGATGGAGTGAGCTCCCGTCTCTAGTTCCAGCTCCTGCCAACCTAGCAGTTCAAAAGCAAGAAATTGCAAGGAGATAAATAGGTACCACTTCGGTGGGAAGGGAACAGCGTTCCGTGCGCCTTGGTGTTTAGTCATGCCGGCCACATGACCACGGAAACGTCTTCGGACAGCGCTGGCTCTTCGGCTTGGAAACGGAGATGAGCACCGCAACCCTAGAGTCGGACTCGACTGGCTTTCGAGCAAGGGAACCTTTACCTTTTTAGACTTTTACAAACCGGGGAAGACAGAGGCAAATCAGCTCTGTAGCACCTGGGATTTTGGGGATGCCGGGGGAGGGGAAGCCAAACACCTGAGTATCCAGTTATAAAGCTTTGGGGGGGTAAGTTTCTCACCTTGAGCGTGTAGACCCTGTCTCCCTGCTCATTGAGGTAGTACTGCAGGAACATGATAGAGATTCAGCCTTCTTTGATTTCCCAGCCGACGACGTAGATCAGCTTCTTACGACAATCGCGCACCCGCGTCCAGGCAAAACACGTGTCCAGCAACCCCCTGTGCTTCCTGGGAAACTCAGTCTCTAAATCCTCCAATGAGTGAACTCAAAGAAAAGACGCATTTCCCCAACGCATTCTGGGAAATGAAGTCAGCCCTCTCCAACGCTCGTGGCGCGCTTGCCGGGACCGTTCCAGTCCCAGCGCGGCTCTCGGAGGTGTAGCCAGAACTGGCCAATGCATTCTGGGAATTGTAGTCTCTTCATCTCCTGCTATGGGTCGCAGCTGGGAAGACATCTATTTGGTTTACAGGCATGGCAGGGGTCATCTTCTTTGCAGTTAGCCGCCGCCTCGAACATACGTCTGGAAAGACGGCCCATAACATTTCTAAAAAAAAGATAACATATCCGGATATCGCTAAAGCAACCGGGCAGCTTTTTTATTACTTTTTAATTTAAATGCAGGATTCGGAAACAAAGAAAGGTTGAAGCTGTGTTCTTGCTTTATTTTTGATGGCAGAGATGGAGACCCCTTGGAGTGTCCCTTCCAAAGTCTTGCATGACAGGTCTAGGGCTGCCAACCTCCCAGTGCGGCTTGGAGAACTCTTGGAATTACAACTGATCTCCAACAACGAAGATTAGTCCCCCCTAGAGTGGTACATAAGAACATAAGAGATGGCAATGTTGGATCAGGCCAAAGGCCCATCCAGTCCAACACTCTGTCACACAATGGCCAAAAATACCAGTGCCATCAGAAGGTCCAGCAGGGGGGCCAGGACCCTAGAAGCCCTCCCCCTGTTGACCCCCCCCCCAAGCACCAAGAAGACAGAGCATCACTTGCCCCAGAGTCCCTAGCTATACCTTGTAGCTAATAGCCACTGATAGGACTTCCTTTTATCCGTTCGAACCCAACCGCTCAGTTTTATTTTATGGTGTTTTATTTAGAGTACTGCTGGACTAGGAATCTGGGAGACTCAGTTTCAGATCTCCACTCTGTCATGGAGGCTTGCTGGGTGGCCGTGGGCTAGACACGCATAACACACTCAGCCTCACCTGCCTCACGGTGAGGAGGATAGAACAGAAAAGTGCCCAAACCTTGACAGCCTTTGTCTGGGTTGGGGGGGAAAAAAGTAAAGTACAGTTTCAAGTTACCAGTATCAAATTTGGGGGCCGTAAAATATCTTAATTGCTTGGCAATATATCTAATTGCATACATCGTAGAATAGAAAAGTGGGGTATAATAAATGAAGTAAATGCATAAGTTATGCCCAAACGTTGACAGCCTTTGTCTGGGTTGGGGAAAAAAATAAAAGTACAGTTTCAAGGTACCAGTATTAAATTTGGGGGCTGTAAAATATCTTAACTGCTTGGCAATATATCTAATTGCATACATCAGATTGCTAGAGATTCAAGTGCCTGTGAATTTTTTCTCCCTCGGATCTCTGGTCTCTGCACAACCATGGGCTATATGGCGAAGCAAACCAGCGCAAACGCACACAACTCCAAGGTCAGACACTTCTCTCACAATATGGGATTTTTATTTTATTTATCTGTTAAACTTCTAACCCGCCCTCCCGCCGAAGCAGCTCAGGGCGGCTTACATAAAGTCTTAAAACCAACGTACAATTTAAAACCAGCAAAAACAACCTAAAATATAATTCCATCAAAATTCCAATCTGGGAGATCCGTTCTTAGGATACGCCTCGTAAAGAATTCTCATTACTTTGACAAGGCTGCGTCTCCCAAAGTTCCGTGCTGGAAGCCATGACAGTTAAACAGCTCCGGGCTGGTTTGCGTTTTCAACCTTGGGGCTTGTTGACCTTAGTTGTGGTAACACTGCTCCTTCATCAACAGCTTGATGTCAGAGCAGACACCACGCGTCAAGCACACCTCACAAACCATCACTGTAGCCAAAGCCTTGCCATTTTATTTGGGGCTAGATTGGTCCGTGGGCGCATGTGACCACTGGCATCATTTGGGTAGGAAGGGGGTCAGAAGAGGTTTGTATCTCTGAGGTGTTCTGATGCTAGCAAGCCCCTTGTTCCCATGAGTAGCCCAACAGCTAGTTAGTTGGGAATTGGGACCGCCAAATCATCAGGGGGGAAAAATGAGTTGGATTAGCTTGGGTTAGGTTTGCCAACTCCAGGTTGGAAAACCCCTGGAGATCTGTGGTGGAACGTGAGGTCTGGGAAGGAGACGGGCCTCAGCAGGATAGAATGCCATACAGTTGACCCTCCAGAGCAGCCATTTCCTCTAGGAGAAGCAATCTGTGTCGTCCAGAGATCAGTTGTAATTCCCAGAGATCTCCAGGCACCACCTAGAGGTTGGCAAGCCTAGCTCTGGTGCTTTTAAAACAGCAACTTGGTCATCATTGGGTGATAGTTTCGATTGCATGGAGACGAGTGTTCCCACTTGCTAAACTCTCCAGATGAAGTTACTGTTCCAGGCCCAGAAGCTGCTGGGGCCAGTTGGAAAGTTGGGAGCTCTAGTTGGCGGTCCCACCACAAAGGGGTAGAGCACCTCCCCACTCCTGGGGTCGGGGAAGGAGCAAGAATGAGCTCTCACCCTGCTGCCCGTTGACTCGAACGGTATGTGTGGATATTCAGGAAACAGCTCAGAGACTTTGTCGTGCAGGACGGGGGAAAGGGTAGAATCTCGACGCCCTCCTCAGAACCTACGAGACATCTACATTCCGGAACTGTTCTCACTCAACCTTCCCACTGACTTACCGCTCAATCGACAATGCAGGATCTTCTTGGAAACCAAACGACAACATTGTGACGCCACTTCCCGTCTTTCTTTCCGCGAAGGCCCACCTCACTGGACTTCGTGGGGCGCAGAGAGGGGACTGCTGTTTCTCTGAACAGCGGTCTCGTGCCCCTTTGGGGCCATGACCACCCAAGCCCATGTCCTGGGCCCCGGCCCTCCTTCCTGCCCCCCCACAGCCCCCTCCCTCCTCCTGCCTGCCTTCCCAGGGGCCGCCCTGCTAGTCACCTCGGCCGACGCCCCAGGTAGCAAGTTGATCATCAAGCTAAAAAGAGAAGGGCCCGTGTTGGGGGGCACTGAGGAAGTGCCCCGTACTCAGACATTTTTCCTTACTGGGATGCCACTGGGGTGGGCCACCCCTCGCCGAGATGGGCCTTCGGGGCCCGGCGTCCACACTGTGCTGGTGACGAAAGCTGTGGAGGATCTGGGGGGTAGGAAACCGAGAGCGCCGGAGACCGTTCCGCCAGCCCGAGCTCCGCCTCCCAGCGACACCTCCTTTGCCTGCACCTCCAAAGGGGTTTACGAGAATTACCGGCGTTGGCAGCGCTACAAGGCCTTGGCCAGGCGCCACTTTCCGGCCACGCCTGATGCCGAGGCGCTCGCCTGTTTCTTCATGTGAGGATCACAGTGGTAAAGAGCATAGCTTGGGAGACAAGGGCCGAGTGGAGGTAACAGGGAGAGTCTAGAAGACACCAGGTCCGTAGCTACAGTGGGGCCTCTCGGGGCATGGCCCCCTGATTTACTGCTGAGCCCCCCCAACTTCCTATCCACCCCCCCAGTTCTATTTTTTAATTTTATTTGTGGTGTTCACTTGGGGTGTGTGTGTGTGCAGGGTTGTGTGTGGGGTGCCCCCTGACATTTATTTAGTCTTATATTTATACCCCCAAAATTTAAAAAAATCCTGGCTACGGGTCTGGGAGATGCAGGCTGCAAGGCAGGAGAAAGGGACAGGAGCAGGGTTGCCAACATCTAGGTGGGACCTGGAGGGCCTCCTGGAATGGCCCCTGATCTCCAGAGATCAGTTCTCTTGGAGAAAATGGCTCCTCGAGAGAGAGAGTGAGTATCAGCTGTATGGAATTATACCCAGCTGAGTTCCCACCTCTCCCCAAACCCCATCCACCCCAGGCTTGCTCCCCCAAAACCTCCAGGTTTCCCCCCAACCCAGAGTTGGCAATCTGCATGAAATTGAACTATAAACAGAGGTCCAGATAAAATGCGTATTGAATGGTTGAATGCAGGGCGTTGACCTTGAGAGGATGACAGGGAAGGGGTTGGTGGCAAAGGTCTCCACACAGAATACGGATTGGTGAGGATGTTTGTCTTTTCCGGCATGGAGTCTGAAACATCAGATGGCATGAAGCTGCCTTGTACTGAATCAGACCCCGGTCCGTCGGGGTCAGTCTACTCGGACTGGCTGGCGCTCTCCAGGGTCTCACGCAGAGGTCTTTCACCTCACCAACTGCCTGGTCCTTTTAAAGTGGAGATGCTGGGGGTTGAACCGGGACACTTCTGCATGCCGAGCAGAGGCTCTACCCCTGAGCCACAGCCCCTCCCTGATGGAAAACTTGTAAGGAAAAACTGGCCGTTATGTTATGACGGGGCGGGCATTCCAATCTATGAGCCACCTGATGCAAGCAGAAGAATCGAGTGGTATTGGTAAGGCTTTTCCAGGATCGTACCACCGCAGGCGCCAGGTGTGTATGGGGGCGTGCACATGCTAGAATGCTACTCTCTCGGAATCTCTATTTTGAAAAAAGAAACACGGAATCCTGCACGTAGAAAAACAACCCCTCAAAGTAGCCTGAGCCTTTTGCAATGGGGGGCCAGATTTCTATGTGCAGGGAGGTTCCCCTCCCCCCCGCCACAGGGAGCATTCGGTCATGCCCGCGAACCTGGAATGGTACCATCCGCTTGAGTCTGGTGATTTTATTCTAAGTCAGAGTGCTGTAACCAGGGCTATTTTGGGGCAGGAACGCACAGGAACGGAGTTCTGGCTGGCTCCCAAGGTGGCCACGCCCAGCAGGAACTCATTAGCATAACAGGCCACACCCAACAGCAGAGACTCATTAGGATTGGCTACATTAGGGGTGTGTGGCCTAACATGCAAAGGAGTCCCTGCTACAAAAAAAGGCCCTGGGTTTTGACAACAAACAAGGTCAACAGAATAACAAGCAAAAGGTGGGTGTGGCTGGATAACCACACTTCTGGTAACTTGGGGGTGCGGCCTAATGTGCTAATGAGCTGTGCTCTCAGGGGTGTGGCCTATTATGCTAATGAGTTCCTGCTGTTGGGTGTGGCCTGTTATGCTAATGAGTTCCCGCTGGGCGTTTTCTACAAAAAGAGCCCTGGCTGTAACCACTGACCCATGCTGCCCTGCGACACCAGGAAAGCGAGCAAACGAGGCTCTTGTTTTGGAGCCGTTTGGGAGTCATGGTGGTCGAGGGGCATTAGTCCAGAGGGAGGCTTAGGGAGGGACGCTCCTGGGGAAGGTCCGTTTCAGAATCCGAGACATTCTGCCGCCTCGAAACGTGATGCTCTTTTCGCCTCTTCAGCCCCGTCCTCCGCTCACTGGCCCGTCTGCGTCCTGACATGACCCTGGAGGAGGGGGTCCCCCGCGCGATTCAGGAATGGGAACACAGCAGCAACTTTGAGCGCATGATCTTCTACGAGATGGCGGAAAAGTGAGAAGGGGCCATGTGCCGTTTTGGTATCGTTCCGACAGGCCCCGGCGTCGGCGTCTGGTTGGGTGGTGGTGGAGGAGGCCATAGTCTCTCCATGCCTTCCGTAACCCCTCCCCTCCTCTCTCAGGTTCATGGAGTTTGAGGCTGAAGAAGAGCAGCAGATCCAGAAGATGAAGCTCTTGGCTGGCTGTTCCCAGTTCCAGGCCCCCGTCCCCAAACCCACCAAGCTGACCCCCTCCCCTGCCGCTGAGTCTGGCCAACAGCAAGGTAAGGCCTTCTGATCGTTCCCCATGGCCGAAGGGAAAAGCACTGAATCCTCACACCGCAACTGTAAGAAATAAAGAGACGCCAATGTTGGATCAGGCCAAAGGCCCATCCAGTCCAACACTCTGTATCACACCGTGGCCAGAAATACCAGTGCCATCAGGAGGTCCACCAGTGGGGCCAGGAGACGAGAAGCCCTCCCACTGTTGACCACCCACCCAAGCACCAAGAAGACAGAGCATCCCTTGCACCAGACCTAGAGTTCATATAAGAACATAAGAGAAGCCAAGGTTGGATCAGGCCAAAAGCCCATCCAGTCCAACACTCTGTCACACGGTGGCCAAAAACACCAGGCGCCATCAGGAGGTCCAGCAGTGGGGCCAGGAGACGAGAAGCCCTCCCACTGTTGACCCCCTATCTATACCTTGTGACTAGGGTTGCCAAGTCTGATTCTCTTACCAGCAGGGGAGCCTCGCCGGACTCCGGGAGCCGTTCCTCGATGCGCGCGCGCTGCCAGCACGTCACCAGAAGTGACGTGCGACGTCGATCACGTTGAAGGCGTGGCCCCGATCGTCGGAGGGAAAACTATAGAGCCACACTGCGCTTCGAGGAGTGGAGTTCCCCCCGGGGCCCGATTCCGCGGCGTCGGAAATCAGGCCTCCGAAGCGGGGGTTTACCCGCCACCCGCCCCCACTTGGCAGCCCTACTTGTGACTAGTAGCCACTGATGGACCTCTGCTCCATAGGCTTATCTAATTCCCTTTTGAAGCCGTCCATGCTTGTAGCCACCACCACTTCCTGTGGCAGTGACCCCTCTAGGTGGTCAGAGGATTGCTGCCGGCCTACACGTGAGGCCTAGAATCCCTACTGATCCCCAGTCTACAGAGATCCCTTCCCTGGAGGAAATGGCTACACGGAAGGGTGGATTCTATAGTATTCTACCCCACTGAGATCCTGGGCCAGGGAAGGGTTTGGGGGAGGGAGGGATCTCATCAGGGTAGAATGCCATACCCGCCGTCCTCCAAAACAGCCATTTTCTCCAGGGGAACCAATCTCTGTCATCTGGAGACCGAGTTCTAATTCTGGGAAATCTCCAGGACCCACGCGGAGGTTGGGAACCAGTGTTCCCTCTAAGCTGACTTAGTGTGAGCCAGCTCACAGTTTTTTAGCCTCCGGCTCACAGATTTTTGCCCCCGTCGCTCGCTCGCCACTTTAAAGCCAGTCGCTCGCCAAGCAGCATTTTTGCCCACAAGACTCCACAGCTCAGAGGGGGCATTGTGGGGAGCCCGAGCATTGGTTGAGGACAAAGGCATCCCTGCAGTCACGCTGCTTTGTCCCGTGTCGTGAGTCACCCGGTCCGCCAATGAGGAGAGGAACGCACCGTTCCGATCCACCTGGGTACGGCAGGGCAGCCTCCCTTTTGGGTTCACTCCGGTGTCTCTTTGTTCCGTCTAAGTTTACATCCCCAAGAAGTCAGCCTCCAAGAGCCGCCAGCCCCGCCGTCGCCAGCGGCGCCCCCCCAGCACTTCCACCCCGGGAGCGCCCAGGGAAATCCCCGCCGAGGCGGTGCACCAGTACGCTGAGATCATGGAAGGCCTGAACACGAGCTGGGAGGAGGAAGAGGACGAGAAGAAGGAGCAGGGGGGATGCAGGGACCCCCGAGACCAGGAGGATGGGATATTTCCGGACCCCGGCTTACTACAGTATATTGATCAGCTGTGCAGCGACGAAGAATTTGTTTGTAAGGTGAGAGGGGCAAACCGGGGTGGCACCAGTGTTCCCGCTAAGCTGAGTGAGTGTGAGCTAGCTCACAGTTCTTTAGCCTCCAGCTCACACACTTTTGTGTTCGCTCAGGAATGATGCTGAACCTAGTGCGGACA
>NW_015167073.1:799448-809505 GCF_001447785.1 Gekko japonicus
CTCACAGTTTTTTAGCCTCCAGCTCACACATTTTTTGTCTCAGCTCAGGGAGGATGGCTCCAGAGCAAATTAATTTATGCAGTAGCCAAGTTGCTCACTCACAACTTTAATGTCAATAGCTCACAAAGTAGAATTTTTGCTCACAAGACTCCGCAGCTTAGAGGGAGCATTGCTCACCACTTTAATGCCGGTAGTTCGAGAGCCAGTTTGGTGTCGTGGTTAAGTGTGCGGACTCTAATCTGGGAGAACCGGGTTTGAATCCCCACTCCTCCACTTGCACGTGCTGATGTGACCTTGGGTCAGTCACAAGCTCTGGCACAGCTGTCCTTGAAAAAGAGCAGTTTGTGTCAGAGTTCTCTCAGCCCCACCCATCTCACAGGGTGTCTGTTGTGGGGAGGGGAAGGGAAAGGAGTTTGTAAGCCGCTCTGAGACTCCGAGTGAAGGGCGGGGTATAAATCCAATCTCTTCTTCTTCTTCTTCTAGTTCGCCAAGTAGGATTTTTGCTCACAAGACTCCACAGCTCCGAGGGGACCATTGAGCCCTAGAAAGAACTTGTGTGTTTGGGTCTGCACAGCACACGTCAGCGGGCTTGAGTCATGCAGTCCCTTGGTAAACCTAGAGAGACATTGTCCAGTAGAAAGGGGAGTTTAACACACTGCTGCCATTTATGGCGGCAGCCACGCGGTTAGCGTTCTTCATTTGGGCATGGACGTCTGGTCTGCTCAGTCCAAGCCCAACTCTTGGCCTGCTCTGTCTGTGCTGCAGCCATTCCCTGCTCCTTCCTGATGCTGGGTGCTCCCAAGCGATGGACCACGGAGTTCAGAGGGCGTCTCATTTTGCTTTCCCTGACCCACTGCCCGAGAGCCAGTTTGGTGTAGTGGTTAGGAGCGCAGACTCTAATCCGGGAGAACCGGCTTTGATCCCCCCACTCCCCCACATGCAGCTGCTGGTGTGACCTTGGGTCAGTGACAAGTTCCCTCCGAGCTGTTCTCTCAAGGGCAGTCCTCAAAAGAGCTCTCTCAGCCCCACCGACCTCACCGCCGGCAGTGTTCCCTCTAAGCTGAGTCAGTGTGAGCTAGCTCACAGTTTTTTTAGCCTCCGGCTCACACATTTTTGTCTCAGCTCAGGAAGGATGCCTCCAGAGCAAACTCATTGATGCAGTAGCCACATTGCTCGCTCACAACTTTAATGCCAGGAGCTCACGAAGTAGAATTTTTGCTCACAAGATTCCGCAGCTTAGAGGGAACATTGCAGTCACCGGGTGTCTGTTGTGGGGAGGGGAAGGGAAAAGAGATTGTAAGCCGCTCTGAGACTCCTTTGGGTAGCGAACGGCGGGGTATGAATCCAATATCTTCTACTTTGTATTATCAGGCTGCTCCTTACGCCCATTCATGACCTTGCTTCCTTTTCATAGCCACTCTATCCTGTCTCACATGTTGCCTTCCCCATCTTTGACTCCTCCTCCTGCCTTCCCATCACAACTCAGTACTCCTTGATTTGCACCCACAGATCTTCTCTTGGCCTGACATCCTTAGCACATTGGAAACCCTCTGGCCAATAAATGCCTTTGTGGACCTGTTGTCAGGGTATCTCGCAGGGCCCACTACCGCTCAGCCGCCTAAACACACACTGCCAGGAAGGGAAGCACGGGGGGGGGGCTGTACGATGCTAGCGCTCCTACCGGGCACCGTGGTCTTAGTTCCATCTGCACCAGGGGTCGTTTCGTAGAAAAAGAGCTAGGGGAACTCATTAGCATAGCTCATTAGCATATGCCACACCCCTGACATCACCGGAAGTGTGTCATAAGGCCACACCCCCTGACATCACCGGAAGTGTGTCATAAGACCACACGCCCCGCCCCCAATGGTCCCGGCCGCTGGCCTTGCAGGTCCACCACCGGGCCCCTCATGGGGCTTGGCAGTGGAGCTGCAAGGCCGGCGGGAGTGCGAGGAAGAAAAAAAAAGGAAGCGGGGCGGCCGGAAGCAGGGGGCGGGGCTTCGTCATGTGCCCCGCCCCCGTACCTCACCCGGGGGAACTGCGATCCCCCCCCCCAAAATGACCTCTGATCTGCACACAAAACTCGGCACCACTGGGGAAAGGGCAGACAGTCGGCGTGAAGGCTCTCAAATGGGCGGGAGAAGGACACACGGGCAGGTGTAGATGTGGGTGGGTTTGAAGGAAAGTGTGAGTGTGTGTGTGTGTGTGGGGTCCTGGTGACTATCAGAGGAGGGGGGGCAGGGGCACACTCTCCTCAGGGCCCTCCTAAACCTGGAACCGGCCCTGTCTATTGTGGATTATAGTGGCTCCAACCAATGTTCCCTCTAAGCTGCGGAGTCTTGTGAGCAAAAATTCTACTTTGTGAGCTACTGGCATTAAAGTTGTGAGCGAGCGATTTGGCTACTGCATCAATTAGTTTGCTCTGGAGCCTTCCTTCCTGAGCTGAGACAAAAATCTGTGAACCAGAGAGTAAAAAAACGTGAGGTAGCTCACACCAACTCAGCTTAGCGGGAACACTGGCTCCAACTTGTGGAGATGTTTGCTCCTCTTCTGGCAGGCATAAGACGATGAGCGGCAACATTTCCCCTTCAAAAAAATCAAAGGCACAGATACCAAATGGGAGGGACTTGGCTTGATAGCAGCACATGTGAAAGGGATCTAGATGTTCTGGTTGATCACAAGCTAAACATGAGCCCGCAGTGCGATGTGGCTGTGAAGAAAGCAAATGCAATCTTAGGATGCATTAACAGAAGCATTGTGTCCAGATCACAAGAGGTGGTAGTTCCGCTCTATTCTGCTATGGTCAGGCCTCCCCTGGAGTCCTGTGTCCAGTTTTGGGCACCACATTTTAGGAAGGAGGTTGACAAGCTCGAGCGTGTCCAGAAGAGGGCAACCAGGATGGTGAGAGGGTTGGAATCCAAGTCTTATGAGGAAAGGCTGAAAGAGTTGGGTATGTTTAGCCTGGGGAAGAGAAGGCTTAGAGGGGACATGATTGCAGTCTTCAAGTATCTGAAGGGCTGTCATGTAGAAGATGGAGCATATCTATTCTCTCTTGCTCCGGATTGCAAGACTAGATCTAATGGGTGGGAATTACAAGGGAGTCGTTACCGGCTAAATATCAGGAGAAACTTCCTAACTGAAAGAGTGGTTGAGCAGTGGAACAGTCTGCCTCGGGAGGTGGTGGATGCTCCTTCGCTGGACGTTTTCAAGCGGAGGCTGGACGACCATCTTTCGGGTATGGTGTAGGTATGTAGGGCTATCTTTCAGCTCTGCTCCTGCAGAGTGCAGGGGGTTGGACTAGATGACCTGCAAGGTCCCTGCCAACTCTAATCTTCTGTGATTCTATGATTCCTTTTCCTGGCAGGTGGAAGCCGTCATCCATCCACAGTTTATAGCTGACTTACTGTCTGCAGAGAAAAGTCAAGATCCCTTGGATTTGGTGGAGGAACTGGACGAGGAGTTAAACTTAACCCCCAACCAGGTAACACAGTAACCCAAAGCAGACAGAAAACCCCAGACTTTCACTGGATGCCTGGGGAGAGGCGGGTGGGTGGGAGCACACTGGCTCTGCCCCCCTGCCTTCACACAATTGCCTGTGCCGCAAACAGGTGAGACCACGTAGAGGAAGCTTACACCCCCTCCCTCTGATCAGGAGCACGGCTTCCCGAAGGCTGCTGATCCCAGGAAGGGAGTGTTCACACAGCCATTTCCTCTGAGCGGTCACCCCTGCAGGAGCTGGGGGCCCCCTCCGTGCCTCCCCACGCCCTCAGTGAACATGTGGAGCGGTTGTCTGTACCAGGCTAGAGAATGAAATCCATGGTATGGGAATCAGGGTGCGTGGGGGCAATTCACTGTTTGGACCTATTCCCGGTCCAAAGTATGGCGGTCATGGAAACCAAAGCCTTGCCGTTTCCCTCCCAGCCTAAGCAGCCCGTGGGGAGGCAGTCTTAGGAACAGTGAAGGTGATGGGGAGACAATACAGCGCGTGTTCCCCATTCCCAGTTGAAAGCCACCATCAAGATGGCCGGACCCTGATACAAACAACTGGGGCTGGGCCCATCTCTCTGTAACACCTTGGGTGGCCCACTCTGAGTTGGGAAATTCCTGGAGATTTGGGGTGGTGGAGCCTGGGGAGGGCGGGGCTTAGGGAGGGGAGGGGCCTCAGACGGGTATAACGCCAGGGCTATTTTGGGGCAGGAACGCACAGGAACAGAGTTCCGGCTGGCTTCAGAGTTGGCCACGCCCACTACAGCCAAAACCTCTGCGTGCGTGGCTATAGGGGGAAGGCCTGGAGAGTGACACCCCCCCAGTGACTCTGAGAGAAGTGGGCCGGGGCAGGGGCGGAAGGATCGGGAAGGCATTTAAATGCCTCCCCGTGCCTTCCCCGGCCTATCTGAGGGCAGGCTTGCCAAGGGAAGGCACGGGATGTGGCCTAATATGCTAATGTGCTGTCAGGGGTGTGTGGCCTAATATGCTAATGAGCTCTGCTGTCATGGGTGTGGCTTATTATGCTAATGAGACCCTGCTGGGATTTTTCTACCAAAAAAAAAGCCCTGTATATCAGGAGAAACTTCCTAACTGTAAGAGTTAGAGTCCACCCTCCAAAGCAGCCATTTTCTCCAGGGGAACTGATCCTTGCAGTTTGGAGATCAGCCTGTAATTAAGAACAGAATATAAGATGGCCCATCCAGTCCAACACTCTGTTGTCACACAGTGGCCAAAAATACCAGGTGCCATCAGGAGGTCCGGCAGTGGGGCCAGGACACCAGAAGCCCTCCCACTGTTGACCCCCCCCAAGCACCAAGAAGACAGAGCATCCCTTGCCCCAGGCCGAGACTTCCTATCTATGTTGTGGCTAGCAGCCACTGATGGACCCCTGCTCCATAGGTTTGTCCAGCCTTCTCCAGGCTGGAGGATTCTGGGTCTCCAGGCTCCAGCTGGTGACTGGCAACTCGAATACCACCAACCCTATTTGCAAAGTGTCCTTCCTCTCCCAAATGGGCCACATTCAACTAAAAAGAGGAGTGGGGTTGGGAAATTCCTGGAGATTTGGGGGGTGGAGCCTAGGGTGCATAGGGTATAGGGAGGGGGAGGGAAGGACTCCGGCGGCCTGTAATGCCATCAAGATCTGCTTCCAAAGCAGCTGTTTTCTCCAGGAGAACCGATCTCTGTCATCTCAGTTGCGATTCCAGATCTCCCGCCACCACCTAGAGGCTGCAAACCAAGGAGAGAGATCACGGGACGGATGGTGGAAAAAGAGCAAAAAAAACGCGATATATTTATGCCAAAGGAAATTATCCAGGGGCTTATAAATTCTTATTCAATGTACACAGGGCTTTTTTTTGTAGAAAAAGCCCAGCAGGAACTCATTAGCATAATAGGCCACACCTAACAGCTGACACTCATTAGCATATTAGGCCGCACCATAATTTCAAAAAAGGATTATGGTTAAATTCCTTTTCCATTTTCTTTGGCTAATGTTTACAGTTAATCTTACTTTCAGATTGGCAAACATCTGATTTGGCACAATCCCCTCCCTCCCTCTCTCCTTTAAAATAAAATGCAGACATCCACCCTTGAAAGGAAGAATTCTCCCAGTTACTTCTTCTTAACGTCTTCTAGGAATAGTGTTAGGGTTGCCAACCTCCAGGTGGTACAAACCAGGGAGAGAGATCACGGGATGGACAATGGAGAAGAACAAAACAACCGTGATATATTATGCCAAAGAAAAATATCCACAGACTTATAAGTCCTTATTCAATGTCCAATTTACTTGGAGCAATGCAAACGCCATAACACCACAACGGGCCCGGCATCTCTGTCTAGTTTCATTTTCAACCTCTGTAATTCATTCAGTTAGCAAGCACAATGGCCATTTCTCACGGTAACAATCTTCAAATCCCCAAATAGGCACTACACTAGTGGATTTGGGGATTGTTACCGTGAGAAATGGCCATTGTGCTTGCTAACTGAATGAATTACAGAGGTTGAAAATGAAACTAGACAGAGATGCCGGGCCCGTTGTGGTGTTATGGCGTTTGCATTGCTCCAAGTAAATTGGACATTGAATAAGGACTTATAAGTCTGTGGATATTTTTCTTTGGCCTAAATATATCACGGTTGTTTTGCTCTTTCCCACCACCTAGAGGTTGGCAGCCCTTCCAGAAACCAATATTGGCAGTGGCGTACAAAAGGCTGAATTCTACACATCGTAGGGTTGGCAACTCCAGGTTGGGAGATTCCTGGAGATTTGGGGTGAAGAGCCTGGGGAGGGGAGGGACCTGAGCGGGTTATGTTGCCCACAAAGCAGCCTTTTTCTCCAGGGGAACGGTTCTTCCTTGTCTGGAGATAATTCCAGAAGATCTCCAGGCTTTGCCTGGAGCCTGGCAACCGTATGTACGTGACCAGCTCCCTACAGGCTGACATGGCCGAGAAGGCTTTTCCCATAACCA
The DNA here is from genome assembly GCF_001447785.1 of Gekko japonicus. Taxonomy (NCBI): domain Eukaryota; kingdom Metazoa; phylum Chordata; class Lepidosauria; order Squamata; family Gekkonidae; genus Gekko; species Gekko japonicus. Next base: position 805,898 of record NW_015167073.1, read on the forward strand.
CTCTGCCTTGTAAAGGTCATGTCTGTGGGCCCATTTTTCTTTCTGTCTCCAGTTGATAGAGAAGAGGCTTCTGGTGTTAACCGAGGAGGAGAGGGACCCCTCTGATTGCCCCACGTCCCATTCTGACTCCACCCCCTCCCAGTCTGAGGAAGAGGATGAGGCCAGCAACAGTGGTAAAGGAAAAGAGACTTCATCCGAGGCCATCCAGAGGACTTCTGCTAACGACGGTATCAGGACAAGTCAGCCAGAGATGCCAGGACCAGGAACTGGTTCCCTGTCAGTTCCTTCCTCACACCAGCATGTGGGGAAAAGAGATCTTCCACCGAAGGCTGGCAGAACTTCCTTGAGTTCGTCTCTGTGTGGCAGCCACGGCTCTCAGGAAGAGAGAGCATTGCCCACTCTGAAGGAAACAGATGAAAGGGAGACCCAAAGTTTACAGAAACAGAACCAAGTTGGACTTAACTTAGGACAGCCCATAGGAATCCCACCTCATGCCCAGTGGGGAAAAACCAGTCCCATCGTAGCAGAAAACAACAGCCTAACTGGAAACAAAAGTTCAGGAGAGGAGATGATAGGACAGGGAGTTCAAAGACCACGCAGCACAGCATGTGGTGGGAGAGATGGCAGGCAAGGACAGGTCAAAGGTCAAGATGAGAGCCAAAGGGCTCCAGAGCAGGTCAGCCATACTGCCAAAGCAAAATCCCACGAAGAAACCCAGCTCGTCTGGCAAAATGTAGAACCGGCCCACAATTTATGTGGAAAACAAGGTGGTGTTCAACAAGGGGAAGTCAAACACGAACAAGGGGAAGTCAAACACGAACAAGGGGAAGTCAAACACGAACAAGGGGAAGTCAAACACGAACAGAGGTCTCAGGCTATCTTGGTAGGGGAGGAACATACCCCCAAAGGGATCGGCTGTGCTAATCAGAATATAAACAAAATGTTGTTAGGGGGTCGCACATCAGCAGAAAGAGCTCTGCAGCAGAATCTGAATGGACATGGAGAACGACATTTGGAAAAGGTCATAGGTCAGCCCCAAGACCAAGCTATTAGGGGGTCTGAGGATACCTCAAGTAGAACAGGGCTTGACAGTCAAGGTACGGGTATGACATCTCAGAGGGACAACCAGACCAACCGATTTAGTGAGCAACTCGTTCAGCTCGAATGTAAGAATCAGGACGGCGGCCGACGAGAGGCGCTCCGAGACCACATCCCAGTTCCGGCTTGCAGGAAAGGGCTGAATCCTGCCCTCACTGCAGCTTTACCTCACTGTGGGAGCACGGGGCCATGTAGCAAAAGCTTAGCCGGACGAGACCATCGAACGTCAGTGCCTGCTGGATCTGGAAAACAACCCGGTGGCCGAGAAGCCAAGGTCAGATTGCTGAAGAAGCCACAGATCAGCTGGGAGAAAACAAAGTGCGCCCCTGTCAAGACGAAGAGCAGCTCAGGCAAGGCCTTGCGGTGCTATGCAGATAATTTAGCACTGTCGACAACCACTCAGCAAGAGGGCCAACAGCCATCTTGCCTGCCCATACCGGAAACTGATTGGCACGTTAACTGCCCTGTCTTCACGCCATCTGTTGAACCCAGTGGGTGCAAAGGGAATCATTTGGCTTCAGCTGATTCTGTTGAGGTGAGAGGACTCAAAGGCCAACTGCCAAGAATCTCCACCGAGCACCTGTCGTTTCCCAGTAGCCCAGGGCTAGTGTCTCCATCTCTGAGCATCCAAAAGGATGCCGGCAACACTGAAAAGTTCCAGAAGGCTCAGTGGCCATGCTCAGACCAGGGGGAGGTTACTCCATGGGTGGGAAACCAACCTGGTGTCAGGCAGACTCTGAACCCCACTCTGAATCCCTCAGACTGTATCGTTGCAGTTGAAGCTGATGGGGGCAACTGTGGTCCTAGCGGGGATCACACCCCTGTACCCTCCAGCGGTAGCAAGAGAGCAGAAGTGTTTTCACCCAGACTCGGCAACTGTGATGAACACAGTGAGCCGAATCAGAGCGCCGAGCGTAGCGATCTGTTGTCTCCCGAAGGCCGAAGTGAAGAAGGCAGTTCAGGAAGTGAGGCGAGGAACCTGGGCCAGGTAGCAGAAATGCAAGATCTGCTCGAGCCAGCTACCAAGGCCAGTGCTGCCATGCTGGAACTTTCTGGAGGGAATGTAGAAGGCGGTCATAAATATGGCGCTAAGGGAGAAGAGCAAGCGGAAGAGGAGGACGAAGAAGATGAAGAGTTGTCCAGTTTCTCCTCCTTGCTCGCCTCCAAGCTCAGCCTCTCGCCTCACTGTCACCGCACGCCTTGCCCAAAGGAACGAGAGGACACAGCGCCCTCATCACCCGCCGAGAATGGGAAAACAGTTTCTAAGACAAGGCATTCAGTCCGGGTACAGGTGCCCCAGGAGGCCATTGTTCTGTTGAGCAAAAACCTGGGTGCCCACCCTACCCTACACCGTAGCCATAAGAGAAAGAGCAACAATTTAGGCACGCGGAGGAGCAAACGTCTACGTAATCAGTAGCCGAGCCTCTGACAGAAGCCGATGCCAGGTGGATGTGATATTTCACTTGTCTCCAAGTCCCCATTCCAGCTTTATCTTTTACGTTGCCCTGACATTTCAAAGCCCTGCCCCTCTTCGGGTGACGGATCTCCTCAGAAGGGACCTACTGAGGAGATACAGATTGGTTTATGATCTGTGGGGACATGACTTCTGTAAGGCGGGGGAGGCTGTTATTTTGTTCAAATTCCTTAGCACAGTAAAGAGAGTTGCCAACCTCTTTGTCGAGTGCAAATCGGAGGTGTTCCCTACGGGGCGACAGGAAACCAACTTCATGGCCCTCACAGCTTGGACTTTTGAGGTGTGGTCTCCATTACTGTTCTCAGTCTCCTGAAGCAGTGTGGTGCAGTGATTAGAAGGATAGGCTGGGAACCAAACCAGATGGAGATGCTGGTTGTTTTGGGTCAGAGGAACAACCTGTGTCATGGTCCTGATTGGAATTACGTCTCGCGTGCCCGCTATTTGAAAGAAAAAACAACAACCTGGGAGCTCCATGCACAGAATGGTCGATCAGGACCATGACACGGGGTGAGGCGGACCCGAAACAAACAGCATCTCATCTGGTTTGGTTCCCAGCCTATCCTTCTAACCACTGCACCACACTGCTTCAGGAGACTGAGAACAGGTGTTTTTTTTGTTTTGCCCAAGCTGGGGAGACCTGGCTTCAAATCCTTGCTCAGGTACAAAATGTATTCAGGTGTACACATTTTTTAAAAACTTAGACCCATTAAAAATATTCACATTCAGACATAAAAAACTTCTCAACACTCATACATAGATGGGTTAGTGCTGTGCAACTGAACCAAATGCGTTTCGGCCCCTAGGGGCCTTCCTCAGTGGTCACAATCCAAAATACAAACTTGACATACATTCAAAAATTTTTTTTACATAAGATGTGAAATACATATGCAGTATAAGGCCAAATATTATATACAGGGGTCATTTCATAGAAAAAGAGCTAGGGGAACTCATTAGCATAACTCATTAGCATATGCCACACCCCCTGACATCACCGGAAGTGTGTCATAAGGCCACACACCCCGCCCCCAACGGTCCC
>NW_015167073.1:809639-813608 GCF_001447785.1 Gekko japonicus
CTTCGTCATGTGCCCCACCCCCATACCTCACCCGGGGGAACTGTGATCCCCCGTGTTCCCCCCCGAAATGACCTCTGCTTATATATTTATATGTTTACTGTTGTTATATAAGATAGGCCTCGGGTAAAGCCAATTATAGTCCACCAATAATTCTGGTAGCATAGACTTGCGTGAGTTGAATGCATGTCACTCCATCCTGTACAAATTCTGGTCAGCCATGAAGCAAACTGAGTGACTTTGGGCCAGTCAGTCTCTCTCAGTGTTACTTACCTCACAGGATTATTGTGAGGAGAAAATTGAGGAGGGGAGAGAGAGAGAGACGTTCATGTCGCCCTGTGCTCTTTGGAGGAAGGCCAGAGCTAACAACCTAATAGATATTGCTTTCTTCAGTCTTTATTTCTCCCAGCTCTGGGAATCACCTTTGTTTTAAAAAGTACCACAGATTCCTTTTATTATAGAGATATAGATATTTATTTTATATATAAAATAGCACTTCTTTATATATTACAAAACAGAAAACAGAACAAAAAGCGACACGATCGTCATCCTTCCGTCCTTCCTTCCCCTCATGAAAACAGGAAAAAAAGGTCAACAAACAAACGTGAAATAAAATAAAATGAAAAATGATATAATTAAACATAACAAAAATTAAAAAAAAACTTTTAAAATAAACGGAGAGAAGCCCCAATCCCCAAAGAATTTGCGGCTCTGGTTCCCCGGTTACGGTTGCCCTGAGATGGCGGTGTCTCCGCCCCCCCCTGCCCAACCACCATGGCGGCACGGAGCTAGCAAGCGAGCGGAGGGAGGGGTCTGCGTGGCCAAGGGTGTGGCATGGCTGTGTGTGGGGTTTTTGTCTTTGTTTTGGATACACATGGCTAAAGAGGTTTGGGCGGGTTTTCAGTCTGCCTTGCTTTTGGGAGAGGCTGCTGCAGGGGTGCCATTAGCGTAGGCGGGTGGGGGGCCAGGCTTGGTCAGAGTGCAGGCCGCAGGGAGGCGTAAATACGTGCTAAACAGGCGAGCATAGTCAGGGTGACGGAGAGAGAAGTCCTGGAACTCATCTGTGTGGGGAAAAAGACAGAGGGTAAGAACACAAGAAGAGCCCTGCCGGATCAGACCAGCGGCCCATCTAGTCCCGCATCCGGTCTCACACAGTGGCCAACCAGTTCCTCTGGAGGGCCAACAACAGGGCATAGAGGCCGAGGCCTTCCCTGATGAGAACATAAGAAGAGCCCTGCCAGATCAGACCAGTGGCCCATCTAGTCCCGCATCCTGTCTCACACAGTGGCCAACCAGTTCCTCTGGAGGGCCAACAACAGGGCATAGAGGCCGAGGCCTTCCCTGATGAGAACATAAGAAGAGCCCTGCCGAATCAGACCAGCGGTCCCTCTAGTCCCGCATCCGGTCTCACACAGTGGCCAACCGGTTCCTCTGGAGGGCCAACGACAGGGCATAGAGGCCGAGGCCTTCCCCTACAGTTGTCTCCTGGCTCTGGGATTCAGAGGCTTAGTGCTTCTGAAGTTGGAGGTTCCCCTCAGTTGCCATGGCTAGCTGGCGTTGGTAAGACTTATCCTCCATGAATGTACCTAGTCCCCCTTTTAAGCTTATTCCTGTGGCCATCACTACATCCTCTGGCAGCGAATTCCACAATTTTAATCACTCTCTGTGTTAAGTAGTATTTCCTGTTGTCTGTTCTGAATCTACTGCCCATAAGCGTCATTGGATGCCCTCGAGTGCTGGTCTTTTGGGAGAGGGAGAGAAATTGCTCTTTGTCGGCTTTCTCCGTTCCTGTGCGTTCCTGCCCAAAAATAGCCCTGATATTGGTTGCCCTCCTCTGTATTTTTCCCAGCTCTTCAGTGTCCTTTTGGAAATGCGGTGACCAGAACTTTGCACAGTATTCCAAATGAGGCCGCACCATGGAGCTATACAGGGGCATTACCATATCGACGGTTTTGTTCTCAATCCCTTTCCTCATAATCCCTAACACAGAGTTTGCCTTTTTCACCGCTGCAGCACATTGGGCTGACACGTTCATTGAGCGGTCCACTATGTGCCCAAGATCTTTTTCCCTCAGCAAGCTCAGACCCCATTAGTGTGCACCACCTTACCCTTACCAACACTGAAGGAGAGAAAGACAGAATAATGGAGGAGACGGCCATCTTAGCATAAAACATGGGACATGTAGATGGCCAAAATGTCAGAGACCACCTCAGTGTGGAGATATTAAGCCTCTAGGACTTAATAGGAATATCCTGGCTTTCTGCCTTCACCACTGTTCTCCTTACAGCTCTCCATTTCTGTAGCCACCCAAGCCTCATTTCTTCCCAGTCCTCCTTCATACTACGTCTTAATCTTCCCTACCTGGCTGAGGAAGTTTCTCCTCCTTCAAGGGTTGCCTGCCAAACACCAATAACTGATGGGAGGTTTAAGCAACGGGGTGATGCAAACAACTGTTACGGCAATGCCATGACATCACTTCCAGTGTGAACATCATCGTGACAGTGAGATACTCTAGGACCTGCCCAAAACTCTATGGTAAAACCAAAGAGTTTCAGGTGAACCTTAACAGCATCAAGCCGACACACTGATATCACTTCTCAGTTTGTGTGGCAATTGATGTCACAACTTTGCGGCAATGCTTATTCCTCCCAAATTTTCCACCTCTGCTCTACTGAGTAGTGGCAAGCAACCAGGTCTGCAGGGCATGAGGTCTCCTACTCTAGAGCTAGCCCTGGCCACCTACCTCCCACCCACCACAATCGCATCTCTCTTCCTATCTGCCTCTTATCCCCTTGCCAGATATAATGTGAATGAAACAATTTCATTGGGATGGCCAAAGGAAGGGAGAAATCTCACCCCCTTCCTCAAGTCCCTCTGTGTATTTTGTCCAGGGCTCTTTTTGTAGCTCCTTTGCATATTAGGCCACACCCCCCTAATGTAGCCAATCCTCCAAGAGCTTACAGAGCTCTTCTTACAGGGGCTACTGTAAGCTCTTGGAGGATTGGCCACATTAGGGGTGTGTCGCTTAATATGCAAATGAGTACCTGCTACAAAAAGAGCCCTGAATTTTGTCCACAGCTACCCCTGTAAGCTTCCTTTCCCGCCCTCCATGCCCAAGGATCTGTGTAGACCTGAGGGCCCTCACCGAGGGTGAGTCCGTCCTGGCTGTGGTCCCCGCAGAGCCGGCTGTAGAGTTCCGCCCCGTCCGATCTGGGCGTGCCCAGCAGTAGACGCAAAACGGCACAGAACCCGTCCTGGTGCAGTCGGCGGTCCCCCGTCTCAGTGTGCGTCTCCGAGAACAGCTGGGGTGACACGGGAAAGAGCGCATGATGCAGGGTGATCAGAACCGAAAGGACGCCGAACATTCTTGGTCACAACTGCCTCCCCCCACACAGATGAAAATAGCGATTCCATGGCGCAGTGCCCCTTTTAACCCAACTGCCCCTGCCCGTAGAGCTCCAGGACCCCCCCCCATATCTTTGTTCCCTATCCCCCTCAGACTGACGCCCACCATCTCATTTTTGTTAGGTGAGGGGTCATTTCGTAGAAAAAGAGCTAGGCGAACTCATTAGCATAACTCATTAGCATATGCCACACCCCCTGACATCACCGGAAGTGTGTCATAAGGCCACACCCCCTGACATCACCGGAAGTGTGTCATAAGGCCACACACCCCGCCCCCAACGGTCCCAGCCGCTGCCGGCCTTGGAGCTCCACTGCCGAGCCCCATGAGGGGCCCGGCGGTGGACCTGCAAGGCCAGCGGGAGTGCGAGGAAGCCCCGCGAAGGCCCTCCCTGGCCCCAGGCAGGCAGGGGTGGGGAGTGGCAGGGAGGGAGCAACTTACCCTCCCTCTTCTCCTGCCTCCTCCTGGCTGAATGAGGGCTGGAAGCGGGGCGGCCGGAAGCAGGGGGCGGGGCTTTGTCATGTGCCCCGCCCCCTGCACCTCACCCGGGGGAACTGCGTTCCCCCGCG
>NW_015167073.1:813995-824629 GCF_001447785.1 Gekko japonicus
CATTAGCATAACAGGCCACACCCAACAGCAGAAACTAATTCGGATTGGCTACATTAGGGGGGTGCGGCCTAACATGCAAAGGAGTTCCTGCTACAAAAAAAGGCCCTGGGTTTTGACAACAAACAAGGTAAATAGAATAACAAGCAAAAGGTGGGTGTGGCTGGATGAGCATACTTCTGGTAACATGGGGGTGCGGCCTAATGTGCTAATGAGCTGTGCTGTCAGGGGTGTGGCCTAATATGCTAATGAGCTTCTGCTCTTGGGTGTGGCCTATTATGCTAATGAGTTCCTGCTGGGCTTTTTCTACAAAAAGAGCCCTGCCCAAGGTCATCCAGCAGCTGCAAGTGGAGGGGTGGGGAATCAAACCTGGTCTGCGCACTTAACCACGAGACCAAACTGGCTCTCTTTTCTGAAGGTCAGTATTGTCCCCTCAGACTGGCAGCAGCTCTCCAGAGTCTCAGGCAGAGATCTTTCACATCACCTTTAACTAGAGATACCAGGGATTGAATCTGGGACCTGCTGTGCGTCAAGCATATGTTCTACCCCTGACCAATAGAAGAAGAGGAGATTGGATGTATACCCCACCCTTTACCAGTGTTCCCTCTAAGCTGAGTGAGTGTGAGCTAGCTCACGGTTTTTTAGCCTCCGGCTCACACATTTTTGCCTTAGCTCAGGAAGGAGGGCTCCAGAGCAAACTCATTTATGCAGTAGCCAAGTCACTTTCTCACAACTTTAGTGCCAGTAGCTCACAAAGTAGAATTTTTGCTCACAAGACTTCACAGCTTAGAGGCCGCCTTGCCCTTCATTACCCAAAGGAGTCTCGGAGTGGCTTACAACCTCCTTCTCCTTCCCCTCCCCACAACAGACACCCTGTGAGGTAGGTGGGGCAGAGAGAGCTCTTTCGAGGACTGCTCGTGAGAGAACAGCTCTGAAAGAACTTGTAACTGCTCCCACAGCCGCTTTCTCACCTGCCCATAACTCTCCAGCCCTTGGAGGTTACAAATGAATGGCAGAAGCCCTCTGAAAGGTCAAATTTCCAGGCTCAATTTATCCTGGGCAAAACAACCCCTGAGCTCTTCTCTTTAGTTTGCATTCAATATTTGGTCATTTGGGCCATTTCTATACCATACTGTTCTCCCAACATAGTCAAAACCCAAGAGGGTGTGTGTGTGTGTTTGTGTGATAATGATAAATAAAATACAAAAATGTTAACATTAATTAAAACACGTCACTAGAAACAGGGCATTTAAAAATAACAATTACAGACAATTAAGACAGTTAATTGTAACCGCGAGGGCCAAGCCCATTCAAGGAAAAGGAGTGGAGACTGAAGCAGCCTGAAGTCAATATTCAGAGGATCCTGATTCGTCCCTCTTGCACTGACCCAGCCTGGATTCACACGTGACCAAGAACTCCTCCCTCTTCCAAATATGTTTTGGCTCCACTTCCGTCCCGTTTCATTGCTACACCTTAGTCAGAGGGCCAAATCAGGGACTTGTCTGCACTCGGTTTGGTGTTGTGGTTAAGTGTGCGGACTCTAATCTGGGAGAACCGGGTTCGATTCCCCACTCCTCCAACTGCAGCTGCTGGATGACCTTGGGCAAGCCATAGTTCTGGCACAGCTGTTCTTGAAAAAGAGCAGTCTCTGTCAGAGTTCTCTCAGCCCCACCCACCTCACAGGGTGTCTGTTGTGGGGAGGGGGAGGGAAAGGAGTTTGTAAGCCGCTCTGAGACGCCTCTGGGTAGTGAAGGGCCATGGGGTATAAATCCAATCTCTTCTTCTTCTTCGGGACTCCCTTCCCTTCCCTCTTTATTTTAGAGAACAGTTTTCCTCTTTTGCAAACACTCCCAAGCAGTGCTCCCTCTAAGCTGTGAAGTCTTGTGAGCAACAATTCTACTTTGTGGGCTACTGGTATTAAAGCCGTGAGTGAGCGATTTGGCTGCTGCATAAAATTAGTTTGCTCTGGAGCCGTTTTTTCCCGAGCTAGGACAAAAATGTGTGAGCCGGAGGCTAAAAAAACTGTGAGCCAGCTCACACTAACTCAAGCTTAGAGGGAACACTGCTCCCAAGGTCAATTTATCGAGGAGGAGAGCAGCATGGGGGCTGGGAGAGAGAGAGGGGGGGATTTAACCCTTTCCTCCCCTGCTCTTTCCTCATTGGAGGAAACCTCCCTCAAGTTGCGAGTTTCGATCTTCCTGGAACCATTGCCTGGACTGACTCCCTGCAGCTGTCGCCTTCCTTCCCATCAAATGCACAGGCCCCGCTTTCACCACGGCGGCCAAGGTGGGTTTACCTCAAAGGCACGGCATGACAGTTGCTGGGGGTCGTACTCTCCCTCTAATGTTTCCAAGGCCAAGGAGACTTCCCGGGAGTCTGTCTTTCCCTCAGAGTCCTGGGGACACAAAGCACACTGCAGATGAAAGGGGTGATAATGTAACATGCTTCCTTCATTCTTATTCTCCATTTTTTCCCGCCACCTAAGGTCTCTGACTCCCATTTCCTTTAAAACTCAAAACCTCACTTTTTGGACCGGCTCTGTGTTGGCCGCCACAGTTTATACCCTTTTATTTCCCCCGCAACCACTTTTCCCCCTTTCTATTTCATTCCTCCTCAGTGTTCCAAACTAAACTAGGACTGCTTACTGGACGTAACTCTGTCAAAATACTACACAAGTCATCAGGTTTTGTTATGTGAGGGCGGAAATGGAGCCCATTTGCGGGGTGGCAGCGGCAATGCTAGCGGTAATGCTCATACAGGCAATCCCAGCCAATCAGGGACCTCTCGCTTTTCAGCAATGACTTCCGAAGTTTTCGGCGAAATGTCCCCTTCCCTTATTGTAGTTCGGCCCTCCTCAATCCCCTACAAGCTCCTCTCACGTTACGGTCCGTTTTACCTGTTGAAAATAGTTCATGAGCCCCTCCACATCCTCGGGACGGGCCAGCCCCAAACAACGGGCCAGCTCTGTCGGCCCTAGCTGCCCTGAGGCAGAAACAGGGCAGGGCTCCGACGGGCACTTGGCTCCCACTGGCAGGCACCTGCGAAAAGAGGTCGTTGAAGCCATCAGGAAGGACGGCTCGCTCTGCCTCTTAACTCGGCTCTTTTCGGATTCCCCCACGTGCCTCATTGCGAAGGGAGATGCACCGGGTTGTTTCTCAGGATGGGAGCGGGAAGAGAATCGTGGGCGACCTGGTTTGCTGGCTGGGGGAGGTGGGCACTGGACTAAAGCGTAGCCCTCACGAGCAGATGAGGCAACAGCTCAGGGCATCTTCCGGAAGCGGCTGGCCGTGTGGCCCGTCGTATAGGCCCACCCACTGTTTTGCGGAAGTCCTGTCCCTCCTGCATGATGCATAGGGTTGCCGGGTCCTACCTTTAGCTGCGGCGGGGGGGTCCCGGCCACTAAAGACACCATAGAGTTTCCCCTCGAATGATAGAGCGTCCTCCCCCCCATGTGCCCGGTGCAATGATGTCACTTCCAGGTGACGTCATCACACCAGACACATCGCCGCGATCCTGGCACTTTGGGGGTGGGGTTCCCCCCGGTGGCCGGATCCGGGCCGGTGGGTAAGGGGCCCATCGAGCGGGCAAACCCCGCCCCCCCCGGGGGACCTGGCAACCGTAATGATGCAATAGCACCCTATTTTCATATGAGTGGAATCGTATCTGATGGAACCTGCTTCCCTCTCCCCCCAGGACACTACTGACGTTCTTCTGGAGGCTTATCTGCCAATAAGACGTTAGTCCATTTTTCTGTTCCGTCTCCTCCTTTGTTTCTGCGTTTCCTTGACCTCTGATCTCGACTAATCAGTCATCGAGCGGCTCCTCTCCAGTCCCTCACCTGGCCTTGCGAAGCAGCTTGCCCAGTTCCCAGACGCGCGGCTCCAGTGTCACCCTCAGACGCCCCACTACAGTGACTGGAAGGTTGCCCACGAACTCACAGTCTGTGGCAGGGATTCCCAGGGCCCTAAAAGGGAGGGCAGGAGGGGGGCAAAAGAAGACAGAGGTCTCGCGTTGTTGCTTTGTGTGTCCCCATCAAATGACGCCCCAGTTCTTCCACGCAAGAAGGGGGCGCATTTCCCCCATTGCGACACTTCTAAACCAGCCGCTAAGAAATCTTCGCAGGCTCACAGCAGAACAGGAGGCCTACAGATCCTGACCAGCCTTCCCCCTAAGCTGTGGGCGTGAGCGGCCGCTCATGAACCCAGGAAGCCCCGCTCAGCAGCAGTCTGAAGCAACATTCCCTCTAAGCTATAAATTAGTTTGCTCCGGAGGCATCCTTCCTTAAGAGTTTAAAGTTTTTATTGTTTTTATATAAAAAAGTTGTATTTACAAACATTTCATCTGTTTCATTTATACACAAATTAGTGTCCTTCATTTCATCTTATTTCTAATACATATTTGGGTTATTAAGTTACAGTCTGTTCTTCTATCCACTTATACACTTTCTCCCATCTCCTTTTATGTACCTTCTCATTCTTATTCTGCAGCATTAAACTTAGATCGACAAAGGAAGATCTAATAAACAAAATACTAGAACTAGCCAGAATGGACGATCGGAGGCATCCTTCCTGAGCCGAGACAAAAATGTGTGAGCCGGAGGCTAAAAAACTGTGAGCTAGCTCACACTAACTCAGCTTAGAGGGAACACTGGTCTGGAGCTGCGCAGGGTCTTGCACCGCCCCTTGCCCGTTTTAAGATTACAGCAGTTATATTCTTCTCATGATGTGCACTGCTCCGCTCAGTGGGCGAAAAAATTAGAGGGAACATTGACAACGATGTCTGTATGGGGCACTGGCACTGTGGGTAGTGGGAGGAATGCTACGAAAAAGGCCAGCTTGTCATGGTTTGGCGATGTTGCCCTGCTTTTTTCAGCCGGAAGGGGACCCCCCTGAACCTAACCCTCTGTTTCCCAGGATTCCCCTCCCTGTGATTGTCTGGCCCTCCCCTTGGCAAAGCCCTTCGCCCCGCAACCTGCCGTCATGTGCACTGCTTGCCACTCACCGGGCCATGACTTTCTGGACGTTGTTAGCGTACAGCGTAGGGTTCACCGCCTCTTCAGCGCTGGGTTGATAAACTGGGAGGAACTGAAGATTACAGGAAGAATTAAGAATAAGGAAAGGGGTCACCACCAAGAGGTTTGGGGATAGGGTAGAAAATTATTCTGATTGGGATCAAGGCAGGGGGTGAGAAAGGTATCACAGGCATCCACACATCCTGTGGCCCCCCTGAGAGTAAGTGAGTGTGTGTATTATGTGGAACACCCAGTCAATGCTAACTTATTCTGAACCGATGAATTAATGACCTCCCAAATGTCCTATCCTGAACATCATTGCTCAGGTCTTGCAAACTGTGGTTTCATAAGAACATAAGAGATGCCAATGTTGGATCAGGCCAAAGGCCCATCCAGTCCAACACTCAGTGTCACACAGTGGCCAGAAATACCAGGTGCCATCAGGAGGTCCACCAGTGGGGCCAGGACATTAGAAGCCCTCCCACTGTTGACCCCCCCCAAGCACCAAGAAGACTGAGCATCACTTGCCCCAGAGCCCCTATCTATACCTTGTGGCTAATAGCCACTGATGGACCTCTGCTCCATATGCTTATCTAATTCCCTTTTGAAGCCGTCCATGCTTGTAGCCGCCACCACTTCCTGTGGCAGTGAATTCCATGTGTTAATCACTCTTTGGGTGAAGAAGCACTTCCTTTTATCTGTTCTAACCCGTTTCCTTTATTTAGTTTATTAATTATATGGCGGGCTTCCTCCTTTCCTACTCTGTATGATCCCTGCCTTTTTCCTATCCAGGGTTAAGGCAGCCGCTGCACAGGGTGGTGGATCGTCAGTTAGGGAAACGGGGCAACTCCCACTTCTCCAGCACCGAATCTCCAGTCCCGATAAATCCCCCAAAAGGCTGCTTCTTGCACCTAGATAACTCGTTGTAGGATCTGGTCATGAAACTCAAATGAGTTGGTCCCTAAAAAAAATCCCCTGGCAGGATCATCATGAAGTCGGGAATCCGAGTCATTAAAATCATGCAATGCAATATGTCCTCAAGAATAAAAATCTTCAAAAGATGGGCAAGGAGTGAAAGGGCGTGGTGAACTTTCGGGGGGAGAGGCACAAAGGCCAGGTGATACAGACAAGACAGTCGGACCAGCACATCTGTCCTCTCACGTCTATCAATGTGTGCATATGTACCAGAGCCTCAGAAGAAGACCTAAGATCATGGGCAGGTTCATATGTGTGGAGGAAGTCCTTGAGGTATCTATGGCTGCGATCAGATGGGCAGCTCAACCCGCTGTTGCCCCGCCTCTAATTAGAGCCAGATTATTGTGTTACAGAGAATCCTGACCAGACTCACCCCTTTTTGGCACTCTTCAAAGTGATTTTACTGGCCTTGGAGTGATCAGACGGCACCAAGCACGGAGTCAGCCCGTCGGTCATTTTTTTTTGTGGGCACGCAAGACAGTCGGACCAGCACATCTGTCCTCTCACGTCTATCAATGTGTGCATATGTACCAGAGCCCCAGAAGAAGACCTAAGATCATGGGTAGGTTCATATGTGTGGAGGAAGTCCTTGAGGTATCGATGGCTGCGATCAGATGGGCAGTTCAACCCTCTAATTAGAGCCAGATTGTTGTGTTACAGAGAATCCTGACCAGACTCACCCCTTTTTGGCACTCTTCAAAGTGATTTTACTGGCCTTGGAGTGATCAGACGGCACCAAGCACGGAGTCAGCCCGTCGGTCATTTTTTTTTAGAAGAAGAAGAGATTGGATTTATACCCCGCCCTTCACTACCTAAGGGAGTCTCAGAGCGGCTTACAAGCTCCTTTCCCTTCCCCTCCCCACAACAGGCACCACATGCACACAAGTGCTTGCTGAGAATGCTGGGATATGTAGTTCATGGGCTGTCAGCCATTACTTTTAAAAGTTTTCCCGCTGAGCATGCACACAAGTGCTTGCTGAGAATGCTGGGATATGGAGTTCACTGCCATCCTCCCTGTAATCTTTTCAATTTACCCCTTCCCCAAAGGACAGAAAAAGGCTGAAGAACAGAGGCGTCTCTCTTTGAGAGCCTTTAAAAAGAAAGAAAGTTTTGAGCAGCCCCTGTAGGGGGAGGGAGGGAGGGAGAGAGAGAGAGGGGTGCAAATGTGCAGTTACGTGATCATTGCTAACTAGTTTGTAAAAAAATGGTGTCTGGAAAACAAGAGACCAGTCAGACCTGCCTGATGGCTGGGGTGCGCAAGAGTGCGACCAGACAGCAAGACATCTGTTTTGGAACCAGCTCAGACCAACAGGACCAGACTTTCTCAGGTATCAAAGAAATCCACAGCAAGGGGGAGGGGGAAGGGGACTCAGACGACTGGGGCACGACAGACAGATGTTGCTGTCTGATCGTGCACTTTAAATCCATAAGGGAACAGCAAGGGCAACGGATCAAATGGCCCATGTGAGGCATGCAAAAGTTCAATCCCGGGCATCTCTAGCTCAAAGGGTGAGGTGGTACGCCCTCCACCTGAGATCCTGAAGAGCTGTTGCCAGGCAGAGTAGACCAGCGGTCCCCAACATTTTTGAATGTGTGGGGAATCTCTGGGATTCTGAGACAGTGTGGTGAGCACAGCCACAAAACAGCTGCGACAGGAGGCAGAGACGGCCACAAAACGGCTACCGCTTCCCTTCAGTCACACAGTGAAGATCCTTGTGCCGTGGTGGCGGCTGTTGCCAAAGCGAGCGTTTTAAAAAGAAGCACAGACAGTCAGATCTCCAGTGGCCAATCAGAAGCCTTGCTGAGCAGAAGCCCCACCTAAATAAATAAATCAGATCTCCAGTGACCAATCAGAAGCCTTGCTGAGCAGAAGCCCCACCTAAATAAATAAATCAGATCTCCAGTGACCAATCAGAAGCCTTGCTGAGCAGAAGCCCCACCTGGCCCTGCCCACTTTCTAAAAAACACTTGGCGGGCACCATGTGCACTGCACTGAGGACTCCTGGAGCAGACAGTACTGACCTAGGTAGACCAAAGGTCTGACTCAGTAGAAGGCAGGTTCCTGTGTTCCTGGGTGTACCCTAATCCTAAACCATTTAGGATTCAAATCTGCAGTTATCAACTCTGAATTCAAAACCCCTGCAAAGTGAGGTGATTTGGGAAACGTGGGAGGTTTGAATCAGGAAGGACAACAGGAGAGCTCCACGGGGGGCACTTGGGCGCCAAGAAATAAAAGGGGCTTGTATTTTTACCTCCATTTCCACAGTAGTGCAGAGCTGGGACGCTGTTAGCCAGATGACCTTCAACCTGGAAGCAGAAAGGGAGGGTTACGCACCAGGCAACGTGTCGATCCGGGGGAGAAGCAAAGGCCTGCCCAGAGACCGCTCTCCCCTCTCTCACCCCCTTTCTCAGTTACTCACACGCCAGGTCCTCTCCACGCCCAGGTGGTTGAATCCTGCAAAGAGAAGAGACCCGTTATATTTACGGGGACCTCTCGGGCCTCCGGTGTGGGTGGGGAGGTTGAACGCTGCCACCTCCCCGTTCCCGGTCTCAGAGACTCACCACACTGTTGGGATATCGGATGAGGACCGGCTGGATGGGGACACCAGATATAAAGGCACCTAGAAGAACGAGAGAGAGACAGAAAAATGGGTCAGCAGGTAGCTTGAGCACCCTCATTTGCAGTGGTGTCTGTGGTAAATTAGGGCTCTTTTTGTAGAAAAAGCCCAGCAGGAACTCATTAGCATAATAGGCCGTACCCAACAGCAGAAATGCATTAGCATATTAGGCCACACCCCTGACAGCACAGCTCATTAGCACATCAGGCCGCACCCCCATGTTACCAGAAGTGTGGTCATCCAGCCACACCCACCTTTTGCTTGTTATTCTGTTTACCTTGTTTGTTGTCAAAACCCAGGGCTTTTTTTGTAGCAGGGACTTCTTTTCATGTTAGGCCACACACCCCTAATGTAGCCAATCCTAATGAGTTTCTGCTGTTGGGTGTGGCCTGTTATGCTAATGAGTTCCTGCTGGGTGTGGCCAACTTGGGAGGCAGCCGGAACTCCGTTCCTGTGCGTTCCTGCCCAATAATAGCCCTGGTGGCAATAATGTAACAACAGAAGAGCCCTGCTGGATTAGATCTGTGGTCCGTCTAGTCCAGCATCCTGTCTCACACAATGGCCAACCAGTTCTTCTGAAGGTTCAACAACGGCATAGAGGCTGACACCTCCAGCAACAGAGTTCAGAGGTTTGCTACCTCTGAATGTGGAGGTTCCCTTTAATCAGCATGGCTAGAAGCCACTGATAGACCAATTCTCCGTGAATTTGTCCAACATGGTAGTCCAATCTCATTAGATCTCGTAAGCTAAGTGGCACCAGCCCTGGTTAGGGTTACCAGCTCTGGGTTGGGAAATGCCTGGAGAGTTTGGGGGTGGAGCCTGAGGAAGGCGGGGTCTGGGAAGGACTTCAGAGAGGTATAATGCCATAGAGTCCACCTTCCCAAGCTGCCATTTTCCCCCAGAGGAACTGATCTCTGTTACCTGAGATCTCCAGCCACCCCTTGAAGGTTGGCTGGTCAGTATTTGGATGGAAGGCAACCAAGGATTACCAGCCTCCTGACATGGAGGTGGGCAATGGCAAACCAACTTTGGCCCCGGTCACACGGGACAGATATCGCAGGGGGGAGGCGTGGCTGTTTGCCCTGCAGCGAACCACCGCACGGCTGCCAGATCAAACGTCCCGCCGACGTCCCGTGGTTCAGGGGGAGGTGCAGATCATACGTCAATCCTCTGGCGCGGCAAAGAAGCAGCGCGGCGGGGGTTGTGTTTTTTTTTTAATTGAAGTGTGTGCATGCGCCGTTGGGTGCTTGTGTGCATCCCATGGAGACTTGGGGAAAAAAACCCTTTTCTCGACGGGACATGGGCGGGCGCCGGATGCCACGAGCTACCACCGGAAACGTGATCAGACGCCCGCCCTTCACGGTTTCCGGAAACTAGTACGTCAGAGGTACTAGTTTTTTACGGCGCATCTTCGGCGGGAAGCCTCGGGTGAGCCACGGGGGCTCTACGCTTCCCAGATGTTGCGGTTTGATCACGCCCGGAAAATCCGCCTATCTTCCGTCTCTGCAGCGTGGCTAATGCTCCGTGTGACCGCAGCCTTTGAACGTCTCTTGCCTTGAAACCCTACGGGGTAGCTATAAGAGAGCTGTGCCTTGACGGCAAAACACACCCCCATAAGACAGAGCTCCGTCTGTATGACCTGACCTTGCAGGCAATGCTCCCTCTAAGCTTTGGAGTCTTGTGAGCAAAAATTCTACTTTGTGAGCTCCTAGCATTAAAGTTGTCAGCGAGCAATTTGGCTCCTGCATAAATGAGTTTGCTCTGGAGCAGTGTTCCCTCTAAGCTGAGTTAGTGTGAGCTAGCTCACAGTTTTTTAGCCTCCGGCTCACCTGTTTTTGTCTTAGCCCAGGAAGGAGGGCTCCAGAGCCAACTAACTGGTGCAGTAGCCAAATCACTTGCTCACAACTTTAATGCCAGTAGCCCACAAAGTAAGATTTTTGCTCACAAGACTCCACGGCTTAGAGGTAACATTGCTCTGGAGCCCTCCTTCCTGAGCTCAGACAAAAATCTGTGAGCCGGAGGCTAAAAAACTG
>NW_015167073.1:825286-828969 GCF_001447785.1 Gekko japonicus
GTCGTGAGGATAAAAATGGAGGCGAGGAGAATGATGTGAGCTCTTTGGGGTCTCCATTGGGGAGAAGTAAAAGTAAAGGTTCCCCTTGCTCGAAAGCCAGTCGAATTCGACTCTAGGGTTGCGGTGCTCATCTCCGTTTCCAAGCCGGAGAGCCAGCGCTGTCTGAAGACGTTTCCGTGGTCATGTGGCTGGCATGACTAAACACACCAAGGCGCACGGAACGCTGTTACCTTCCCACCGAAGTGGTACCTATTTATCTACTTGTAATTTCTTGCTTTTGAACTGCTAGGTTGGCAGGCGCTGGAACTAGAGATGAGAGCTCACCCCGTCATGCAGCACCCGGGTCTCAAACGGCTGAACTACCGGCCTTCCACAGCCTGCAGTTCAGCATCTTAACCACTTGAGAAGGGTGGGATATAAATAAAGTAAATAAATAAGAGGTATTCCCTGTGGAATGTGTGCATGTGAAAGGAGGGAGAATGCCGCTTCTAGGGTGGTGCCATGTGCCTACAGTTTGGTGTAGACAAAGTTTGGCATATTGGTTAAGAGAGCAGACTCTAATCTGGGAGAACCGGGTTTGATTCCCCATTCCTCCACATGCAGCTGCTGGTGTGACCTTGGGTCAGTCACAAGCTCTCTCAGAGCTGTTCTCTCAAGAGCAGTCTGCAAAAAGCTCTCTGAGCCCCACCTACCTCACAGAATGTCTGTTGTGGGGAGGGGAAGGAGACTGTAAGCCCCTCTGAGTGAAGGGCGAGGTATAAATCCAATCTCCTCTTCTTCTACAGGCTTTATACCTTCTTGTAATAAATAATTAACATTGTTTGGGGGGAAGGGATTTGCCACTTGATTCATTAGGAGTGCTGATTAAAGGCTTTTAATCCTGCAGGTTGATTGGAGGCATGCGGCAGCCCTCGCTCAAAGGCCCAAGAAATATGACATTTTGATTTCATGAATGGTCTTCTCTCCCCACATTTTGCTAAAACGTTATTTATTTGTGGCCATTTCCCCCCAGCGCGGAAAACAAGCTGGCAATCAGAGAGTTCTTTGGTGGTACCCCATTGAGGCCAGGACCGGACGCATCGCATGCCTTCAGAACACATTCGATGACGTTCCACCAAAATTTGTGCACAGAGAAGCCCACCCAAATCAAAACCATCTCCATCCCCAGCTGGAAAATGTGTACAGTGAGATCAGCGCAGATAAGAAGCTGCCTTATATGAAGCCAGGATGGTCTGGACTCTCATACTGAAAGAATTGCCTGCCTGGCTATGAGAGATCCTTTGGTTAGTGTTGCTGGCCGGGACTGAACAGGGGGCCTTCTCAGGGTACCTGCGTGAGCGACCACTGCAGAGTGGCTAAAGGAATCCAAAGGGGACCGCGCTTGCTGCACAGGAAGTCTCAGATGAGCCACGGTGGCATCCTCGCCACCATCAACTTGACGCGGCAAAAACTGGAAATCAACATTCCTCACTGGTGGGAAAAAAACCTCAATTCTCTAAGCTTGTATGAATAAGAACATAAGAGACGCCAAAGTTGGATCAGGCCAAGGGCCCATCCAGTCCAACACTCTGTGTCACACAGTGGCCAGAAATACCAGGTGCCCTCAGGAGGTCCACCAGTGGGGCCAGGACACTAGAAGCCCTCCCACCGTTGACCCCCCCAAGCACCAAGAAGACAGAGCATCACTTGCTCCAGACCGAGAGTTCCTGTCTATACCTTGTGGCTAATAGCCACAGATGGACCTCTGCTCCATATGCTTATCCAATTCCCTCTTGAAACCGTCCGTGCTTGTAGCCACCACCACCTCCTGTGGCAGTGAATTCCAAGTGTGAATCACTCTTTGGGTGAAGAAGCACTTCCTCTTATCTGTTCTAACCCAACCGCTCAGCAATTTCATGGAGTGCCCACGAGTTCTTGTATTGTGAGAAAGGGAGAAAAGTACCTCTCTCTCTACCTGCTCTTTCCCATGCATAATCTTATAAACCTCGATCACGTCACCCCTCAGTCGTCGTTCCTCCAAGCTACACCCCACAGAATGATGCTGATTGGCATGCATGTGCTTAACCGGCATAATTTATTCTGCTTTTTGCTATGCAGAAGAAGAACTCGGTGGCTTTGGAGATTCCACTGCTGGGTACTGTTCACACACCTCCAAATCTATTGTGACGACCCCTTAACTGGGGAGGTCTGGTTATACTTTAAAAGTGTTCTTTATATTTTATTCTACTGGATATTCCGGCTGCCACCTGGAAATTTTAAAAGGATTTCCAAACCTTTATGCTTTCTCTATTTCTGGGTAGGTATGTCGAGGGTTTAAGGCGTTCGAGGTACTGTGTGGTCCTGGAAAGTATTTCTTTCAGAGTGGGCATATTTGAATAAAAGAGGATTTATTGAAGTATTTATACCCTGCCCTTTACTACCTGAAGGAGTCTCAGAGCAGCTTACAATCTCCTTTCCCTTCCCCTCCCCACAACAGACACCCTGTGAGGTAGGTGGGGCCGAGAGAGCTCTCCCGAGAACTGCTCTTGAGAGAACAGCTCTGGGAGAACTTGTGACTGACCCAAGGTCACACCAGCTGCTGCATGTGGAAAAGTGGGGGATCAAACTTGGTTCTCCCAGATTAGAGTCCGCCGCTCCTAACCACTACGCCAAACTGGCTCTCTGAGGCACAGTCATGACATCTAGACGCCTGGGATTTTTAAAGAAGTAAGATTCTTACTATACTGAAATTGATACCCAAGGGACACAACCATGAGTTTGGGATTTATTATTTTTTAAAATAGAAATTTAAGTTTCTCAGTATTGGATATCCTATACAAACTCACACAGTGGCGAAACACTTGGGCAAACCTCACGTGGGCCCACTTTCCCAACCCACAGCACACCACAAGGGGAGAGGCAAAGCAAAGAAATATATAATTATTTGGGAAGAGGAAGAAGAGAAGAGGAGATTGGATTTATACCTCGCCCTTCACTACCGAAAGGTGTCTCAGAGCGGCTTACAAACTCCTTTCCCTTCCCCTCCCTCCTGGAAAGTATTTCTTTCAGAGTGGGCATATTTGAATAAAAGAGGATTTATTGAAGTATTTATACCCTGCCCTTTACTACCTGAAGGAGTCTCAGAGCAGCTTACAATCTCCTTTCCCTTCCCCTCCCCACAACAGACACCCTGTGAGGTGGGTGGGGCTGAGAGAACTCTCCCGAGAACTGCTCTTGAGAGAACAGCTCTGGGCGAACTTGTGACTGACCCAAGGTCACACCAGCTGCTGCATGTGGAAAAGTGGGGGATCAAACTTGGTTCTCCCAGATTAGAGTCCGCCGCTCCTAACCACTACGCCAAACTGGCTCTCTGAGGCACAGTCATGACATCTAGACGCCTGGGATTTTTAAAGAAGTAAGATTCTTACTATACTGAAATTGATACCCAAGGGACACAACCGTGAGTTTGGGATTTATTATTTTTTTAAATAGAAATGTAAGTTTCTCAGTATGTTGAATTGGATATCCTATACAAAATTACACAGTGGCGAAACACCTGGGCAAACCTCACGTGGGCCCACTTTCCTAACCCACAGCACACCACAAGGGGAGAGGCAAAGCAAAGAAATATATAATTATTTGGGAAGAGGAAGAAGAGAAGAGGAGATTGGATTTATACCTCGCCCTTCACTACCGAAAGGTGT
>NW_015167073.1:829123-832494 GCF_001447785.1 Gekko japonicus
TGACAGAGCTATGGCTTGCCCAAGGTCATCCAGCAGGTGCAAGTGGAGGAGGGGGGAATCAAACCCGGTTCTCCCAGAGTAGAGTCCGCGTACTTAACCACTACACCCCACAGAGTAATCTCTTCCTGAGTATGATCTGGTGCTATGGTCTGGAAAGGGATCGTGGCTCTGGGGAAGACCCTCTACTTTGCACGCGGAAGGTCCCCGGTTCGATCCCCGGCATCTCCAGTTAAAAGGATCAGGGAGTCGGTGACGTGAAAGACCTCTGCCCGAGACCCTGGAGAGCCGCTGCCCCATCTTCCTTTGAACTTAAATCGTTGAATGATGGAGATTTTTGTATCAGCATGTCAGAGCAGAGGCAGAACACCAGAATAGCCGGAAATGGTATTTCTTGGGGAGGGCAACGTTCTGCCTGGCTTGTCGCAGGTCCCAGGTTCACTCCCCGGCATCTCCAGTTAGAAGGATCAGGTAGCCGGGGATGTGAAAGACCTCCGACCTGAGACCCTGGATGGCCACGGCCAGTCTGAGTAGGCAATACTGCCCTCTCCCGTTCCTGGAGGAATTGTATAGTTCTCGATGCTTGAAAAAAGCAAAGAACATTCTGCAGGATTTGTCACACCCTGAACACTCCCTGTTTGAACTGCTGCCTTCGGGTAGAAGATATAGGACAATTTAAAAAAGGACAAACAGATTAAAAAACAGTTTTTATTCGAGAGCTATTATTGCTTTAAATGCTGAATGAAATTGGAATTTGGGTGACATTGGTGGTTTAAGTTGCAATGTGAACTTGTTATTATTATTATTATTATTATTAATAATGGTCTGATTCAGTAGAAGGCCGCTTCAGAGGTTCGTGCGCTCCAGAGGCCCTTCGTCCCACACCCTCACACTCCCCACGCGGGGTTCGCTCACCTCCAATGACGGGCACGTGGAGGTTCTCCGTGCGAGACACCACCTTGGGAAGGTCGCAGGGCAGCAGGATGATAGGGTCAAAGAAGGTCGAGTGGGGGGCGGCCACCAGGATGGGAGCCTCGAGCCGCGATGCCCTCTGACCCCGCACTCGTATCCGCATGAAGCCCAGCAAGAAGAACATCAGGCGGCTCAGCAGGTAGACGGAACCGTGGGAAATGGTGCTGGAAAAGAAAGCGGGGGGGAGGGCAAAAACCAGAGAGGGCGTCAGGAGAGCTGCCTGTAGCCAGCAGCATGGTCATCGGCAGAGCCCAAGGGTCCTAACGGCCCAATCCTATTCAAAGTTATGCAGACCGGAAGGCCTGTAGTTCGGTAGTTCGAGACCCCAGTGCCGCGTGACGGAGTGAGCTCCCGTCTCTGGCCCCAGCTCTTGCCAACCTAGCAGTTCGAAAGCAAGAAACTGCAAGTAGATAAACAGGTACCACTTCGGTGGGAAGGTAACAGCGTTCCGTGCGCCTTGGTGTTTAGTCATGCCGGCCACATGACCACGGAAACGTCTTCGGACAGCACTGGCTCTTCGGCTTGGAAAAGGAGATGAGCACCGCAAGCCTAGAGTCGGATTCGACTGGCTTTCAAGCAAGGGAAACCTTGACCTTTATTTTTATTTTATTGTGTTTTTTTTTAATTATTTTTCATATTTATTTCCCTCCCTTCCCAAATGGGCTCAGGGTGGTTAACATCAAAGCATATAACAATAAAAACCAGTTAATACAATTAATCTGAAAACAACTAAACCCAGAAAATCAGTTAAAAGATGGCGAGCTATAATTCAACCCCCCGCCCCAAACTGGAGTCACATCTACATAACCCCAAGTCTCCTTATACGTAGATGATCCAGGCCGCCTCTGTGCAGGGCAGTCTCTATATGGGCTCTGTACAGGGAGGAGAAGAAGAAGAAGAGATTGGATTTATACCTCACCCTTCACTTGGAGTCTCAGAGCGGCTTACAGACTCCTTTCCCTTCCCCTCTCCACAACAGACACCCTGGGAGGTGGGTGGGGCTGAGAGAACTCTGACAAAAACTGCTCTTTTTCAAGAACAGCTGTGCCAGAACTACGGCTTGCCCAAGGTCATCCAGCCAGGTGCAAGTGGAGGAGAAGAAGAAGAAGAGATTGGATTTATACCTCACCCTTCACTTGGAGTCTCAGAGCGGCTTACAGACTCCTTTCCCTTCCCCTCTCCACAACAGACACCCTGGGAGGTGGGTGGGGCTGAGAGAACTCTGACAAAAACTGCTCTTTTTCAAGAACAGCTGTGCCAGAACTACGGCTTGCCCAAGGTCATCCAGCCAGGTGCAAGTGGAGGAGTGGGGAATCAAACCCGGTTCTCCCAGATTAGAGTCCGTGCACTTAACCACGACACCAAACTGGGAGGCCAGCTACTTGGGTGTCCTCCACCTCAACTAAAAAGCCTGGCGGAACAGCTCCATTTTGCAGGCCGTTGATTGCAATGGGCTGGAGTAACTCCACACAGAACTGCACTGACAGATTTGGAAGGAACCTCAGAGGTCATCTACGTCAGCCCCACGTCCAGTGCCAGAACCTGACCCGTGCTGAGCGTACACTTACTTCCTCCATCCAGAGAACGGTTCCTGCAGTGTCTCCTCCGGGAGCCCCACCACCTGGAGAAGGGCGAAGGGCCAGATGAGGAACAGAACGACAAAGGCCAGGGCGACACGGATCGGGGCCAGCACCGCCCCCAGATACTTCCTCCATCCAGAGAACGGTTCCTGCAGTGTCTCCTCCGGGAGCCCCACCACCTGGAGAAGGGCGAAGGGCCAGATGAGGAACAGAACGACAAAGGCCAGGGCGACACGGATCGGGGCCAGCACCGCCCCCAGAACGTAGAACTGCAAAACACGAAGCGGAAGAGGCGTCATACGATGCAACTGGATGCACTCAATTTCTTTCTTTTTTTTGGTATTTGTGTGTGTGTGCGTGCATGCATGCGCCTGGAAGTCATGGTTGACTTCTGGTGACCCCTACTGGGGCTTCGATGTTCCAGAGAGGTAGCTTGCTATTGCCTGCCTCTGTGTCCTGGCCCTGGAATTCCTGCTTAGCTTCCGAGATCGGGGTTGCCTGGATGAGCTCAATTGCTGCGTGAGACGTTAGAGAATACGAAATTGCAGAGCCAGAAAGCACGAAGAGGGCATCAAAACCAGCCGTCCAACATCGTCTCATTCTGCAAGCTTAGCCCACATCTAGGGCTATTAACTTCTCAAGTGAAGGATAAAAGGGGTGGTGGTGGTGGTGTTTATTCAAAGCGTTGATTCAACAACCCCCAGGAAAATCTCACCAACAATGCAAAATAAAGATGAAAATAACGTTCCAGGAGAAACAACGTGATTTTAGGTAAAGGTAAAGGTTCCCTTGCTCGAAAGCCAGTCGAGTCCGACTCTAGGG
>NW_015167073.1:833008-848694 GCF_001447785.1 Gekko japonicus
ACTGGGGTTCCCCAAACATTTTAAAAAACAGCTAAATAAGTTAACCAAAAGAAAAAGAGAGAGGCCAAAACCTTTTAAACGGCCTGATGCAGGCTGAATATACAGTATAAAGTACAGTGTAATGGAGGGGGAGATTTGGGGTCGGAGGGGTTGCATTTCATAATTGTTTGTCGCTCCATGAGTCCCTGCAGGCCTACCACTTAGGGCTGGCCTGTTGATCAGTCACCAAGTCAAATAGGATCCAAGTGGCTGCCTGTCACTTCACTGCAATCAGCTACTATCAAATATTCCCAGGCGGGCCCAGGATGTCACTGCATAAGTGGCACCGTCCCTTTAACTTCATTATGGGGTCATGAATCAGGGCTTGCACCCCACTTGGTACCCCAGCACTCTGGGGCAGAGTCCTCCAGCTACTTCTCACCTGAAAAGTATCTCCCACCAGGAAGAATCGGCCAGTTTTTCTCCACCCTAGGAAAACTGCCTTTGGGAAATGACTTTTGTTTGAACAGCTGCTTTACTTTGCCTCAGTTCTCTTCAGGGTTGTCAACCTCCAAATGCTAATACAGCACTAACGCTGCATTAAGCTGAATGTAAACACAGATCTGAGGAGCTGCGGTGGATCAAGTGGTTAAGACGCTGAACTGCAGGCTGTGGAAGGTTCAGCGGTTCGAGATCCGAGTGTGCCGCATGACGGAGTGAGCTCCCGTCTCTAGTGCCAGCTCCTGCCAACCGAAAGCAAGAAATTGCAAGTTGATAAATAGGTACCACTTCGGTGGGAAGGGAACAGCGTTCCGTGCAGCCTTGGTGTTTAGTCATGCCGGCCACATGACCACGGAAACGTCTTCGGACAGCGCTGGCTCTTCGGCTTGGAAATGGAGATGAGCACCGCAACCCTAGAGTCGGATTCGACTGGCTTTCGAGCAAGGGAGACCTTTACCTTTACTTTAAACACAGATCTGCAGAGTAAAATGCTCCTCAAAACAGACTGAACAAGCAGAGGAAAAAACTTTGTCGTGACTGCCGCAGCACCTTGATAAAGGATCGAACACGGGTGTGGAGCTGGCCTGTGGAGCCACGACAGTTGATCAGATATTTGGAATGATTTACATCGACGTCAAGGAAGGACTGTGCAAAGCCACTTCGAGCTGTATTATACAGAGGAACTTTCAGCACAGACAATATGGTTTACAAGGACACTTTAAATATTTGCATATTGTGTACTGGAATGTGTTTTGTAATTTCTACCATAATATAAATGCTTAATAATAATTACTGAATAGATTGCGTAATAATATCACAGTTGTTTTTTTGTTTACATACAACCTATCCCGTGATTTCACATTTGTATAACCTCCAGATGGCGCCCGGACACCTCCCAGAATCATAACTGATTTCCAGATGACAGAGATCAGTCCCCCTGGAGAAAATGGCTGCTTTGGCGGGTGGATTAGGCTTGCCAAGGCCCCCCGGGGGGTGGGGAAACCCCCGCCCCAGAGGCCCATTCCCCGCATCGGGCCCCGGGGGGGAACCCCACCCCGACGTACACGTCACCCGGAAGTGACGCGACCACGCCGGGCACGCTGGGGGCAGGGCCACGGTCATCCAAGGGAAAACTCTATGGTTTTCCCTCGGATGGTCGTGGCCCCGCCCCCAGCATGCCCGGGTCACTTCCAGGTGATGTGGATGCGGCGCACACACGCTCTCCAGCCGCCAGCCGGGAATCCCCCACTGCGGCTAAACTCACTTGGCAACCCTAGGGTGGATTCTATAGCATTATATCCTGCTGAGGCCCCACCCCTTCCCAAGCTCCACCCTCCCCAGGCTCCACCTCCAGATCTCCTGCAATTTCCCAACCCAGAGGTGGTACCCCTAAACTTCCCCAAAAGCTCCAACCCCAAGTCTCTGGGAATTTCCCAACCCAGAGATGATAACCTTAGTTCTCTTTCAGTTTCTTTTCTTTCTTTCTGTTTAAAAATATACGGTTTCCAAGATGTTCCTGGTTAAATGCCAAAAAGGAAGGATTGTTCAGGGCACTGTTCACGTTTATAGTAACTTTCCCTAACTGTTAACAGTTAGACTAATTCATTACATTGGAAAAAGAATTCATTGCTTACAATAGCAGTGAACCAATTTTAAAGTGTAATTAGCACTACTATTGAAACAGCTGATGATTAAAGTGGGCTTTATTTCTTCTCACAAAGTTGACCACAATTTGACAATATTTATCCAGCCAGTGCTGTACAGCCAACCCCAGTCCACATAATAATGTGCAAAGGGATTTTTGTGCCGATGGTGAAGTCTCTGGTGCAAACTGGCTGAACTCTCGTGTTATTGGGTCAAAGTATTCCTGGCTGCCCAACTGGCTGAAGTCCTTTTAGGCCTAAGTGTCTTTGGTTACCATTGGCTGAGTTCCTGTACAGCAAATGATATAGAGAGCGAAAGGCAGAAAGACCGGTGCTGAGGCCACCAAGAGGAAGTTACTTGGGATACAAAACTCTGGAGCTAGGGTTCCAGGGATCATTTGGGGGAGGTTGGAGCTTTCTGTGACATCACGTCCTGTTTTTGAACAGGAAGTGATATCATGACACTCTAGGGATTTTCAAATATCTATGGCAAAACCACAGAGAACTTTGAACTTCCTAGAGTGTCATGACTTGAAAATTCCTAGGGTGTCATGATGTCACTTTCTGTTCACAAACAGGAAGTGAGGTCCAGACATTAATTCCATCCCCCCTACTCCCCTTCTGCTCCATTAAATGAGGACTAGGAACAGGGAACATCTCCATCTCCCACTGGAACCAGGTAAGTGGCAAAGCTGATGGGGACACCGGTCATCAGAGAGTTAAGTGAAGTGCTGCTTGGTATGCAGCTACAAATTTCACAGTTAAGTTGCCAATAAATGCCCCAATCCTCCTCTTTCCCCCACTGTTTCATGTACGTCCTCTTCCACGGCGTGTGATTCTCACCAGTGAGCACCCTATTTATAACAAAAGCAAGTCATACAACTTATTTATTTATTTATTTATTACTTCGATTTGATGTACCGCCCTAACCCCCGTGGGGGTCTCTGGGCGGTTTACATGTGGGGTGCTAGTCACATTGAATCCTAACTAAGGCCACATTGATTCTATGGGTGGGGCTGCCTACCGGCACCCAGGTGGAGGCTGACATCTCTTCGGCTCGGCTGTTCTTTTTTTCCCCGGCTCCATTCCCGGCAGCTAGCTGTTCTTTTTCCTGGCGCTTAGGCAGTCAGGCGGTCTGATACACAGGTGACGTCCTCCTCCGGTCTGGCTGCGTCCTTCAGGCTCCGCCGCGCCTTTGGATGACGTCGCTGTGCCTCCGCCTCTGCTGACGACAGCCGCCTGCTGTTTCTGCTGCTGGCCACCAGGGATCACTCCTTTCCGGCTCTGCTGCTACTGCTTGCTGCCGCCTCGACGCCATGCCGCTACCTCCGGTATGCTGCTGCAGCCGATGTCCTGCTGCACCCGCCGTCGCCGCCGCCTTCCATGCACCTCCGTAGAGGAGGGTGCCCCCTGCCCTTCTAAGGGTAGGTTCCCATTTATCTACTCGCCGTCAGTTACTTCAGCTTTCGAACCGCTGGGTGGGCGGGAGCTAGGACTAGGGTCGAGAGCTCACCCCGACCGCGGTGGGACTCGAACAGCCATAGTGGCTGCTCGAGTGTTGTTAAAGCAGGCGTTTTACCGCCTGCGCCACCGCTCCCTTTGTTCTCACATGATGGTTGGATGATGTGAAGTAGGCCTCAGTGGGGGTCCACAATGGCCCTCAGCAGCCCTGACCCAGGGGGCTGGGAAAGAGGGAGGCACGGATTTGGAAAGACCCAGGGAAGCAATGCAGCCGGAGGAAAGCATGCTTGGAAGGCAGATGAAGGAGAGTCTGAGAGAGGAGGGAACTGTAAAGTGGGTGAGAGGGAAAGGCGGACAACCCTGAGTTCTCCTAGAACGACCCCGAGTTCTCCCAGATTGACAACTGATCTCCAGACGAACGGTTCCCCTGGAGAAAATGGAGGCTTTGGCGGGTGGATTTTATAGCACCACATCTCCACTGAGCTCCCTCTCCTCCTCAAACTCTGCCCCCTCCGAGCACCGCCCCCAAATATCCAGGAATCCTCCAAGCTGGAGAAGAGAGGTGAGTTGTACACAGGGGTCTTGTTGTAGAAAAAGAGCTGCCGGAGCTCATTAGCATAACTCATTAGCATAACTTATTTGCATATGCCACGCCCCCTGACATCACCGGAAGTGACAGAAGGCCACACCCCCTGACATCACCGGAAGTGTGTCAGAAGGCCCGGCTACTTACCCTCCTGCTTCATCCTCATTCCCAAACGGAATGAGGATCGAAGCAGAGGGCGGGGTAAAGAAGGGGGCGGGGCTTCACCACGTGACCGCCCCGCCCCCTAGAAGTTCTCTTCCGGAGCTCCGTACCTGAGAGCTCCCCCCCGACTAGAGCCCTGGTTGTACATGTCCAGGAGCCACAGAGGTGAGAAAACCCGACCTGAAACAAGTATGGCCTAATGAAACCAGCATGGCCAACTCCTGAGCTGCAAGCCTCCGGCACAACAAACCGTCATCGCTTTGGTTTGCAAATATCCTGCACTAAGAGTGCCAAAGGAAATTATTTCTAATAATATCTCCAGCTCTGACATCTGGCCAGGCTGAGCGGTCGACCTCAAGAGCAGCCAAGCCCATGCGCTCTGTAGGGCCGCCAGCACTGATTTACCCAGAGGACAGCAGGGGAGACGGTCTGGCATTTGGAAGGGCATGTCCTGGATTTCTTACAACCCTGACTGTTGGCAAATACGGCCAGTTCCCTCTGCCCTGGTAACCTGGTGAAAGATGGAGACCCTTGGAGACGCAGTGTTCCCTCTAAGCTGAGTTAGCGTGAGCTAGCTCACGGTTTTTTAGCCTCCGGCTCACACATTTTTGTCTTCGCTCGGGAAGGAGGGCTCCAAAGCAAACTGATTCATGCAGCAGCCAAATCACCCGCCGGTAATGCCGGTAGCACACGAAGTAGAATTTTTGCTCACAAGACTCCACAGCTTAGAGGGTACATTGTGGAGAGTCAGTTTGGTGTAGGGGTTGAGAGCACGGACTCTAATCTGGGAGAACCGGGTTGGGTCCCCCACTCCTCCACAGGCAACCAGCTGGGCGACCTTGGGTCAGTCACAGTTCTCTCAAGAGCAGTTCTCTCGGGGTTCTCTCAGTCCCACCTACCTCACAGGGTGTCTGTTGTGGGGAGGGGAAGGGAAGGAGATTGTAAGCCGCTCTGAGATTCTGAGTGAAGGGTGTGGTATGAATCCAATCTCTTCTTCTTTGGCACAGTTCCAGATCTACCAACAATGTCATCTTATGTTCATAGTCATGTGTCCGCTCCATGCTTAAAAACAAGTAAAGGTTCTCTCCATCTTAACTTTTCCCCATCGATTCTACATCTGCCAGGCGTTAGGAGCCAAAATCGACTTTACCTTTTTGCACTTGTTTTCAAGTGTCCCCCACAGCCAGGCAGCAATTGTGGGGTTCTTTTTAAAAAAGGGAAGAGCCCAAATGAGCTCAGAATAACGGCATGGGGGGAGGAACTTGTGCTGGGGGGGGGAGTTATTGTACCAATTTTGCTGCTCTATGTGCACAGACACTCCATGTGAAGGAGCAAAATCGGTGAAATAACTCCCCCTCCAGTGTGGAATATGGACAGTGATTTACCAGGAACAGAACTTAGGGACCCTTCCTCTTACATGCAGGGGCCGTTTCCTGCAGGAGCACACAGGAGCGGAGCTCCGGCAGTAAAGAGCCCAGGGGGTGGGCACACACAACAAGCCCCGCCCCCTGCTCCCAGCAGCCCTGGGCCATGAGGCGCATGAAGCAGCCAGGTAAGTTGCCGTGGGCGTTGCCCTCTGCCACACTTCCGGTGATGTCAGTGGGTGTGGCGTATGCAAATAAGTTATGCTAATGAGTTATGCCAATGAGCTCCTCCACCTCTTTTTCTACGAAATGACCCCTGCTTACATGGAAAGAGTTGGTACATATTTCTGTCTGCTCAGAATATGCTTTTTCAAGAAACAAAATATAGGTGGAGCCATCCCCACAGTGTAATTCAGATTTAAGAATGGTTGAACACCTTCTCCCCACCCAACACAGTAAACCCCCACTCAGGCCGTCACGCACCTGGGACCTGGGTTTTCAGTGGGGAGCTCAAAGTTAATGCCTGACTGAAAGTTCTCAGAGTGGCCCCAGACTCTGAAATGTGTTGTTAGGCCTGACGCTACATTTTCCCCAAGTGCATTCTTGGATTGCATCGACAGTCGTGGTCTAGACGTTCTCAGATGTGCCTGGGAAGAAGAGAGGAAGTACAGAACTCCCAGACCACACCTGTTGACCTGATCTAAGACCACTCCCAGGAAAGTGTATCGTGTGGCTTGGTTCCAGGTTTTTTAATTAATTCATTTACAAGGTTTTACAGATACAATAAATGCTAACTATTGCAACAAACACAAAGTCATAATTAGTTGTAGATTTTCCAGGCTGTATGGCCGTGGTCTTGGCATTGTAGGACCTGACGTTTCACTAGCAGCTGTGACTGGCCTCCTCAGAGGTATAACACAGAAAGACGGAGTACTCTGTGTTAAGGCGAGAAGGGAAAAAATGGTAGGCAGGTAATTTATATCTCCTCAGGAAGGTGGGGTAGGGCTGAGTCATTATCTTGTAGGAGTTCCCCAGGCTGTGACATGCTAATGGAGGAACTTTCCTGAGGAGGTTCTTTTGCATAGGGATTGGCTGTTGAAATTCTAATCTTACCTGTAGTGCTACTGTAAGATGTAGAGCATTTTGTGTTTTTCAGGACAGGAAACCATGCCCTGTTTATTTTTAAACTCTCTTCTTTCCTGTTGAAACTGTGTTTATGTTTATGGATTTCAATGGCTTCCCTGTGTAATCTGACATGGTAAATGGATGTGTTATCCAGCCTTTCAGTGTCTTGGAATAAGATACTGTGTCCTGTTTGAGTTAGGCTATGTTCAACCACTGCTGATTTTTCAGGTTGGCTCAGTCTGCAGTGTTTTTCATGTTCTTTTATTCTTGTCTGAATGCTACGCTGTGTGGTCCCGATGTAAACCTGTCCACAACTGCAGGGTATGCAGTATACCAGAAAAATACAACAGATGCTACAATCAACAAAAGACAGAAGAGACCCCCTCACTTCTGCAGGCGTATACTGCATACTCTGCTGTTGCGGACAGGTTTACATCGGGACCACACCTTGACACAGAGAATATTCCATCTTTCTGTGTTATACCTCTGAGGGTGCCAGTCACAGCTGCTGGCGAAACGTCAGGTCCTACAATGCCAAGACCACAGCCACATAGTCTGGAAAATCTACAACTAATGAACTCTGGCCATGAAAGCCTTTGACAACATACAAACTCATAATATTTCCATATGTTTTTGTCTGAATATGTTTAATAACTCACGACCAAACAGACCTCAAATCATCACGATTTTGCCCTTTTTGGAGGGATGTAAGTTGGGCTCAAGTGGTTAAGACGCTGAACTGCAGGCTGTGGAAAGTCAGAAGTTCAGCAGTTTGAGACCCGGGTGCCGCAAGACGGAGTGAGCTCCCATCTCTAGTTCCAGCTCCTGCCAACCTAGCAGTTCGAAAGCAAGAAATTGCAAGTAGATAAATAGGTACCACTTCGGTGGGAAGGTAACAGTGTTCCGTGCGCCTTGGTGTTGAGTCATGCCGGCCACATGACCACGGAAAGGTCTTCGGACAGCGCTGGCTCTTCGGCTTTGAAACGGGAATGAGCACCGCAACCCTAGAGTGGTTCGACTGGCTTTCAAGCAAGGGAACCTTTACCTTTAAGTTTCATTATTGAACAACTGTATTTTGTCCACCCAGTCTTGGATTTTCAGGATCTCCTTCAAAGTAGCATAGCATGCATGATTTCCCCCACACCCTCTATTTTATCATGACAACAACCCTGTGAGGAAAGTCAAAGTGGCTGACTCAAAGTTGTCCCACAAGCCTGATGGCAAAGTGGGGGTTTAAGCCTCACTGTTTTGGATACTCTCATCATTATATTCTGTTCCTCTCACCTTCACACTAGACCATAGGGTGAGCTGACAAACTTTAGAAAGGGCTGGTTTACCATTCTTTTTCAAGTTGTTCCCCACCCCCCTTTAAAAAAATATTCATTTTTCTTATTATCCAAAATTCTCCAGTAGGTATCTTTAGGAGGGTTTCAAAGATAACTCAGAATGTCCTTGTGACAACCCCTTAACTGGGGAGGTCTGGTTTTACTTTAAAAGTGTTCTTTATATTTTATTCGACTGGATATTCCGGCTGCCACCAGGAAATTTTAAAAGGATTTCCAAACCTTTATGCTTTCTCTATTTCTGGGTAGGTATGTCGAGGGTTTAAGGCGTTCGAGGTACTATGTGGTCCTGGGAAGTATTTCTTTCAGAGTGAGTATATTTGAATAAAAGAGGATTTATTTAAGTAATTCACAAATAAAAGATTAACTCATTGTAACCAGGAAGGCTTAAATACTGAACAAATGCTTGGTGTATCACACAATTTTCTCTCTTACTGACAGGGATCTGGGCATGTAACTTTGTAACCCTTTTCCCTTCAGGCCATATACAGTTACTGTTTCTTCAACTTTTCATAACACACAAGACTGTCTCTCCTTCAGACTTCAGAATGAACTTAACTTATCAATTGTCTTATTCAACTCTAAGACATAGAACTTAACAACCCACACCGGGAAGCCTCTCCTTCAACTGTCTTTTTCAACTGTCCTTCTCTAACGGACACTCTTGCCTGACATATCTGCTCATCCACACAGAATCCTTTCCAAAACCCCTCCCCCTCTCTGTCACTCACCAATCACACCACTTGCTTGTTTCCACTACTCTAGATTATCATACAGCCATGCATCCAAACTTTAAAAGACACACACACAGAGTTAAACATGAAATCGTTACAGTCCTCAACCAAGACTTCTCTGTCTAAGGTCATACTTAATATTTCTGCTTTCATTTCCTTCTAAAACAGCCACGGGGAAGGGTCCTTAACGTGTGGTTATAATTTGCCCTCTCGGTGACTCATCATCCGAGGCTCAGAAGGATGAATCAGTTCGGCTTGCGCCCTTTCCAGTAAAACAATAAGGGCAATATTGTTTCATGACAGTAGGCTGTTCTGACAATTTGTAGCCGGCTCTAGGAGGAGACAATCTCGCTCCGTGCCCGTTGCCCTGGAATTCCTGGCGTGTGGAGAAGCCGGTCCCAGCTGCAAGTCCCCTGAAGGGCCTCTCTTGTCATAAATACCCCAAAGCACCAGCCGGGCCACTGACCGCTAGTAAACCTTCCCCCCGGGGAAGCAGCCGGCCCAAAGCCTCTCCACTGTTTACAGGAGGAAGGGAAGGAGGCATCGGCTCTGAAGCCAGGCAGGGCCCGAAGATGGAGGGATGCAGCGAAGGGCCTCCGGGGAAGGCGTTTGGGAAAAGAAGGTTCAGAGAGCACTGCTGGGTTACAGGACTTTAAAAAGGGGAGGAGACTGCAGGGATGGACCAGGCAGGAGATGGGTGGCGACTGAGGTAGAATGTGTGTGTGAGAGAGACAGACAGACACAGAGTGAATGAGAAGAGGGGTAAAGGTAAAGGTTCCATTGCTCGAAAGCCAGTCGAGTCCGACTCTAGGGCTGCGGTGCTCATGTCTGTTTCAAAGCCGAAGAGCCAGCGCTGTCCGAAGACGTTTCCATGGTCATGTGGCCGGCATGACTAAACACCAAGGCGCACGGAACGCTGTTGCCTTCCCACCGAAGTGGGAACTACCGACCTTCCACAGCCTGCAGCCTTCCAGAGCCTGCAGTTCAGCGTCTTAACCACTTGAGCCACCGCAGCTCCTGCTGGGTTACAGGACTTTAAAAAGGGGAGGAGACTGCAGGGATGGACCAGGCAGGAAATGGGTGGCGACTGAGGTAGAATGTGTGTGTGAGAGAGAGAGACAGACACAAAGAGAATGAGAAGAGGGGTACATCTCCTGAACAGAGCAGGTACAAATAAGTATTCGTTGAGTTCTTTATTTTATAGTCTGCCTTTTCGACTTTAAAGTGTGCAGAATGACCGGAAGAGCCGGAAGACCTGACAATGGCTCCCCTGGGGGTGCCGGGACCCTGGTCCTAGCAGGAGTTCTCCCGCTTTTGCGAGGCTCTTTCTGCCACCGCCCAGCTGGCTGGTGGGGGGAAACCTCACCTGCAAATGCCCCGCAAATTGGGCTCAAACCATAGAGTTTTGCCCCAAAACTAGAGTGTGACCCCTCCGACATTGGCAACATGAGGACATCACTTCTGGGCAGTGTTCCCTCTAAGCTGAGTTAGTGTGAGCCAGCGCACAGTTTTTGAGCCTCCGGCTCGCACATTTTTGTCTCCGCTCAGGAAGGAGGGCTCCAGAGCAAACGGATTGATGCAGGAGCCACATCGCTCGCTCACCACTTTCATGGAGAGAGAGACAGACACAGAGAGAATGAGAAGAGGGGTACATCTCCTAAACAGAGCAGGTACAAATAATTTGTTTAGTTCTTTATTTTATAGTCTGCCTTTTTGACCGAAACTCTAGGTAAACTGCACAGTGTGCAGAATGGCAGGAAGAGCCGGAAGACCTGACAATGACTCCCCTAGGGGTGCCGGGACCCTGGTCCTAGCAGGAGTTCTCCCGCTTTTGCGAGGCTCTTTCTGCCACCGCCCAGCTGGCTGGTGGGGGGAAACCTCACCTGCAAATGCCCCGCAAATTGGGCTCAAACCATAGAGTTTTGCCCCAAAACTAGAGTGTGACCCCTCCGACATTGGCAACATGAGGACATCACTTCTGGGCAGTGTTCCCTCTAAGCTGAGTTAACATGAGCCAGCGCACAGTTTTTGAGCCTCCGGCTCGCACATTTTTGTCTTCGCTCAGGAAGGGATGGCTCCAGAGCAAACTGATTGATGCAGGAGCCAAATCGCTCGCTCTCCACTTTCATGCAAGCTGCTCACAAAGTAGAATGTTTGCTCTCAAGACTCCACAGCTTAGAGGGTTCCTTGCTTCCGGGTGACCCTGGACCAGACACTGAAGCCTCCTGAGGGTGGCCATGGAAGACCTGGCGACCCTGGGCTCCCCCCATTTCCAACAGTGAGGGAAATGCATCTCACCCGCCCAACGTAAAATTAGAGGCACTATCTAAAACTGAGGGGAAGGGTACACACACGAACGCACACGAAGCTGCCGTGTACTGAACCAGACCCTTGGCACATCAAAGTCAGTATTGTCTACTCGGACTGGCAACGTCTCCTCAGGGTCTCAGGCAGAGGTCTTCCGCATCGCTTCTTGCCTGGTCCTTTCAACTAAAGATGCTGGGGATTGAACCCGGGACCTGGTGCATGCCAAGCAGATGCTCTGCTGTTGAGCCACACACACACACCCCCCACCCAGCGGCCTGAAAGCAATTAAGATCAAAAAAGCGAGTAGGCAAATGGGTACCCACCCTTAGATGGGTGGGGGGCACCTTCCTCCCTAGCGAGGTGTGTGGTAGCAGCAGCAAGAACATCGGCGGCAGCAGCAGTGGCGGAGCCTAGACGGCGTGGAGCGATCCCTGGCGGCAGACGACTGCGGTGGAGACCAGGAAGTCGCACGATGACGTGCATTGCGGGCGTGGCGGAGCCAATAAGGACGAGGGCCGAGGCCGAAGCAGGCACGGAGGCGTGTGCCAGAGACGGTCCCACCAATGAAGCAGCCGGCCCAGTGAGATGCCAGAACCGCCGGGAGAAGGAAGAAGCCGAGCCAGAAAGAAAAAGATACAGCGGGTACCACCAAGGGTGCTGGTAGGAAATCCCCACCCCTATCATGTGGCCTTAGTTAGGATGAATACGTTTTTAGAACACTTCTGTGAACCGCCCAGAGACCCTTAGGGGTTAGGGCGGTATAATAAGTCGAATAAATAAATAAAAATAAATATTGTTCACATCACCAACTGCCTGGTCCTTTCAACCAGAGATGCTGGGGATTGAACCCAGGACCTTCTGCATGCCAAGCAGATGATCTACTGTTGAGACGAGTCCCCTCCCTAGCCGGGTTGCCCCTGGCAGGGCCGAAGCAAGTATAAGGATTATAGCTCTCCTTGCATTACATTGATAAAAGAGCTGCAGGGATCCCAAGTTGGCCCTGGGTATTAAAGGGTGTTCTTAAAACCTTTCACCCTCCCATGACATTTCCCTGGTCTGAATTGCCCCACCTTGCAAAGCTGAAATTCCCTGTACAGTGGAGAAAAGACAGGGACAGTAAAGACCAAATTAACAAGGTCCAATACTACACGGTGCTGGCAGGGCCCTAGCTAGAACTCCAGATGTCGCATTTGGCTCTAAAAAATAATAAAACAGCCCTGAGGGGAGAAGGTGGCACAGACTGGGGTCGTGATGCTAGGGGAATTCTTTACGGGCCCCTAAGCTGTTCCCGTGGTCAAAAAATGACCAGTGCTTTCAGCTGGCTGGATATAAAAGGAAGCCCCCCCCCATTGGGACTTAAATCGGCTCAAGGGGACATTTTTTGAACAGGGAAACGGCACAGCAGGAAGAGCCAGTGCCGCCCCCCCCAGCAATATAGCCCCAATCCATACTGGGGTCCCCTATAGCTGTTTTCATACAGCCACATAATACATTTGGGGTTCCAAAGTCATAGATAGTTTAGCAGTATTTTTCTTTTTGGCTGAAAGACGGATAGAAGCTTGAGGGGGAGAGTGTTGGAATTGCAAGTTGCTTACACTTCAGTCATTACAGAGTTAAATGTTGTTTGTTAGGAAACAGGATGTTAAGTATTCAACAGCGGGAAAGTTTGTGGGAGTTGTTTATCCTAATGAAGTGACCTGTAACCTTTGTAATTGGTCAACTAACATCTTGTTTGTAGAAATGCTTTGATCTAGCATTAATGTATTCACAAGGTTTATGGCCCTTTGTGTGAACCAAAGAGGAAGTTCTCTTCTAGAAGCCAGGAGAGATAGAAAGATGTAGCTGTTAGCATACATTACTGAGAGTAACTGCAAGTATGTAACTTTTTATTTTATTTCTTTTATCCAAAGTACCATACCCATGTTTTATTTTGTTTTTATGGTAAAGATATTTTTTTTTTACTAAGTGTGGCTCTTGTGTTTGCAATACAACCATCGACCTTGAATTAAGAATCCCAACAGAGCCTGGGTAGAATTCAGAACAGGCGAACGGGTTGAATGCCTCCTCCCCACGGAACTCTGTTCTGACCGACTGCCGCACTCATAAGAACATAAGAGATGCCAATGAAAAAAGAAAGAAAGAAAGAAATCGAGACATCTAATCGTGGGTCTCTGGTATCACGGCTTCTTTCCTCCCTCGATGGCACTCAGGAGACTTCCGCGTCTGTGGGAGTCAATGCCCGCACGTGACTCCTGATGGGAAGGCAGCTGTGGGGGGAGCATGAGAGTTCAGCCAAGGGTTCGAGATTCTTGGAGCAGCACTCGGAGAAGGGGGGGGGAAGGGTCAGTCGCCTTTCCTTCTGTCCCTCCTTGTCTAGGGTTGACAACCTCCAGGAGATCTGCTCAACTCCAGACCACAGCTCCACTGGAGAAAATGGCTGTTTTGGGGGGTGGGCTCTGTAGCGTGAAGTCCTGGCTGAGGTCCCTCCCTTCACGAATCTCTACCCTCCCCAGGCTCAAACCCACCCCCCGGAATTTCCCACCCCGTATTGCCGGCAACCCATCTGTTTCCTTGGCCATGGCTGCCTCTCGCCAGGACCCACTTCCTGTTTCCTCTCCAGCTCCCTCAGGACAGCCGTCATCTGCAAGATAAGGCGAGCTGAGCTGCAGTTGCCTGCCACGCCTCTCTCAGCCTCGGCTCTGGGGACACCCTCACACTGGGACAACCCCGGGTTCGAGACCTCTCTTGCCCGTGAAGTGCACTGGATAGCCTCCGGCAGGCCACGAGGTCTCAGGCTAACTGACTTCACCGAGCTGTTGTGCGGATAAGATGGAGAGGAAAATCCCCCCACGTGCCACTCTGTGCTTCTTGGGAGAAGAGCAGAATATACAGATAAAAGAAGGAAGGGGAAGGGTTTGGGTGGATGAGCGATCGACCACAACTGGATTGCTGACAGGACAAAATGGGGGGGGGGAGAAGAAGAAGAGGAGGAGGAGGAGATTGGGTTTATACCCTGCCCTTCACTCGGAGTCTCAGAGCGGCTTACAAACTCCTTCCCCTTCCCCTCCCCACAACAGACACCCTGTGAAGTAGGTGGGGCTGAGAGAGCTCTCTCGAGGACTGCCCTTTCAAGGACAGCTCTTGTCAGAACTCTGGCTTGCCCAAGGTCATCCAGCAGCTGCAAGTGGAGGAGTGGGGAATCAAACTCGGTTCTCCCAGATTAGAGTCCGTGCACTTAACCACTACACCAAACTGGCTCCCAAGTTTAGCCATCTTAAGCCCCCCCCCTGCCCTACCCACCCATTCTATTTACTGTGCTATACACAGCTACTCTCAAATAAGAATTGGTGGGAATTTGTCGACTTGCAAAAATAAGTATATCTGAGCACCCATGCAGGGGTTACAGTCTCTGAAAGTATTTAAATTGGATTATCGCCATCTGCTGATTTATGTACAGAGCCAAATTTTAATTTTTACTGTATTGTGTTTTAACCTTTTAAATGGTTATATTTATATGCTGTGAGATCCTATGCAAAAAATGCCTCAAAAACTTTGACACGCCCACTTTCCTGGAGGGTATTCAATGAAGCTGATCATGGGCAGTAGATTCAGCGTGGACAAAGGTACAGAGAGCTTCGAAAGGGGATTAGACAGATTCCTGGAGGACAGGTCTGTCAGTGGCTAGCAGCTATGGTGACTAAAGGGAACCTCCACATTCAGAGGCCATCAACCTCTAAATTCCTATGCCCTGCTGTTGGAAACTCCAGAGCAACTGGTTGGCCGCTGTGTGAAATGGACCTCTGATCCGATCCAGCAGAGCTGTTATGATCATAATTGTAACGGATCACACCTTTATTTCTGGCACTTCAGAAATTCAAGCTGAGCCTATGAGTCTTTAGGGGTAGCTGTGAACCACAAAGAGGGTGGGGAAAATGGCAAGGAGATCCCATTTCTATTTGGATTGCAGAAGAGGTCAAAAGAAAAGGCAGGAGAAAGAGAGAGCAAGTCTAACCTCCCTCATGCCTGACGTTTGGTCCTTCCTGTTCAAGGCTGGAATGTGAAAGATGAAGAGATCCCCTGAACCCGGACCAAAGGGGAGAGTTCCGCCCATACACATGCATGTTGTAAGATGGCAAACGAAAGCAAAAAATCCAGAAAGACAGCCTAAAACCCCACATTGCTGCACAGAATTAATTTACAGTGAACGTTTCTATTGAGTTTAAAGCTTTGCCAGGGCAGAGAGGAATTGGGGTGCATCTGTTTTACTCATTTGCACGCCCAATCAGCAGAGGTTTTGTGTAAGGTGGTAGACAAGAGCTTCCTGAGAACCGGTTTGTTGTAGGGGTTTGAATGCTTAGATTAGGATCGAAGACATTCAGGTTCGAATCCTCACTCTGTTGTGAAGCTCGCCAGGTGACCTTGGCCCAATCATTTGCTCTCAGCCTGACCCTACCTTGCAGGGCTGTTGTGAGGATAAACAC
>NW_015167073.1:848916-854421 GCF_001447785.1 Gekko japonicus
GCTCCCTCTAAGCTGTGGAGTCTTGTGAGCAAAAAATCTACTTTGTGAGCTGCTGGCATTAAAGCTGTGAGAGAGCGATTTGGCGACTGCATCGATGAGTTTGCTCTGGAGCCCTCCTTCCTGAGCTGAGACAAAAAACTGTGCGCTGCAGGCTAAAAAGCTGTGAGCTAGCTCACACTAACTCAGCTTGGAGGGAACACTGGTTCCCCCCTCCCCCCTCCTTCTTCCTCCCAGAAGGCCGAAGGGGGATGCCAGTGCCAGCTCCAACCACTGTTACCTATTCCAGTCTGCCTGGCACTGCACACAGAACGCAGACAATAAAACAGGAGTCCAGGCGCACCTTAAGTTTATTCCCCCATAAGGTGAATCAGAGCTCGTGTTCTCAAATGCCTGGGAGTGTAAATCCAGCAGGCTGGTTTAAAAGAGAGAATTGTTCAAAACAAGATCCCATTCAAAGAATAACCAACAGCATGGGTGTGAGATGCTACCAACTGCTGTGAGATAGACAAAATGTAAAACCCAGTACAGGATGAAATGAGATAAACAGGTACAACAGGATGCTACAGAGTTATAGCCAAAGTAACTAACAAAAGGCCAGCAGGCCTGAAATATCTGCTGCCTGCAGTTGCCAACCCCAAGTTGGGAATTCCTGGAGACTTGGGGGTAAAGCCTGGGAAAGGTGGGGTTTGGGGAGAGGGGGGGCCTCAGTGGGGTATACTGGCATAGGGTTTACCCTTCAAAGCAGCCATTTGCTCCAGACGAACCGATCTCTGTTGTCTTGAGATCAGTTGGAATCCTGGAATATCTCCGGGCCCCATGCAGAGGTTGTCAAACCTACCTCTCCTCCATCTTTTAAAACCCAGCCGGACGAAAGATTCCGGAGAGGACATTAATGTGGTATATGATAACAGCAGCAAGAATGTTATATGCCCAAAGTTGGAAACAAGATAGAATTCCAGAGGTTGGAGAATGGATAAAGAAGTTACTTTTTATGGCTGAAATGGACAAACTAACAAGGAAACGTAAGGAGCTGGTAGCAGAAGAATTCTTGGCAGATTGGAAAGATTTTAAGGACTACTTAGAGAAATACTGGGATGTGAAAGACAATTTGGTTTGCTTTGAAAATTATTGAAATTATAGAAATAGAATAGAATGAGACGACTAAAGGTAGAGTTGGAATATAAGTTACCTATAGTTATGTAACAATGGTTTATAAGTATATGAAAATACAATAAATGAACTGGTGGTTGGAAAGCTGTGGGAAGCCGACAAAAGGGTGGGGAGTTAGAGAGACAGGGATATAAAAGAAATGTGATATATGTGAAATGTGTATTATCCTAATAAAAATTTGTTCTAAAAAAAAGGAAAGATTCCGGAGAATGTCAACGCTTGTGTTATTTTGGTCCGTCCTCACCAAAGATACGACATGGCTTTGCGCGGTTAATAAAGTACCACTGGGGGGGGGCATAGCCTTTGGAGGTCGAGCAGTGTCAAAATGGCGCAATAAGTCATACAAACTATCCTTATTTTGGTCTCAGCTGGTGGAGCCGGCAGCAGGCAACCATCAGAGGTCCTGGAATTAGGAACGGCCGCCCCACACATCGCCAGAAACTATTCTCCGCTGTGCCCACTGGAGGGCCCCAGCAGTTTTCAGCAACCTAAGCTGAATATTTTGAAGAAGAAGAAGAAGAGGAGATTGGATTGATACCCCGCCCTTCACTACCCAAGGGAGTCTCAGAGTGGCTTACAAACTCCTTTCCCTCCCCCTCCCCACAACAGGCACCCTGTGAGGTAGGTGGGGCTGAGAAAGCTCTCTCGAG
Source organism: Gekko japonicus (assembly GCF_001447785.1). NCBI lineage: Eukaryota > Metazoa > Chordata > Lepidosauria > Squamata > Gekkonidae > Gekko > Gekko japonicus. The sequence goes on from NW_015167073.1 coordinate 850,737, forward strand.
GACTGCCCTTTCAAGGACAGCTCTTGTCAGAACTATGGCTTGCCCAAGGTCATCCAGCAGCTGCAAGTGGAGGAGTGGGGAATCAAACCCGGTTCTCCCAGATTAGAGTCCGCACACTTAACCACTACACCAAACTGGCCCCTGTGTACAATCTTAGCTTAGGGGTTTTCTTCCCAGTTTTTTTTTTCTCACCTTAGGAACATGAACTGCCCTTCTAGACACCTCCTTTACTACCGTGCCGTTTGTCTCTAGAGCCAGGAAGACCTGGTGTGCCAAAAAAGACCTCAAGGAGGAAAAGTCTAGTTTTTTTTTCTCACCTTAAGAAAATGAACTGCCCTTCTAGACACTTCAACTTTTCCTACCATGCCATTTGTCTCTAGAGCCAGGAAGACCTGGTGCGCCAAAAAAGACCTCAAGGAGGAAAAGTCTGGGGTTATGAAATGCTTTGTGTTTCTGACTGGGGGGGGGGATCGGAGGGAGGGGGGTGAAAGTGTTATGCCCTACAGGAGAAAGAGCAGAAAGGAAACAGAAAGAGGCACGACGAGAAAAGGGTAGATTGCACCAAATTTTATGTTAAACTGTCACTGTTATGTGTTTTCATGCTTCACTGAACCAACATTACTATTATTATTGCAAGCTGCCATGGACCACAAGGAAAGCCTGGATACAAATGTTTTAATAAATAATAATAAATGAGCATGCATTGCTGCTGGGGAAGCACATACAGTACCAAAGAGAGATGTAATTTATAGCGCTTTCCTTAACTGAGTTAAACCCTTCTGAGCCCATTCATTTCAATGACCTTAAAAGGGCATAGCTTCATTTAGGATTGTGCTCTGCCAACTGTCTATATCGAGCCTGTTTCCCCCTCCGCCGTCCTCCAAAGAGCCTGGGGCAGCCCACACAGCTCTCCCTGCCGGCATTGCATCCACACAGCAACCCTGTGAGGTAGGTTAGGCCGAGAGAGACTGACTGATCCGAGGTCACCCAGGTGAGTTTCATGACCAAGAGGGGCTCTGAACCCCTAAGCCAGGGGGGCAGATCAGGCCCCCAGAGGGGCTTCCATCAGGCCCGCAGTGGAACTGGCCATCTCCTGCTTCCAGTTCCGCTGCTGCATCATAGCTTGCTTCGCCAGACTCTCTCAATCGCACAGCCATTTCATGTTTTAACCTGGGTCCTAGACTCAAAACTCTGAGCACGAGATTTCTGTGGTGAACGTAAATAAATCAAAAGTAGGTTCGCAGCTTACGGAGCTAATGTTTTAAGCGTGTTTTTAATTCTAAGTTAAAAAAAAACCAAACCCTTTGTGTTTGTGTCCTTTATAAAGTTTATATCTCCGCTACTCTATGCCAATAAAGGTTTTGAACTGAACTGATATCTCCGCTACCTGGCATTACATTTTACAACAAACGTGGCCCGGCCCAACAAGGTCTCATTTATGTCAGATCCGGCCCTCGTAACAAATGAGTTCGACACCCCTGCCCTAAGCTATATAAGGCAGATGTGACGGGGGGGTGGCCCATATGGTCTGGCCTGACAAAGTGACATTTATGTCAGATCCGGCCCTCGTAACAAATGAGTTTGACACCTCTGCCCTAAGCTAAGATTCTATACAAGGCAGATGTGACGGGGGAGGGAGGTCCCAGTGTACAGTAAAGGATAGGGAATTCTTTACTTAAAGAGCTGAAGGGGAATTCGTGAGGGAGAGCTGAACTGCACCCTCCTTCTCCAGTACAGAGCCAGTTTGGTGTCGTGGTTGAGTGCACGGACTCTAATCTGGGAGAACCGGGTTTGATTCCCCACTCCTCCACTTGCACCCGGCTGGATGACCTTGGGCAAGCCGTAGTTCTGATAAGAGCTGTTCTTGAAAAAGAGCAGTTTCTGTCAAGAGCTCTCTCAGCCCCACCCACCTCACAGGGTGTCTGTTGTGGGGAGGGGAAGGGAAAGGAGTTTGTAAGCCGCTCTGAGACTCCCTTGGGTAGTGAAGGACGGGGTATAAATCCAATCTCTTCTTCTTCTTCTTCTTCTTCTTCTTCTACTGCAGCTTGAAACGTTTTTATTCTGGGAGCAAAAGCAGTACGAAACAATGGAGTGCAGTGAGGGGTGGCGGGAGAAGAGGCGGCAGAGAGTAAACAGAGGAGGAGGAGGGGTGATGAAGGCCGCATGATTTCAGGGGCCCCGAGCATCCTGGGGGCCTGGGCAAGGGATAGTTACCACAGGGAGGGGCAACAGTTACCACCTACCCCTTTTAATCAAGAGTTGGGAGGGGTCTGAGCATGAGGGAGAGCCACAGAAAGAATCTTTCTCTGTGAGTCCATAAACTCGAGCAGCCCTGGATTTAGGACTTGAGAGCTGAAAATGAGCCAGAAATGACGTCATAGCCTCGCTGGTGGCACAGGGACACTCTGGCATTTTGGGGGGGAAACTCTATGGTAAAAACGTCTTCTGCTATAGAGTTTTCGTCCAAATCCCAGAGCATCCCCACATCACCAGCAGCCCAGGCCTCTGTCCCACTACCAGGAAATACCCCCCTCCGGTTGCCAGGGGGTATGTGGAAGTGCTAGTTGTGACATTATTTATCTCCATCCCATGAAAAGTTTCAGCTGCCCATTTGTGCAGGCTAGCCGTCCATTAAAAGGTACAGGACATTTTTTCCCCCTCCAGGCTTGTTGGTAACCCTACAACCCACTGAGGGATTTCCAGGGCAGAATATGCGGGTCCTGTGCAGGGTCAGGTCCTCCTGACACCTCTCATTTTGGAAATTACACCACGTTGCAAAACAAGCAAGAAATGCAGCTCCTTTGCATCATTAAAAACACAAGACCCTGGTTGGATCAGACACAGGGCAGGTCTAATCCATCGGCCCACAGTGAGGGAAGAAGGCAAAAGTGGCCCCCAACTGGGTACCCCCAACGACTGGCCTTCCAAGGTACACTGCCTCCACACATGGATGTTCCATTAAACCATCATGGCTAATAGCTGTTGATAGATCTGTCCTCACTGACTTTGACTTGTCTCCAAATATACCTTAGGAACGGACAATCGTTATATTTTATCTATCTGTGTATTCCCCTCTTTTCGTCCCAGCGGCATTCCCCCTTCCTCTATTTTTTGTCCTCACAGCAACCACACTGTGAGGTAGGTGAGGCTGAAAGAGAAGGTGACTGGCCCAAGGTCACCCAGCAAGCTTCCATGACAGAGGGGAATTCGAACCTGAGTTTCCCAGATCCTAGTTTGACCCTCTAAGCTCTAAGTTCTCTCTAGCTACTTTCTCCATTCCATGCAGCATTTTATAAATGTCCCCCATTCTGCTGTCTCCCCCTCATACTAACCCCTCCCCCAATTTACTTACTTACTTACTTACTTACTTATTGCATTTGTATCCCGCCCTTCCTGCGAACAGGCTCAGGGCGGATTACATTGATCGGTACAGTGTACCGAGTCCACATAAAAGATGTAGAACGTTTTTAAAACAATCATACAATTAAAGCGCTCACAGTAATAGTCTTTCCTTCGTTACGTTAAGGTGGCGTGTTTTAAGATGTAACACCAAAGTTCCCAACTCAGCGATCGTCCGGTCTCCTAGGACGATGTAGCTTGATCTCAAAGCTGGGGCCGGCCCTTTACCACAGATGTTAATAACAGTGGTAGTTGGTGGTAGTGGTGGGCGGCTCCTAGTTGAAAG
>NW_015167073.1:854464-858072 GCF_001447785.1 Gekko japonicus
GGTCCCGCAGGGCCCTGATCTCCTCCGGGAGCTCATTCCACCAGTAAGGAGCCGCCACTGAAAAGCCCCAGGCCTTAGTAACAACGAGCCTGGCATCCTTAGGGCCTGGAATAACTAATCGATGTTGTGACCCTGACCGTAGTGCTCTCTGGGGTACGTATGGGGAAAGGCAGTCCCTCAGGTATGTCGGACCCTGGTCATACAGGGCTTTAAAGGTAAGTACCAGCACCTTGAGGAGCTGCGGTGGCTCAATTGGTTAAGACGCTGAACTGCAGGCTGTGGAAGGTCGGTAGTTCAGCAGTTTGAGACCCGAGTGTGCCGCATGACGGAGTGAGCTCCCGTCTCTAGTTCCAGCTCCTGCCAACCTAGCAGTTCGAAAGCAAGAAATTGCAAGTAGATAAATAGGTACCACTTCGGTGGGAAGGTAACAGCGTTCCGTGCGCCTTGGTGTTTAGCCATGCCGGCCACATGACCACGGAAACGTCTTCGGACAGCGCTGGCTCTTCGGCTTTGAAACGGAGATGAGCACCGCAACCCTAGAGTCGGATTCGACTGGCTTTCGAGCAAGGGAACCTTTACCTTTTACCAGCACCTTGAAGCGAATTCGGTATGCTACTGGCAGCCAGTGCAGCGTCTTTAGCGCAGGCTAGATGTGCTCCCATTGAGCACAAGCTCCTTAACTTTCCTTGTAGGGACAGTCCTCCAACCCTCTCATCAGTCTGAACCCTTTCTGCATAAGAAGAACATAAGAAGAGCCCTGCTAGATCAGACCAGGGGTCCTTCTAATCCAGCATCCTGTCTCGCACCATGGCCGCCCGGTTGCTCTGGAGCATCAACAAGGCACAGAAGCCAAGGCCTTCCCGGATGCTACCTCCTAGCACTGGGTTTCAGAGGTTTACTGCCTCTGAATGCGGAGGTTCCCTTTATTCACCATGGCTAGAAGCCACTGTCGGACCTCTCCTCCGCGATCCCTTCTAACCCCTTTCTAAAGCCTTCTAAATCCATCACTGTGTCCACTGGGAGTGAATTCCACAAGGGAATGACTCACTGAGTGAAGTATTTCAAGTATCCCCTCCAGCTTTATGGTACCCTTCCAACGACAGAGCTTCCAGAACAGAACCCTTCCGAACACAGCTGCTCTGTAGATTAACATAAAAAGCACGACAGTGCCGGCTGTTTCATTTTCAATCTCTTTCCTAATAATCCTCAGTGTGGCATTTACCCTTTTCACTGCCCCCGGGGCACCAAGTCGATGTTTTCATTAAATCAGCCGCATGATCCTTCCTTGTTACGAAGCCAGATCAGACCTCGCCCGTGTATAATTTTTCTGGCTGAATCATTAAGGATCTATGATGGAGGTAGAAATGTTGCTGTCCAGTCACAGCCAACCTGTGGTGACCCCGCAGGGTTTTCAAGGAAAGAGACGAAGAGAGGTGGTTTGGTACCGCCTGCCTCTGCATAGTAACCCTGGAGTTCCTTGGTGGTCTCCCGGTCCAAGTACTATCCACCAGGGCCGACCCTGCTTAGCTTCTGAGATCTGACGGGGGATCGGATCGGGCAAGGCTAGGCCTTCCAAGTCAGAGCAAGGATCTCAACCTGCCTCTGTATATAAAGTCGGGGCCTCTTTGTTTCCAGATTACTCAGAGGGGTCCGAGTTTGCTGTGCAAACCAGGAAATATTCCCGACAGTTCGTGATGAGAAGGCGACGGAACTTAGAAGCCGGGCGGGTGTCTGTTCTCCACTCCAAGGGTTTGCGCGAAGGTGAAAGAGAAATTTAAAGAAACCCCTACGCCCATTTGGAAACGCAGACAAAGAGAAATCACCCCAGCTGGCAGCAACACTGACACACACCCCAACAAAGCAGGAAGCAAGCAGTCCTTTGAAATCCACCCAGGCGACGAAACGTCAGTGGGGAAATTTAGCACCAGGCTGGGGGAGGTGGAATCACAGAATCATAGAGTTGGAAGGGTCATCTAGTCCGACCCCATGCACAGTGCAGGGAATTCACAAATTCCCCCCACACACAACCAGTGACCCCTGTTCCATACCCAGAAGATGACAAAAAACCCCTCCAGGATCCCCGGCCAAACTGGCCAGGAGAAAATTTGCTCCCTGACCCCAAAGGGGTGATCAGCATTTCCCTGGGTGTGTAAGAAAGGGCCGCAAGACCCAGAGGTGGGACAACAGGGGTGCCACCAACGTTCCCTCTAAACTGTGGAGTCTTGTGAGCAAAAATTCTACTCTGTGAGCTACTGGCATGAAAGCTGTGAGCGAGCGATTTGGCTACTGCATACATTAGTTTGCTCTGGAGCCCTCCTTCCTGAGCTAAGACAAAAGTGTGTGAGCCGGAGGCTAAAACACTGTGAGCTAGCTCACCCTAACTCAGCTTAGAGGGAACACTGGGTGCCACACAGGGCTGGATGGTGGGATATGTTGGGGCTTTGGGGGGGGAGCTTGGGCGTTGTGTTTGCAAAGCCTGGCCGGTCCGTTGCGAAGAAGCTTCTCTGTTGCCCGGGAGAGGGAAGGCTTGCAACCGCAGGCGCCAGAACAGAGGGCGGGCGGCAGAACAAGGAAGAGGCCAGGCGAGCCGCCAGACAATTGAAAGGCTGGCCGGTGTCTCTGCAGCTTAACCCGCCTTCCCTTCTTCGCACCATTAGGCCCGTCTGTCCCACAGGCTTCCGATGGAACCCAGACCCACATCCGCCCCACTTCACAGGCCTCTGCTGTTCTTCAGCGCCTGCTTTCTTTCTCCTTCCCCCCCCCTCCACTGCCGCATGCACGCCTGAAGGGAAAGCCGTAGGGAGTCCCTAGCCTTGCCCCCCCAATATCTTGAACCCTGGAAGTAGGGGGGGCACAGCCCCCTTCTTTGCTTCTAAAGGGGCCTCCCAAAGGATAAGCATCCCAGACCCACTTTTAGGTCCCACCCAAACAAACACAAAACTTGCCCAGGACTGCATAATAACCCACAATACACTGCAGTTCCACCCCCCCAAGATCTAGCTCCCCTCTGAGCACCTCTGCCCCCCAGAGACGCACCCCACCCCACCCCCCGGCTTTCTCCCACCCCAGGCCTCTGCAGGAACAGGACAGGTGAGGAAGAAGCCCACCAAACAAAGAGCTCCCTCCAACCTCCTGGCGGGGCTCCCCAGATAACTCCCCTCCCTGCCAGCCAACCCCCTCCAAGTTTGCCCTACAGGAACCCCAGGCCCAGAAGGTCACTGCGGGGCTTCTGAAAGTCCCCCTTCCCAGCCCTCTCCCTGCCCCAAAGCGGGTCTCCCCAGAAAACCCACCCTGCAGAAAGCCAAGCCTCCGGGCCTGCCCTGGAGGACCCCTCGGGGAGGCGCCAGGCCCTGCCAAAGACCCTCCCTCTGTCTCGCCTCTAGCCCCCCACCCCACCCCCGTCTTCCGCATCCCCCAGGCAGCCTCCCGGGCGCCCTATAAGGAACTGCCGCTTTGCCCGCGGCCCCCACTGGCAGATCCGCCCAGAGGCCTCGCTCGACGAGCCTCCGCCGCGACCCCCCAGCAGGCTCCATCCGGAGTGTCGCCCCCCCAGCCAGACAACGCCGGCCCCTTCCCCCCAACCCGAGATCCGCGCCCCCCCCGCCGCC
>NW_015167073.1:858147-862751 GCF_001447785.1 Gekko japonicus
CTGCAGGCGGCTCAGGCGCAGCTCGTGGACGAAGGGGGTGGGGGCGGGCGCCGCAGCCGCAGCCGCCGCCTCCGCCGGGCTCGAGCCCCCCTCCATGGCCGGAGCCCCCTGCCAGGCTCCCCTCCTGCTTCCAGCCTGGGACGGGGACCCAAGGCCGGAGCCCGGGGACGGGGGAGGCGGGGAGGCTGGCTGGCGGGCGGGCTGGAGGGACGCCCTGGCACCGGACCGCGGGAGGGAGGGAGGGAGCCGGGCTGATGCTGGGCAGGGGAGAGGCGGGATCACAGCGTGGTCGTCACGGCGACACCCGAGCTGGAGGACGGACTTTCGCTTTGGAGGGACCGGCGGGGGGGAGGGAGAGGAGGGAAGCATCGCTCAGGCATCCCTAAGCCTGCATCCCTGCAGCCCCCCAGGGCCAGGAGATGCTCCGCGGAGAGCGCAGCAGAGGCGGCCCAACCCGCCCGGGCTCCTTCGCCTCCCTTCCCCGGCTGCTTGCTCGGGCACTGCGGTCCTCCGCTGGCCTCCCTCCCTGCCCTGCAGGGCGGAAGGAGCCGGGTGGCCGGGTGACTCAGGCCTCCTCCCGCCTCCCCAGAGCCGCTGAGTCGATGGGCTGTCGAGGAGGGGACGCGCCGGGGATGCTTTCTAGCAACACTTTCTCCCCCCCTTAAAAAAAGCGGTTTTCATGATGTCTGCCGCTCTGCACGACAGCCCTGCAACGTAGGCAAGCCGTCTTAAACAGGGCTGCGTGTCATGGGCCAATGTGTGTGTTAAGGTGATATAACGCAGAGGTGCATGGTTAGGTTTTGGGAGGTGGGCCCCGGCGTTCCGTGCGCCTTGGTGTTTAGGCATGCCGGCCACATGACCGCGGAAACGTCTTCGGACAGCGCTGGCTCTTCGGCTTGGAAACGGAGATGAGCACCGCAACCCTAGAGTCCGGCAACCCTAGAGTCGGACTCGACTGGCTTTCGAGCAAGGGAGACCTTTACCTTTTTACCCCGGCCCCAGGAAGCTCACGATCTGAAATGCACCAAGAAAAGCTAGATTCAACTCCCCAGAGACCGACATGATGTTGAGGGTATCGGCTTTCCAGAGTCAGAGCTCCAGGGATTTCTCTCTTTCTTTTGAAAAAGAGGTGCCAGAACTCTCAAGAGGGAAATGGAGTTTCCAGTCTGTATACTGAAAACGTATGGATTTTTAAACATTTTAAAAATAATTTTGTCCAAGAGGTTCCGGAAACCCCTCTTCCCCCCCAGAAAGAAAGCCCTGGAGCGCTCCCTTTGTTAGAAAACCTAAACATTGTGACCAGTATAAAGTCAAAACCACGAACAAATGTACCAAATCTCTCTTAATTTGATTAATTCATTCCACTGTCGATGGGGTTGCAGTGGGGCACTGAAGCCTTACTCCCAGCTCGGCTCCTAAGAATTCCTCACTGCCTGTCCTTCAGACTCCATTGCCGCTGCCCATGAGAACTAGAAACGTCCTAGTTTAAGAAATAAATGGAAGCCTGGATTGCACTGAGACGCCGAACTGGGTGTACCCAGCATCCGATTCTTTAAGTGCTTATGTTTTGTTTCGGGTTGGTTCAGATTTCTGCTTGTTTTTCAGAATCCTGCAACCCAAACCCTACTGCACGGTTTTCTTGGATGTTCCGTGCTATTGACTGTATTTGACTCGCACTGTGCAGTCCACCTTGAGTCTCGGTGGAAAAGGCAGGCTAAAAATAATGTAAATAAGACGGGGGAAATGCTGTCCTTATGCACAGGTGCAAAATATTCATCGCACCAATTATAAATCCTGTTTACAGAGGGGAGGTCATGCCCAGTGGCATGCCCAGTGAGTCCACAGCAGCGGAGGCATTGTGAACTTTTAGGGAGTTATGGGACAGTAGTGAATGGTGTGTGAGTGTATATGAATATTGTTGTAGATCACCGAAATGATTGCATCTTTAATTTTGTTGTACTATGTACAATGACAATAAAGTATATTATTATTATTCGAACTTACGTCTCCCAGGTTTGTGTCCAACAGCTAGATATTTCAGGCTGCCTCAAGAAACAAATAATTATCTGTAACCCAAAATGGACTGGCAGCTTTCTTAACCCATTTTGTTGCTTATTTTCTACAATGGGGAGGGGAGGTCTGCTTGGAAGCCTATATTCTCTGAATCTTAGTGCGGGAAGGGTCAGAGACAGAGTGATGTGGTTGCTTGGTAGTTAGAGAGAGGAACTCTCTGTATGCTCTGAGACCTTCTCCCCGCCCTCCGTGTGTTTGGCCTTCGTATTGGCTACTGGGAGAGCACCCTGATGGAAATAAATAATGTACATCTTGTGCTTTCTGCAGCTCAGCGGTGCTCCCGGGCATTTTGTGCCTTATTCCAGCCTTCCCCGTTGAATTATTCATCCAGCTACCAATTCATCTGCAGCCGGGGCTAAAACTTCCATCGGGCCAGTCAAAGGGCAGATCCAGAACCTATTTTCTGATGCCAGGACCCAAGCTAATGGGCGTGTGAGGTAGTCACAACCAAGAGGTGTACCTCCAAGCATGTGCAAAATGAGCCTCGGGCAGTATCAACTATTATTTAATTAATTAATTAATTGTACTTCTACCCCGCCCTCCCAGCCATAGTCGGCTCAGGGCGGCTTGCATAAAATACTCAATACATTAAACAATTAAAACAGTTAAAACAATTAAACAACCCATGTAACAAATATAAAGTGCCAGTGATTCATATTGCTGTTAAAGATGGCAGCTGATTTCCGTAGTCCATTATGACGATGCTATGAAGAAGAGAAGAGATTGGATTTATAGCCCGCCCTTCACTACCCAAAGGTGTCTCAGAGCGGCTTACAAACTCCTTTCTCTTCCCCTCCCCACAACAGACACCCTGTGAGGTAGGAGGGTCTGAGAGAGCTCTTGACAGAAACTGCTCTTTTTCAAGAACAGCTGTGCCAGAACCAGGGGTCATTTCCTACGGGAGCGCACAGGAGCAGAGCTCCGGCAGTAAGGAGCCCAGGGGGCAGGCACATCCAACAAGCCCCACCCCCTGCTCCCAGCAGCCCTCAGTCGGGCCACAAGAAGCAAGAAGCAGCCAGGTAAGTTGCAGAGCCCCCCCCAGCCCACCTTCAGGTACAAGCTCTCCCTCCTCTGTGAAAGCAGATCTGTGCATTCCCCTCCCCCCATAGCTAGCAATCCAAAACAGTCCAGTGGCACCTTTAAGCTTTGGGTTGGGAAATTCCTGGAGATCTTGGGGTTGGAGCCTTTGGGAAGGTAGGATTTGGGGAAGGGAGGGGCCTCAGCATGGTACAGTGCCACAGAGTCCACCCTCCAAAGCAGCCATTTTCTCCAGGGGTTCTGATTCCTGTCTGCTGGGGATCAGTTGTAAAAGTGGGAGATCTCCAGGCCCCACCTGGAGGTTGGCAACCCTCATCTGGTGGGAGGTACGACTGGCTTTCGAGCAAGGGAACCTTTGCCTTTACCTTTACCATTGGGGGATGCTGCCGGCGAAGACCCTACTCAGGATTCTACCCCCTCGCGCAGACAGGACCTCAGATGAGGAGGAGACTGCTGTATTGTCCGAGATAAGGGCTAGAACAAATGTAGGAGTGCATTAGACACAGAGAGACTGGAAGCTTTGTAGAATCGATACGGCAATAAAATGCAGTCTAAAAGGGCCCTCAGAGATTGGCTGGAAGGCTCATGAGGCCATTATGGTGTTAACCTGAAGCAGGTCTCCGCTTGGACAGAGATTGCCTGGAAGCCATTTTCAGCTTCCAAGAGGAAGAGAAGCAGATAACGTGGTCATTAACTTCCACACGTTCACGCACCACTTCAAGACAACCCCCCCCACACACACACACAAACTTACAATGGAGCCAGCCTAGTCTAGCAACTCAATCCCTTCCAGCGGCATTTACTGTTTCCCTTCCAGCAGCATTTACTCCCAAATAAACACCTATGGGAGCTGCGGTGGCTCAAGTGGTTAAGACGCTGAACTGCAGGCTGTGGAAGGTCGGTAGTTCAGCAGTTCAAGACCCGAGTGTGCTGCATGATGGAGTGAGCTCCCGTCTCTAGTTCCAGCTCCTGCCAACCTGGCAGTTTGAAAACAAGAAATTGCAAGTAGATAAATAGGTACCACTTCGGTGGGAAGGGAACAGCGTTCCGTGCGCCTTGGTGTTTAGTCATGCCGGCCACATGACCACGGAAACGTCTTCAGACAGCACTGGCTCTTTGGCTTTGAAACGGAAATGAGCACCGCAACCCTAGAGTCAGATTCGACTGGCTTTCGAGCAAGGGAACCTTTACCTTTACCTTAAACACCTGTAGTGTTACCGCTTCTAGTTCGGTGTCCTCACAGAATTTAGTAACAAAAGGTAAAGGCTTCCCTTGCTCGAAAGCCATTCGAATCCAACCCTAGGGGGCGGTGCTCATCTCCGTTTCCAAGCCGAAGAGCCAGCACTGTCCGTAGACTTCTCTGTGGTCCTGTGGCTGGCGTGACTAAACGCCAAGGTGCACGGAATGCTGTTACCTATTTATCTACTTGCAGTTTCTTGCTTTCGAACTGCTAGGTTAGCAGGAGCTGGGGCCAGAGACAGAGAAGTAACTTT
>NW_015167073.1:863072-863193 GCF_001447785.1 Gekko japonicus
GAGCACTCGAGCCCCACCCCCAGCAGGCCTCAGGCCGGAGCACCTGTAGCAGTCTTTGGAGGCAGATTGGCAAAAAGCAAAACCAAAAGCGCAGGAACTTGAGAGAACTCCAGGAATGGAG
>NW_015167073.1:864179-894703 GCF_001447785.1 Gekko japonicus
CTGGAGGTCCCTTCCCACTCTACGAGTCTATGATTCTATAATTCACCCAGGCTGGCTGTGGGCACGCCAGCACCTTTGTCAGGCAGAAGCGCCTGAGATCCTCCCCCTCCCCTTTTCCTTCGCCCGACTTGGAGGCGAAGGGAAGGGAGAGGGGGGGAAGAATGGATCCCAGGTGCTTCTGCCTGTCAGAGGGGCTGGTGCACACTTCCGGTGATGTCAGGGGGTGTGGCATATGCTAATAAGTTATGCTAATGAGCTCCTGCAACTCTTTTTCTACGAAATGACCCCTGCTGAGGCCCCTCCCCTCCACAAACCCCGCCTTCCCCAGGCTCCACCCCCCAAATCTCTAGGTATTTCCCCACCAGGAGCTGGCAGCCCCACAGTGGCATATGCTAATAAGTTATGCTAATGAGCTCCTGCAGCTCTTTTTCTACAAAATGACCCCTGCTGAGGCCCCTCCCCTCCACAAATCCCGCCTTCCCCAGGCTCCACCCCCCAAATCTCTAGGTATTTCCCCACCAGGAGCTGGCAGCCCCACAACCAGATCCTAGAGTGTGAGACCGAGGACCTCTGGGGTTCCGTCATTCGACCCTGCTCTTCACTGGCTTTGGGACAGCCACTCTCACCTCAGCCTACCTCACAGGGTCATTGTGAAGAGTGCTGACCGGAAATCCTTGGAGTCAGGGCAGGATAAAACCCTAATAAGGGAGACATTATGTTCATCATAATGGATGAGTGCAGTTAATATATTTCCAACAAGGTGTGGACCAAGAACACCGAGCTCGAGGCTGTGCCGTGATGCCCGGTTGACTCTCATGCCACATGCAAACTGCCTCGTCTCATGAGGCTCAGGCCGGCTGCAGAAGCAAGAAACTGGGCCTGTGTGGCCACTCTGTGGTCTGCTCAAAACCTCATCCCTGTCATCATTGCAGGGATGACAAAAACCAAAGCACCTCGATTTGCGTCAGCTGATATGCCGGCAATGCAGGGGAGGTTGGCACATGCCATTTGTAAACCACATAAAAGGCAAGGCGACTCGTTTAAGCACGCACCTCGGCTTATTTCCCCTTGGCCATTAGACACCTGCCTCCCAAAATAGGACAAGGAATGACTGCTTGGAAAACACACTCAGGAAATAGAGTCAGGTCACCGTGGGGAGCCATGTTGGTCGGAAGCTGCAGAACAAAGTTGGACTCCAGTGACACCTTTAAGACCAACAAAGTTTTACTCTGGGTATAAGTTTCTGTGTGCCAGGCACAGCCCCTACACCTGTATCTGAAGACGTGTGCATGCACACAAAAGCTTATACCTGTATCTAAAGACGTAAGCCTACACATGAAAGCGTATACCTGTATCTGTAGAAGTGTGCATGCACATGAAAGCACATACCTGTATCTAAAGACGTAAGCCTACACATGAAAGCGTATACCTGTATCTGAAGAGGACTCCAGTGACACCTTTAAGACTGACAAAGTTTTACTCTGGGTATAAGTTTCTGTGTGCCAGGCACAGCCCCTACACCTGTATCTGAAGACGTGTGCATGCACACAAAAGCTTATACCTGTATCTAAAGACGTAAGCCTGCACATGAAAGCGTATACCTGTATCTGAAGAAGTGTGCATACACATGAAAGCGCATACCTGTATCTAAAGAAGTAAGCCTGCACATGAAAGCGTATACCTGTATCAGAAGAAGTGTGCATGCACACAAAAGGGTATACCTGTATCTGAAGAAGCGTGCATGCACATGAAAGCATATACCTGTATCTGAAGAAGTGTGCACGCACAGAAAAGGGTATACCTGTATCTGAAGAAGTGTGCCTACACACGAAAGCGTACGCCTGTATCTGAAGTGTGCATGCACACGGAAGCCTATACCTGTATCTAAAGAAGTGTGCATGCACACGAAAGTTTAGGATAGCTCTCTTTCTTAAAAAAAACACAATAGCTAGTTTAGGATAGCTTACATAATTCTCTTTCTTAAAAAAAACACAATAGCTAGCGAAGCTATACAGCTTCTCGGTAGGGTTGCCAACCTCCAGGTGGTGGGTGGAGATCTGCTATTACAACTGATCTCTAGGTGACAGAGATCCGGACCCGTAGTTTAGAGTAAACTTTCACAGATGAACCGCAAGACTCTTGGTTCGTTCTGCCGCAGCAGCGGGACAGCGTGGGAGGCAGAAAGGTGGGGTGCTTAATTAGCTTTAATATGGGGAAAATACTCTGCACAGGCTTAGAGACCACATTTAAAAAAAATGACTCATAGGCTTGGGCCTCGGGTGCTTGCAACAGGCTCCGTTGTCCTAGGTGGAAGGGAGGGGTGGCATGATTCAATAGTAGCTGGACTTTGGCTCTTATGACTGGTGTGACTGGTTTTCCCTGCTGGGCGACGGCTAGGTTCGAGGCTGAATTCATCTCCATCTTCCATTCAGAACTGGGTATCTCACCTCCGACTTGGCCCGGCCGTGTGTTCCTGGGGAGTCCAAAGCCAGGCAACTGAGGAGGGGAGAGGGTTTGAAGCTGGCCGGGTTGTCTCTTCTCAGATAAACGTAGGCCTACCCTTTTGTTATTTTTTTCCCCATCCTGTCAGATCTCCAAGGCAGGTAACAACAAGGTTTGTTGTTGTTCAGTTGCACAGTCGAGTCCGACTCTTTGCGACCCCATGGACCAGATCACGCCAGGCCTTCCTGTCTCTATGACACTGTCTAACCATCTCCTCCTTTGCCGTCCCCGTCTTCTTTGACCTTCAGTCTTTCCCAGCATCAGGGTCTTCTCCAGTGAGGGCTCCCTTCTCATTGGGTGGCCAAAGGATTTGAGCTTCAGTTTCATTCTCTGGCCTTCCAGGGAACAGTCAGGGTTGATTTCTTTTAGGATTGACTGATTTGATCTTCTTGCAGTCCAAGGGACTCTCAAGAGTCTTCTCCAGCACCATAGTTCAAAAGAATCTCTTCTTCGGCGCTCGGCCTTCCTTATAGTCCAACTCTCGCAGCCATACATGGTTAACAACAAGGTTAGAATATACAAAATTTAACAATTCATACAATAGAACTAGAGTTGCCAGCCTCCAGGTGTGGCCTGGAGATCTCCCGCTTTTGCAACTGATCTCCAGCTGACAGAGATCAGCTCCCCTGGAGAAGATGGCTGCTTAGAAGGGTGGACTCTGTGGCGCTGTACCATACCAAGGCCCCTCCCCTTCCCCAAACCCCACCCTCTCCTAGATCCACCCCCAAAGTCTCCAGGTATTTTCCAACCCAGACCTGGCAACCCTAAATAGAACAAAGTTAGAGTCCAGTGACACCTTTAAGACCAACAAAGTTTTATTCAAGGGATAAGCTTCCATGGGCATGAGTGCTTCTTGGTCTACAGCGAAACAGAATTTCCTCAGACAGGGTTGCCAACTGGCCTTTCTCAGATGATGTTGTTCACCTCCATGCCATGAAAAGCTTCAGCTGTTCTCTGGTACACACACACAGTCTCTATTAAAAGGACACAACACTTTTCTCCTGGCCTGTTGGCAACCTTATTTGTCCACCATTTTATCCCAGTAATTTTTTTTAAAAAAAATCTCACCCTTCCTACAACGAACTCAGGTCAGCGTCACGTGCTCACAACAACCCTGACAGGATGTTCAGGCTGCAGAAACAAAGTCTGAGTCAAGTGGCACCTTTGAGACCAACAAAGGTTTATTCAAAGTGTTCAGAATTATTCAGACCTAGAGAGAGTGACCATTCATCTAATACAGGAGTGTCGAACTCATTTGTTATGAGGGCCGGATCTTTCATAAATGAGACCTTGTTGGGCCGGGCCACGTGTGTCATAAAATGTAACGCCAGGTAGCAGAAATATAAACTTTATAAAGAACACAAGCACAAAAACACCAAACACAAGGTTTGGTGTTTTTTTTTAACTTAAAATAAAAAACACGCTTAAAACATTAGCTCCGTAAGCTGCAAACCTAATTTTGATTTATTGGCATTCACCACAGAAATCTCATGCTCAGAATTCTGAGTCTAGGACCCAGGTTAACACATGAAATGGCTGAGTGATTAAGAGAGTCTGGCGAAGCAAGCTATGATGCAGCAGTAGCAGCAGAACTGGAAGCAGGAGATGGCCAGTTTCACTGCAGGCCTGATGGAAACCCTCCGGGGGCCTGATCTGGCCCCCGGGCTGCATGTTTGACACCCCTGATCTAACACCAGCCGGTGAGTTCATGGCCGTCTATAGAGATTTGGACCCAGATTTCAGACCACATTGGCTAGTGTGTGCACAGCACAGTTCCTGACCAAGCTTCCCCTTTCTTTATGGGAGGGCACGCGGCTACAGTTCCCAGGTCTCCCCCCGCCACCAGCGGGGGATGGGTGGTAGGGTTGCCAGATCCAGGTTGGGAAATTCCTGGAGGTTTGGGGATGGAGCCAGGGGAGGACAGGGACCTCAGCGGGGTACAATGCCATAAAGTCCACCCTCCGAATCACCCATTTTCTCCAGGGGGACTCATCTCTGTAATCTGGAAATGAGATATAATTCCAGGGAATCCCTAGGTCCCACCTGGAGGCTGGCATCCTTACAGGATGCGGCGGTGAACAACCGGTGCTGAGATCATGCTGGATACTGCAGCCTCTGGGTTTCACAATCCAGACCGGGCTGGGAATCCCTCCTCCCGATTTTCCTCTCCACCTGACCTTCTTCTCTGACCCTCTCCGATGATCTGTCTCTGGCCCGGCTTGGTGTTGCTAAACAGAGAGCCAGCTGGGAGCCAATGTGCAAGCCAGAATGTGGCATGATTACCCCGGAGGCTTGGGTTACGGCCCAGGGAGCCCGTCAGTCACCTTGACTGCCCTGGGGTGGGAACGGGAGCCAGGAAATCCTTGAAAACATTCATCCTGGGCATGTCTGTCTCCCGCATGCAGCTCTGTCAGACTCCCGGAAATATCTTCCATGCCGGGAGAGAAAGGTTTCTGAATGGCTGTAAGCCTGGAGGGCCAAATGGAGCTTCCCTCTTGAGACGCAAGGTAGCACTGAATGCAGCAAGGAACTCCTGGGGATGTAATAAGGACCAGATATTGGACACTTATAAATCAGGGTTGCCAGCCCCCAGGTGGGGCCTGGAGATCTCCCAGAATTACAACTGATCTCCAGGAGACAGAAGTCAGTTCCTTTGGACAAAATGTCTGCTTTGGAGGGTGGATTCTCTGGCATTATACTTTGCTGAGGTACTACCTTTCCAAAAGCTCGCCTCCCCCAAGCTCCACCTCCCAGATCTCCAGAAATTTCCAAACCCTGAGTTGACAACCCTACTTATGATGAGTGCTGATATCTTGACTAAGGAAAAGGTAAAGGTTTCCCTTGCTCGGAAGCCAGTCGAGTCCGACTCTAGAATTGCGGTGCTCATCTCCGTTTCAAAGCCGAAGAGCCAGCGCTGTCCGAAGACGTTTCCATGGTCGTGTGGCCAGCATGACTAAACACCAAGGCGCACGGAAGGCTGTTACCTCCCCACCGAAGTGGTACCTATTTATCTACTTGCAATTTCTTGCTTTCGAACTGCTAGGTTGGCAGGAGCTGGAACGAGAGACGGGAGCTCACTCCGTCATGCGGCACACTCGGGTCTCGAACTGCTGAACGACCGACCTTCCACAGCCTGCAGTTCAGTGTCTTCACCACTTGAGCCACTGCAGCTTGACTATCCCCCCCCCCAAAAAAAAGAGATCAGCATGGTGTGGTGGTGAAGAGCAATGGACTCTAATCTGGAGTAGGGGGTTCGATACCGCACTCCTTCGCATGAAGCCAGCTGAGTGACCTTGGGTCTGCAGGACCGCCGGTCTGGCTCCGCTTTCCAGGGACAGCTCAGTTCATCCCAGCAATGCCTTCTATAGGTGCCGCCCTACAGATGGGGAGGGTGTTCAGCCTCCCGTTCATGTCCATTCTTCGTGTCGGCTCTTACCTTGTGAGCCGGTTTGGTGCAGTGGTTAAGAGCGGCGGACTCTAATTTGGGAGAACCAAGTTTGATTCCCCACGCCTCCACATGCAGCTGCTGGTGTGACCTTGGGTCAGTCACAAGTTCTTTCAGAGCTGTCCTCTCAAGGGCAGTTCTCGAAAGAGCCCTCTCAGCCCCACCTACCTGTTGTGGGGAGGGGAAGGAGATTGTAAGCCACTCTGAGACTCCTTCGGGTAGTGAAGGGCTGGGTATAAATCCAATCTCCTCCTCCTTCCTCCGCTTCCTCTTTAGCTCCCCACTGTGGAGAAAGACCTCAGGAGAGGCTGCAGGGGGAAGGAAGATGGACAGCTGAAGACAGAGGGGCAGATAAAGGTCGGGTGGCTGTTGGGTGGGAAGGAGATTGGGATGCCAACTCCAAGTTGGGAAATTCCTGGATATTTGAAGGGTGGAGCCTGGGGATGGTGGGGATTGAGGCGGGGAGGGACTTCAGACAGATATAGTGCCATAGACTCCGCCCTCCAAAGCAGTAATTTACTCCAGAGGGAACCAGTGTTGCCAACCTCCAGGTGAGGGCTGGAGATCTCCCAGAATCACAACTGATCTCCATATGACAGAGCTCAGTTCCCTTGGAGAAAACGGCTGCTTTGGAGGGTGGAGTTTATGGCATTAGGCGCTGCCGAGGTCACTTCCAAGCTCAAACATCGTCCCAAGGCTCCACCCCCAAATCTCCAGGAATTTCCCAGCATGGAGCTGGCAACCGTAAGAGGAACTGTTCTTGTGGAAGGGCCTTAGAAGGAGAGAAGGGGAAATATTGAAGGGGGGCATTTGGAAACAGAGATGAGAAACTGTAGTAGACGCAGGGGTCATTTCGTAGAGAAAGAGGTGCAGGAGCTCATTAGCGTAACTTATTTGCATATGCCACACCCCCTGGCATCACCGGAAGTGTGTCAGAAGGCAACACCCACCGCTCAGGCTCCACTGGACTGTTTTGGATTGCTAGCTATTGGGGGGGGGGAGAATGTGCAGATCTGTCCTCGCAGAGGAGGGAGAGCTTGTACCTGAATAAAACTTGGTCTTAAAGGTGCCACTGGACTGTTTTGGGCCGTGGGGCAGGGGGGAGCTCTGCAACTTGCCTGGCTGCTTCTTGCTCTGACTGAGGGCTGCTGGGAGCAGGGGGTGGGGCTTGTTGCATGTGCCCGCCCCCTGGACTCCTTACTGCCGGAGCTCCGCTCCTGTGCGCTCCCGCAGGAAATGACCCCTGAGTAGATGGAACAGCAGGAGGGAAGGAGGCATTGTATAGACTGATCTCGTCAGATCTCAGAAGTTAAACAGGATCCGCAGTTGGATGGGAGACCACCAAGGAAGACTCTGCAGAGGAAGACATCGGCAAACCCCCTAAACTTGCCCTGAAAGCCCCTTGCTGGGGTTGCTTTTGAATCGGTTGTGACTTGATGGCATCTGCATGTGCATTTAGACCAGCCCACGAAGGCACGTTTACGATGCAACAGGACAGTAGTCCATGCATAATTTGTTTTTACTGTGCTGTTTTACAGTTTGTAATCTACTTTCTGCACCCTTTGTAGCATACCTTGCCTTAGGTAGCTTGTTTGCATTGGTGTTGAATTCTGCAATCCTGGTCCAGCGTTCATTGTTTGTTTTATGCTGTTTGATTGTACTGTTTAATTTCCAGTAATCTGCTTAATTGCATCTTGGAAGGAAAGGCAGACTGTAAATGCAGTCAACAAAACAAAGTCTGCTCAGAAGTCACAGGTTGTAACAAACAGTTTAGGTTCCGCCTCTCCCTAAGAGGAATGCTGGTGAGGGAGACAGCTGAAAAACAGTTGTTAGCTCAGTTGGGAGGGAGTCTGGCTGAGTGAAGCTGTGGAGAAGAGCAGCTTAAGGCTGACTGGGAAAAGGCCAAATTGTAACAAAGAAACCGAAATGTCCAGCCCTGACCTGGATAGCCCAGGCAAGCCCGATCTCACCAGATCTCAGAAGCTAAGTAGGGCCGACTCTGGCAAGTACTTGGAAGGGTGAGCTCCAAGGAATACCAGGGCTGCGACAAAGAGGCAGGTTCTCAAGCCATCTCTCTGAAATGTTCTAGCCCCACTAGGGGTCGTCAGAAGTCACCATGACTTCCAGACTCGCAAGTACATGCACACACACATACACACACTCTCTCTTTCTCACACACCTAACAATAGAAGAAAGAGAGAGAGAGAGAGAAAGAAAGAGAGAGAGAGAAAGAGAGAGAGAGAGAGAGAGAGAAAGAAAGAAAGAAAGAAAGAAAGAAAGAAAGAAAGAAAGAAAGAAAGAAAGAAAGAAAGAAAGAAAGAAAGAAAGAAAGAAAGAAAGACCAATGCCTGAATAGGGAAATAGTTCAAAAGTTCAACTGAAATGCAGCTTTGTGGCCTCTGCCTAATCTACTCCAATGTTACATTCAAACCAGAAATAAGTCAACTCCTTGTTTGTTTAATCCTGTGGGCTGGTTGTCTCGAAAGACACACACCCACAGACTAAGATATTGGCTTGCATATCTGGATATGAATAAATGGTGGTGGCATGCAGATATTGGAGGCAACAACCCCGACAACTCCGTGCAGTGCCTGAGTGAGGGGTGATTTTTAAAGGGGGCTCATGTCTGACGGTAGCTCTGTGAGTGGGAGAGGGTTAGGGTTGCCAACTTTTACCTGGGAAATTTGTGGAGATCTGGAAGCATTGCCTGTAGAAGGGAGGGGGGGGGAATCTGAAGAGAAGAAGAGAGAAGAAGAGATTGGACTAATACTTCACCCTTCACTCAGAGTCTCAGAGCAGCTTACAAACTCCTTTCCCTTCCCCTCCCCACAACAGAGACACCCTGTGAGGTAGGTGGGGATGAGAGAACTCTTTTGAGAACTGCCCTTTCCAGAACAGCTCTGACAGAGCTATGACTGCGCAGTGATCGGCTTGAATTAATACACATTCTCAGAGTCATCTGTCTGCTCTCCTTGCAGAGTAATCATTGATGACTGTAAGAACATAAGGATATAAGAAGAGGCCTCTGACAGAAACGGCTCTTTTTCAAGAACACCTCTGACAGAACTATGGCTTGCCTAAGGTCATCCAGCAGCTGCGAGTGGAGGAGTGGGGAATCAAACCCGGTTCTCCCAGATTAGAGTCCGCGCACTTAACCACTACACCAAACTGGCTCTGGGGGAAAGGTTTCACCTAGAATATATGGCATACCATAGAGTTTTCCCTCTGACATTGCTGTTTTCTTCTTGGGAACATCTGGAGATCAGTTGTGTCATCTGGAGATCAGTTGTAATTCCAGGAGAACTCCAGGCCAGTGTTCCCTCTAAGCTGAGTTTAGTGTGAGCTAGCTCACAGTTTTTTTAGCCACTGGCTCACACATTTTTGTCTTAGCTCAGGAAGGGTGGCTCCAGAGCAAACCAATGTATGCAGGAGCCAAATCACTTGCTCACAACTTTAATGCCAGTAGTTCACAAGGTAGAATTTTTGCTCACAAGACTCCACAGCTTAGAGGGAGCATTGCTCCTGGCCCCGCCTGGAGGTTGGCAATCCTAGCAGAGAGGACCTGAAGCAGGACAGGTGGAGAGCTGTGACTGCTTGACAGACTGCTGGTAATCCTGAACCTGTGAGGCAGAGGGTGTGGAGGGAGGGAGGCGCTTTGTGTAAGGAGAAAAGGGTCATCCCACAAGGTCATTCAGTGGGGCCCAATTCCAAGAAAGTGTTTTTAGGACTGAAGTTTGAAATTCAGAGATTCATTCCGGCCATGACATTTTTTTTGATGAACACCCCTTTCCCGGGGCAGGTGCAGCTGTGGAGAAAGAGCATAAAAAGAATGGAAAGCAAAGGAGAAAGGGTCAAAAGTTGCCAAAAGCATTTATGGAAATGGCAGAAGAATATAATTTAATAGATACATGGAGGACTAGGAACTTGCAGACGAGGGATTATACCTTTTACTCCGCTAGACACAATTCATGGTTTAGGATAGTTATGGCATGGCCGACAATTGGGTGGGTGCAGGATTTGATAGAGGCAGACATATTACCAAGAACATTTGCAGACCACAACCCTATTCTGCTTTCGTTCAAAGAGGCACGGGAAAAATCTAGATGGAGGATGAATACAGGACTTTTAAAAGATCAAGAATTTATAAAAAATACAAAAATAGAAAAGAATGGGGTTAATTCATCCTCATGTACTACGTAAGCAGAGGTTGTTATTTAGCATCTTCTAAAATACAGAAGAGCCTAAGGATTTCTTTTGTCATGTTCACATTACCGGGGCAAGAACTGCAGAAAAAGTGAAAATGGACTCTTCAAAACTTCCTGTCTGTAAAGTTTCATTTTCCTAATCTGTGTTCTTTACTGCCCTCTAGTGCCAGTTACATGTCAGGCCTCTTCAACTCTTCCAAGGGTTTGCAGTCAAAAAACCGCACAGCTTATGCGCATTTATATGTAAATCAAAGTTAACAACTGTGTATTCCATTTTTTTCTTTCATAAATCTTGAAAAGGTCAAAACTGATCTGTGGCAAGACCAGGTTGTATTCCAGAGTCCTTTGAAATACATTCCGTCATTTCATTCTTATCAAAATTGAGCTGACTGACCAAAGAAATAATTGATACATAATGCCGGCTACTATTCTGGGACTCTATTCTGGGAGAATTGGGTTTGATTCCCCAATTTGCTGGTGTGACCTTGGGTCAGTCACAAGTTCTCTCAGAGCTGTTCTCTCAGGAGCTCTCTCAGCCCCACCTACCTCACAGGGTGTTTGTTTTGCGGAGGAGAAGGGAAAGGAGATTGTAAGCCACTCAGACTCCTTCAGGTAGTGATGGGTGGGGTATAATTCCAATCTCCTCCTCCTCCTCCTCCTCCTCTTCTTCTTGCTACTGACCTTGTTGCCAGCTCCTGGAGATTCCTGGAGATTTTGGGGGTGGAGCTTGGGGAGGGTGCAGTTTGGGGGGACCTCAGGGAGGTATAAGGCCATAGAACCCACTTTCCAAGGCAGCCATCAAAGGAATTCAGGACTAGGTGGACCTTGTTCTGGTCCAGCCAGGTGGGTATCTTCTCAAGCCCTGTGCCGGAACTGAGACTAGTATCTTCTCCCTTGACAGCTTCTCTTCCATAACAATAACAAGGGGGTTCAGTCTGGATGTTCGATGGTCGGGAACTGGATCCTAACTCTTTCCTCTCTGCTTAGGAAAGACACCCTTATGGCCTGGATGACATAGTTTGAATCGGGCTGGACTAGTTCTGCTTGCCCTGACGTGGATGGCCCAGGCTAGCCCCGATCTTATCATATCTCAGAAGCTAAGTAGGGTCACTCCTGGATAGTACTTGGGTGGGAGACCACCAAGGAAGAAGAAGAAGAAGAGATTGGATTGATACCCCGCCCTTCACAAGCCAAAGGGAGTCTCAGAGCGGCTCACACACTCCTTTCCCTTCCCCTCCCCACAACAGACACCCTGTGAGGGAGGTGGGGCTGAGAGAGCTCTTGACAGGAACTGCTCTTTTTCAAGAACAGCTGTGCCAGAACTACGGCTTGCCCAAGGTCATCCAGCCAGGTGCAAGTGGAGGAGTGGGGAATCAAACCCGGTTCTCCCAGATTAGAGTCCGCGCACTTAACCACTACACCATACTGGCTCTCAAACTGGAAGTCCAGGGTTGCTATATAGATGCAGGCAATCACAAGCCACCCAGGCCTTTAGCTACTATGGGGCTTTGGGGGGCTCTGCCCCTTTCTTAAAGGAACAGCCCCACAAGAACTTTTTTTCCTGTAACTGCTTTTTTCAATCAAAACATTTGTTTAAAAGGGATGCACTCCTTTAAGTAGAGTAGGGTGCTGTAGTCGACGAATTCCGGCACTGAACAAGGGGGGTTGGAGTAGGTGACCTCTAGGATCCCTCTGTGTCAAGAAACTGGTCTCCTTTAAGAGTCTGCCAGCTTGTCATCAGAACTGTTGCTTAGGCTGACAGAACTTATTAACCTGCAGCAGCTGAGATCATCTAAAGTGACTGACAAGCTTGCAGTTTAACAGCCTTCTGTTGGCTAAATGGCTTTTCTTTCTGCACTGAGGACTTCAGCCCCACCAGAAAAAAAAATTTGCCCCACAAGCCACAACATCCTGGCTACGGGCCTGAAGCCACCTCTGTTCAGCTCTTGCCTTGAAAACCCTAAGAGGTTGCCAGAAGTCGGCTGTGACATGATGGCAAAAAAGAAAAAGAAGAAAAGGCGTTATGAAAGCAAAAGAAGAATGTGAAGGAAGCCAGTATGGCATGGTATTTGGAGACCCAGGTTCCAATCTCCACTGTGCCATGGACACTTGCTGGGTTTGACCCTCTCAGCCCTGGCCCGTAGCTAACATGGGGCCCATGGGGCCTGGCCCCCTAGTGTTTCTTCTGGGCCCCCTCCCTCTAGGGCTGCCCCCAAAGTGCTCCAACTGACCACCTGCACTGTACTTTCATTTCATTAGCTGGTGGGCCCCCCGAGGCCCCCTCCCAAAGAATTCCCTAGCTACGGGGCTGTCTCAGCCTCATAAGTTCGCTGGAGGGATAAGGAGGGGGAGGGGGAACCGTGCCACCCAGCCCTGAGCTTCTTAAACTGATTTTGGGATTACAATGTGCTATAAATGAGCTGAATTTAAAACACAGATTACCAGGGAAGAGAATGTGCAGCACTTCACTGCCTTCCCCAGAAAAGAAACCTAATTCTGCTCCCAGAATTCCAAAAGAAGAAGAGAAGAGTCCCAGAGCGGCTTACAAACTCCTCTCCCTTCCCCTCCCCACAACAGACACCCTGTGAGGTGGGTGGGGCTGAGAGAGCTCTGACAGAAACGGCTCTTTCTCAAGGACAGCTCTTGTCAGAACTATGGCTTGCCCAAGGTCATCCAGCCAGGTGCAAGTGGAGGAGTGGGGAATCAAACCCGGTTCTCCCAGATTAGAGTCCGCACACTTAACCACTACACCAAACTGGCTCTCACACCAAACTGGCTTTTGCTTAAGGGATGATCCAGCTGAACGCATGTGCTTGTAAGTCCTAGTGATTTATGGGAAGGTGAGGGAAGCGCTTCCTCCATGACAATCGATGGTACATTTGCTGTGCTACTGCTGGAAATTGAAAATGGCATATGGAGCACTGATGTGGTGGAAAACCCCAAGTCACTAGAGTTGCCAGATCCAGGTTGGGGAAACTCCTGGAGATTTGGGGATGGAGCCTGGGGAGGACCTTCCAAAGCATCCATTTCCTCCAGGGGAACTGATCTCTGTAGTCTGGAGCAGTGTTCCCTCTAAGCTGAGTTAGTGTGAGCTAGTTCACCATTTTTTAGCCTCCAGCTCACACGTTTTTGTCATAGTTCAGGAAGGAGGGCTCCAGAGCAAACTAATTTATGCAGTACCCAAATGGCTCGCTCACAACTTTAATGCCAGTAGCTCACAAAGTAGAATTTTTGCTCACAAGACTCCACAGCTTAGAGCAGTGATGGCGAACCTTTTAGAGACCGAGTGCCCAAACTGCGACCCAAAACCCACTTATTTATCGCAAAGTGCCAACACGGCAATTTAACCTGAATACTGAGGTTTTACTTTAGAAAAAACAACTCATACATTAACTTAAGATGATCCAAACAAAGTAAGGAGGGCAATCCCAAATGCTTTCATCGACTTAAAATTATTTGGCAGAGAATTCGACACTTTAATGATGGTCTGGGCCTGTCTGGGGCGATGGCACACGTGCCCACAGAGAGGGCTCTGACTGCCACCTCTGGCACCCGTGCCATAGGTTCGCCACCACTGGCTTAGAGGGAGCATTGGTCTGGCGATGAGCTGTAATTCCAGGTGATCCCCAGGTCCCACCTGGAGGCTGGCATCCTTACAAGTCACAGCAAACTTTTGTTGACCCCATAGAGTTGTCAAGGCAAGAGACAGACAGAGGTGGTTTGCCATTGCCTGCCTCCGCATAGATATCCGGGAGGGGCTTCCTTGGCAGTCTCCCATGTCTATCCAAGTATTAACCTGGGCTGCTTCGCTTCTGGAATCTGACAAAGGGTTTTTCCATGTCTGTAGATTTTTTTTTTTGTCAGTTCTGGCCCCTTATTGCTTCAATTTATCCCCTGATCGCTGCAAACATTTTTGTGCCTTTAGGTTTCACTTCCTTTATTTGTTCCCCCCCCCCACCCCCGAAGCAGAGGTCCATCAGTAGTCATTAGCCACAAGGTATAGATAGGAACTCTGGGGTAAGGGATGCTCTGTCTTCTTGGTGCCTGGGGGGGGGGGAGCAACAGTGGGAGGGCTTCTAGTGTCCTGGCCCCACTGGTGGACCTCCTGCTGGCACCTGGTATTTTTGGCCACTGTGTGACGACAGAGTGTTGGACTGGATGGGCCATCGGCCTCATTCAACATTGGCTTCTCTTATGTTGTTATGTTCAGTTTGGTGTCGTGGTTAAGTGCGCGGACTCTAATCTGGGAGAACCGGGTTTGATTCCCCACTCCTCCACTTGCACCTGGCTGGATGACCTTGGGCAAGCCGTAGCTCTGTCAGAGCTGTTCTTGAAAAAGAGCAGTTTCTGTCAAGAGCTCTCTCAGCCCCACCCACCTCACAGGGTGTCTGTTGTGGGGAGGGGAAGGGAAAGGAGTGTGTAAGCCGCTCTGAGACTCCTTTGGGTAGTGAAGGGCGGGATATAAATCCAATCTCTTCTTCTTCTTTTACCTCACAGGGTGTCTGTTGTGGGGAGGGGAAGGGAAAGGAGTTTCTAAGCCGCTCTGAGACACCTTTGGGTAGTGAAAGGCGGGGTATAAATCCAATCTCTTCTTCTTCTTCTTCTCTTGAGACCACTTTTGCCCTGATCTTTTTCTGGAAGTGTGTGCAATCTTACTGTCAGTTTCCTTCATCCCACTAAATCCCACCCACCGCCAGCTCACTTTTGCAATGATTGGGCTGCCGTCATAATCAAAACACTCCCTCCCCCCCTCAAAGATGAATGTGTTCCGGTTTTTTATTGTTATTATTTTAAGGGAAATGGCATATCTCACCAAAGGAGGGAGCTAGAGACTTACTTTTGAAAAAATGAGAGCGAGGAATTCAGAGAACCTGCTCATACTCATATATTTTAGTGCCGTTTTCAACAAATGTAGCCATGTTATTGGGCTCTTTTTGTAGCAGGAGCTTCTTTGCATATTAGGCGACACACCCCCTAATGTAGCCAATCCTCCAAGAGCTTACAGAGCTCTTCTTACAGGGGCTACTGTAAGCTCTTGCAGGATTGGCTACATTAGGAGTGTGTCGCCTAATATGCAAAGGAGCTCCTGCTACAAAAAGAGCCCTCATCAATATAAATGTGCGCAGAAATAGGGAGGGGGGGGGGGGTTGCTGTGACTCCACTGAAGTCAACACCCTCCCTTGAAAATCTTTTATTTAAGGCATGGGTGGAAGAAAATAAACTGACTCCACCATGGATGCAGAGGTAGGTCAGGCATGTGGAAGAACCAGGGGTCATTTCGTAGAAAAAGAGGTCCAGGAGCTCATTAGCATAACTCATTAGCATAACTTATTTGCATATGCCACACCCCCTGGCATCACCGGAAGTGTGTCAGAAGGCAACACCCACCGCTCAGGCGCTACTGGACTGTTTTGGATTGCTAGCTGTTGGGGGGGGGAACGTGCAGATCTGTCCTCGCAGAGGAGGGAGAGCTTGTACCTGAATAAAACTTGGTCTTAAAGGTGCCACTGGACTGTTTTGGACTGGGGGGGGGGCTCTGCAACTTACCTGGCTGCTTCTTGCTCTGACTGAGGGCTGCTGGGAGCAGGGGGTGGGGCTTATTGCATGTGCCCGCCCCCTGGGCTCTTTACTGCCGGAGCTCCGCTCCTGTGCACTCCTGCAGGAAATGACCCCTGGGAAGAACCCTGTGCTAACCAATTCCATTGCTTGTGAATCCACTGCCAAGAAAATTGGGTGCCAGGGAGTAAGTTGGGTGTGCAGAGAAACCCAAGATCGGGCTACCCTGGGCCATCCAGGTCAGGGTGGCATTCAAGTAATGTGCCTTAAAAGCCTGCCAAGCTGCACTCCCCAAAATAGTTATTGAAATGTTATATATATATTTTTTTTAATTCACTCCATTCAGAAATAACAACACTGGGCATGAAACCAAACAAACTGATGCCATTTTGGAAAATCCATTTCAAATGCAGAATCTGTATATCTAATAGCCAAGGTCCCCTCTCCATGCGGATACTTATTTTCAAGGATCTGGGTCACATGGAGGGTAAGCAGATCTTCCAGCAGACCTGGGGCAGTCCCCATGTTTGCAGAAAAATCTGAAATGTTTTTAAAAGTATACGGGGATACTTAAATCCCCTCGAAAGTAAAACGGCTTACTCTGCGCAAGTGCAAATATTCAAGACAATATAAACGCAAATTAATTAATAAATCTAGGTAAATCATTATAATGTTACCCTAAAATTCATTATCTGCTATGCTCAGTCTGGAAAAAAAAACTATGGAAAAAATTGTGTAAAGAAACATTTTACATCAATTTAAAATTGCCAGAAAACCATTTAAAATGATTTATAAAAACAAGGGAGTAACAAATATGAAAAATTCCAAATAATTTATAAAAATCATACTATGAGGAATTGGAAAGCATTGGTTAACTGAATAATCTCTCCTTATATATAAAAGCCTTTTGGTGGTGGCACTCTCCAGAACATTCAAAACACTCCGGAATTGGTTGGCGCCCTGGTGTGTCACTCACAGGGTGTCTGTCTCCACTGGCTGCATTGCTGCCTCCCTTGGCATGGTCTCGCCCACACAGGCAGCACCCGGAATCTCAGCCTCACTCTCCTTGGAGCAGGTGGCCGGGGGCCTGATCCTGATCGTGCCGCTGCAGTTGTCCTTGCCCAAGCACAGGTAGCCGCCTGGGCTGCATGCAGCTGCACGATGGATGGACTGGGTGCTCCAGTGGGGGGAGGGAGGGGGCTCAGCCTGATCCCGCTACCGCCATGGTTGTCCATCATCCAGTGGCAGCCCGGGCAGTCACCTGTAGCTGGGCTGGGGCGAGTTGTAAGGCCTTGTTGATCTTGATATCTGCAGTGCCAATCATCTTCCTGCACAGCTTTACATCGCTGATGCCCCATGCAAATTGTGTTAATAGGTTCTCCTCCACTTTGGTGCAGGGTGGCCATGTAGGCAGCAGCCGACTTGCCGGGCTTCTGGATGCAGCCCTGGAACTCAATCTCCCATGCCAGCATCGTTGGCCGGGGCATGAGGTACCTGGTCAGGGCTTCGATGATTTCCTCGTATGTGCACTCGAGGATCGCCCTAAGTGTCAGTAGACTCTTTGTAAGGCAGACAGTGTTCATGCCACAGGAGCTGAGGAGAAGGGCCCGTCGTTTGCCCGGATGTGTTATCTCATTGTAGGCGAGGTGGCAGTATTTCCAGGTTTCCCCAAGCGGAGGGCATGGCTCTAGCACAGAGCGGGGAGCGGTGTTCTGGGACGTGGTGCATGGTGCGGTGTTGCTCGGGAGTGATGCAGCGTGCGGTAGCATCTTCGGGATTGATGCTCGATGCTGCACTGGGAGGGGAGCCAGGCCTGCTCAGAGGGATCCCATCCTCGTCACCACTGTAAAGTATTGGGTTCGCCGCATGGAAGACTCAGACCATGATGTGCGTTAAGATGCATTTATACTTCACACAGGAACTGCAAAACAGCCCTGCAAGGCCAACTGTATACACACCCACCCAGCACACCCACAGTCCCATTGGAGAGTTTGAATTTCCTACCAAGTTGCTATTGGTGAATGCTGGGGGAACTAGGATCCTAGGCTTCTATTATTAAGAGGAGCTAAGCTCCACACTGTAGTCGCAGACCCCTGGTGGCGGTCCGCGTACATAACACCATGACAATGAGAGGAGTCAGGAAGGATTCTGGTGTGAACGTCCTTCCCAAATCCCAGCTCGAAATATAGCTTCTGATGACCACCACAATTAGAAGTCGTCATCCCCCTTCACGACCGTCACGGTGACCATTGAACTGATACTTCTACGCAATTTATGGGAAACAATAGTAAATTGCCTCCTCAACATGATGCTACGAAAAACTGTAAGATACAGTAAAAAATAAATGCAAAATCGGGATCCTTTGTAACGGGACCACGCCGCCTGATTCCAGCCAAAATGGCGCCGACCGATACGGGAGCGAACAAAACTGCCGTCCCAGTATTCTCAGCAGACTTATCAGTGGCCTTAAATAAAATGGAGAAAACAATAATAGACAATATTTCAAATATGCTAAAGCCAATGTACGAACAATTGGAATCTATGCAGAAGAATCTTACTGACACCAGAGCTGTCGCGGAAAGCGCCATGAGCAATAGCTTGTTAAATCAGAACGCAATACAAGAAATTCACCATGGGGAAGATGTTCTGGCAGAAAGGGCTCTAAAACTCAACCTCTCCCTGAGGCAAAATAATTTGAAGCTGAGGGGGCTGGTGGAGAAAGCGGAGGGTGCTGAGAGTCTTCCTCAATTCCTATCTAAATGGCTGTCACACGATCTATAACTAGAAGGAGAAGTTATGCCAGTGGTTACAAAAGCCTTCAGTCTTGGATCTTTAAATATGCTTAAGAATAGAACCTCAAGAGACGTCCTAATGACTGTGTTAGATTTAAGATTTAGGAAAGCAAGACGAGGATATTTACTCTTCAAAGGGGAAAAAGTTGAAGTTTACCCCGATGGCCCCCAGAAGTTCTGGAAAAAAGATGGGAACTTAAACCCATAACATCACATCTCATGAAAGCCATCCGCCAATACAAATGGATTTCGCCATTCATTCTGCAACTAAATCACTTGGGGAAAACCTACCACATCACCTCTTTGGAAGGAGGAACATCACTGCTTCACATGCTGAACCTTGAAGTGCCGATGGAAGTTGTCCCGAAATCTCAAAAATGAAGGTTTGACTCTTTGTCCCCACCGCACTCAGGAACCAAGCAGCTAGTCCGTTCACTGCCCTGACTGTTGTTTGTTACTGTCGTAGCCCTATTAGAACTCGATTTCTTCTAGTATTGTGTGTTTCACTGGCTTCATTTATGGTTACTGAAATGCTTTACATCTGAAGATATATTGCTGAATGGCCATATTAGACATTATCATAAGCTTGTACTGTACCGAGAATTCTATGTGAGGTTTTAAAACATTTCTATGAACGAAATAGCTTCATAGGTCTTTTTTTACAAAGGTATAGGCATAATTTGTCTGTGTTAGGAGTTATGAATGCAAGTTGTTATGTCATGTTATTTTATCTTTAGGTTGACTTCTTTGTGTATCTTTACAAATTGAAGGGGGGGGGTCTGGAAGGAGTTGTTTATTTTTAGCCTCACTTAACTGGGAGTGTTCCCTTACCTACTCGCTGGGTTTACTTAACCTGGCCTCCTGCAGTTCTTTAGTGAGCTGCAGGAGCTTGGGGAACTACTTATATATAACTCATATTTATATAGTACTAAAGCACATAACACAACTGTTTATCTACAAGGTTACTATTAAATATTTTCTCACGTTGATCATTAATTAACTTCAAAGCCTTTATAAAGTGTTATTCTTCTGATTAACTATTTCACTTCAATTCATTTTTTAAATAGTTAATTGATCTTACATTCAATCAAATAGCGAATTAATTGGTACTGTAATTACACTTAATTGGGGGGTGGATCTGGGGTGGAGGGGAGTTTTTTACAAAATAGAAAATCTTTAAAAATTATATATATATTTTACAGTTATTACAAGTTTTACAACTCTTACAACTTTTACAAATTTTACAACTTTTACAGTTGCTGGAGCCAGAACCGGTTTGCTCTGGTCTCCTGGACTGACAGTTACTCTGACACCTGTCACTTTAGATTGGCATGATCTATTTACATTGTTACCCATGCTTCACACATGCTGAATACTTACATATTCCAACAACCCCCCTAAGATTCAGTATTTGTGACAATACCAAGTTTTTCTCTTAGGTACAAAAATCTATTTACATTCAGATTCTTTGTAAATCCATCTGCCACCTTTTCCTCAGAAATGCAATGTTTCAGGTTAACAACCTTTCTTAGTATTGTATCCCTAACGTTCTGATAACGCACGTTTATGTGTCGGCTTCTGGCATTTACCCCTTGCGAATCAGCAAGTTGTTGTGCAGCTGTATTATCACATACCACGGTCTTAGGCATAACACATTGCATTTCCAAATCAATCAGCAATTGTTTTACCCATTCCAACTGTATAACTGTTTCATTTAATGCTGCAAACTCTGCTTCACATGTACTCACAGAGACAAATCTTTGTTTAGTTGATTTCCACATTGTTAACGCTCCATACACATACACAACATAACCTGTTGTTGACTTTCCACTTTCTCTGTCTCCCCAGTTTGCGTCACTGTAGGCAATTACTAACTTGGAGCTGTCCCCTTGCAAAACTAATTTGCTGTTTATTGTACCTTTTAAGTACCTCAGTACTCTCTTTGCTGCTTGCCAGTCTCTTTCAAAAGGACACACATTTCTTTGAGTTAACACATGCACAGCATAAAAGATGTCTGGCCTTGACCAAATTGCTAGGTACAATAATGATCCCACTAGGGATTGATACACATTTATGTTCTCAAAACGTTTTCCTTCAAGTTCTTTCAAAAAACCAGTTGTCATAGGAGTTTTTACAGTATGAGCATCAGACATTTTATACTTGTCTAACAATTTCACATTTTTTCTTGTTGACATATTTCATAAAAGCCTTCATTGTTCTTTTTGATATCCATACCTAGGTAGTGTTGAATTTCCCCAAGATGCTTAATTTTAAAGTACTTTTGTGTTGTGTTTATAAACCAATCCAATTGTTCATTTGTATCAAATATGTAACACAAATAATCAACAAAAATCAATAGGTAGCACCTGCTAGCTCCTATCACCTTGCTAAATAAACATGGATCAGCTCTGCTCTGCTCAAATCCCAAGTTCTTTAGCTTTTCTGTCAAACACATGTTCCAGAGCCTTCCACTCTGCTTTAGCGCATATAGAGCCTTGTTAATTTTCAGTACAAGGTTTCCGTTTTCACATTCAAAACCAGGTATTTGCCTCATATATAACTCTTCATCAATATTGGCATTCAAATAGGCAGTGGCAAAGTCAAAATGATGTACCTTCATTTTTTGCAACCCAGCTTTTGTTAAAGCTATATTTAATGTGTTAGATTTTGTCATTGGCGTGAACACTTCATCATAATCATACCCTTTTCTTGCAAAAAGCCTTTTGCGACCAGTCTTGCTTTGTTTTTGGTTTTACCACCTTGCAACACCTTTAGTTTGTAAAGCCATCTACAGTCTAATACATTCTTTCCCTCTGGCAACTCTGTCAGAGTAAATACATTGTTTTCCTTTAATGAATCATATTCAGACCTCATTGCATCTAGTCATGGCTTTCTCTCATCATCAGACATTTCAGTCACCTCTTGGTAGTTTGCAGGTTCCCTTACAAACACATGGTTGACCACATTTACATCGTACCCATATCTCTGAGGTGGCACACCTTTAGTATGTCTGGTAGACCTCCTTGGTGACACGTGTTCACTTTTAACTTCCTCAGATACACCAGGTTGTACAGTACCCTGTTGCTGAACCTCACATTCATCACCATTTGTCAAAGGTAAAGCTGTTTGCTCATTCATTTGGTTAGAGTGCACTCTGTGCCAGTTTTGGCTCTCACAGAAATTTGCTGACCTGCTGAAGGTCAGATTACTCTGGTCATTGGCAAACCTGTATGCCTTCATACCTGTTTGGTACCCCAAAAACAGTAACTTCCTGGAATGTTTGCCTCCTTTTCTCCTTTGGCTTAAGGGAATATTTACCCAGGCTTTTGAGCCAAACACCCTCAAATGATCCAACTTTGGAGCCTTGCCATATAATGCAGTATAAGGTATATTGTTTATTGCTCTAGACCACACTCTGTTCACAACATCATGCTGCTTTTATGGCTTCAGCCCAATACCTTATCTCTAACCCTGCGTCAGCAAGCATAGAATGCATTATAGTTTGTAACATGCTGTTATGGCGCTCTGCCAGGCCATTTTCCGCTGGGGTCTGTGGATTGGCAACTCTATGTTTTACACCATTTTTCTGCAACCATTCCTTGAATTGATGAGACATAAATTCACCCCCCCATGTCAGTTTGAAATGCTTTCAACACACCTACATGGTTTCTCACCCTTTTATACCAGTACTTCACAGTATTGAATACCTCTGACTTATGTTTCAGAACAAAAATCCATGAAAATCTGGAAAAATCATCAGTGAGACAAAGTGCATATTGGTTACCAGAGAAACTCCTTTCGCTTTTCTTAGCCACTGGGAAAGCTTTGGACTTCACTTGTTTACATTTTGGAAACGGTCCCATCACATCTGCGTGTGCCAGACCTAATGATTCAGTTGTTACCCTTTCGCTTTTCTTAGCCACCGGGAAAGCTTTGGACTTCACTTGTTTACATACGTCACAATCTAAAAAGTTTTTACATTCCTTCACTCCTTCTCTACCAGTGAGTGATAATGTTTTGTTCAAGCTGCTAAAGCTGACATGCCCCATTCTCCTATGTAGGAGATGCAAACAGTTATTGTGCGGATTGACAAGTGAAACATTTGACACATTATTTATCACATAAACACCATTATGTAGTTGTGCTTTGATAACCTCCCTCCCAGCCTTCTTAATGCTTTGCATTTTGGCTGCAAAGGTTATCTCAAAGCTTGCCCGGTCCAGGGCCAACACACTTAGCAGGTTACATTCCAATGAAGGAACACAAAGTACGTTTTGGAATGTGTGCTTCACTGCAGGAAAAATTAGTTCTCCGACGCAAGTCACGTTTGCATTAGCCGTCGGCTAAAGTGACATGCTGTTGTTGAAAGCGTTGCTTGTTCTGCAGCACACTCATCCTTGCAGTATATTTGACTAGCACCACTATCAATTAACCATTGACTGTCAGTTTGTGCCTCTCCTGTAACTACTAAAGAGACATTGTTAGTTCTTGACTTGGTGTCAGGACGCTCATTTTTCTTTTGCTGCTTTGGGCAACTCTTTTTTAAATGAGAAGTGGCCCCACAAATGTAACACTTTCTTACTCTCAAAGCCTTGAGATGATCAGCGTTGCTTATCTTACTCGCAGCCACAGGTGGCTCGGCTGTCCAGGAACTCGGCCAACCTGGTGTTTTAATCCTCGCCTCGTGCTCAATCAGCCTGCCCATCACATATTGCAATGTTCGTTTATCAGCTGGCATAGACTCCAGGGAGGTAATTAGCATTTCATAATCAGCAGAGAGAGCGCTAAGAATTACATACACTCTATCCTCTGTTGAAATTTGCTTTCCATTCTGTTCAAGCTGATGAAAACAGTCAGTTGATGCATTTAAATGTTTTCTTATCGGCTCACTTCTGCTTTGCACTTTCTGGTAAAGCCTCCGGTAAAGAGATATCAAAGTACCTGCAGTTTGTTGAACATACACAGCCCGGAGACTATCCCAAGCCTCCTTTGCCGTTGTTGCTTCTGTAACATGGATCAGTTGATCATCTGCTATAGACAAAATGATGTTAGCAAGTGCTTTCTCCACTTTTGGCTCATCACCAGCAGGCACAGGATCGGGAGGGTTCTCTACATAGAGCCAAAGACCCTCTCACTTTAGTTAATGCTTCATCCGAAGCTCCCATATGTTATAGTTGTTGGAATTGAGATTTTCCACCCACTTGGCTGACATTACTTGAGCCATGCTGGACGCTCTCTGTAGCTCACCAGTCACTCTCCGGCTCCGTTGACTCCCCCGAGCTGATATCTCTGTCTGTTTCCTCCGCTGGTGCCAGGAACGTTCCCAAGCAGGTTGTAATCCTTTCCTCCCTGAAGAACAGCAATCGACTCACTCACAGCTCCTGGCTTTCGCAGCACACAGACCGTTCAGCACCTGGATGCTCCGGCTGGACTCTGGCTGAATCCTCGGCTTGACACTGGATACAATGCAGTCAGGGCTCACCCTGGACATAGCGCAGTTACACTGGGCCCATAACCCTGTCGCGGAGTGCGCTCCTTGCATCCCCAGGTCACTGTTGAATTCTAGCAGTCCAATTGCACCCTGCTGAAATCCCACTATAATCACCACACAGACTCAGGTTTAGTGGTTAACTATATACAGTGCACTTATTTACAAGACAGAGCTCTCACTGTCAAAGTGCTTCACCAAGCAGTCAACATTCAAGTCAGCACACAATGTACAGTACATTCACAGTTATATACACATAACGACCAATCATATCACTGCTGAGTCAATCTGATAAGACACCAGCATTGCACCAGCCAGAACCGGTTTGCTCTGGTCTCCTGGACTGACAGTTACTCTGACACCTTTCACTTTAGATTGGCATGATCTATTTACATTATTACCCATGCTTCACACATGCTGAATACTTACATACTCCAACACCCAAGACCTAGATAATAGACCACACAAAGTGACTATTGAAGTTATGTTGGACACTGCTAAAACAGCGATTGCATCGTATTGGAAAGATATGAAAGCCCCAACGATGGAGGTATAGTTTTGTAAACTGTGGAATCACTACTTTATGGATGTGGTCACAAAAAAAAATGAATTACAAATCTCAACATTCAAGTCACTCTAAATGTAATGGGAAATGGTTTCCAGGCCTAGACTACCTGGCTCAACAACAGTTTATCTCTTCTGAATGGTCTCAGTTGCACAAATGTCTCTGTTTGTTTTTGTTAAGTAATTGTAACTCAGTTCCAATTCTTTCTTATCCATTTTTATATGTGATTTACAAGTTATATTTGCTCTCTTATGGTAAAGGTAAAGGTTCCCTTGCTCGAAAGCGAGTCGAATCCGACTCTAGGGTTGCGATGCAAATCTCCGTCTCAAAGCCGAAGAGCCAGCGCTGTCCAAAGACATTTCCGTGGTCATGTGGCCGGCATGACTAAATACCAAGGTGCATGGAACGCTGTTACCTTCCCACTGAAGTGGTACCTATTTATCTACTTGCAATTTCTTGCTTTCAAACTGCTAGGTTGGCAGGAGCTGGAACTAGAGACGGGAACTCACTCCATAATGCGGCACACTTGGGTATCGAACTGCTGAACTACCGACCTTCCACAGCCTGCAGTTCAGCATCTTAACCACTTGAGCCACCGCAGCTCAATGTACACTATTGTTATTGAAATGTTCGTAATTCATTTTGGAAAACAAGTTATTAATTACATGCAACCTTCGCTATTCATATGTATAATGTTATCGATTATAAAAACTGTTCTGCTCATCTTTGGAAAAATGTATTATTTATTCATAGGTGTTAAACTTAATAAAAGTTGTATAAAATAAAAAAAAGAAGTAGAAAAAGTGTTTGAATTTCTAGTCCTTCTTTTCTCAAACTCAACAGTCTCTTGTTTAGAGTTGCCAGCCTCCAGGTGGGGCCTGGGGATATCCCGCTTTTAGAACTGATCTCCAGCTGACTGAGATCAGCTCCCCTGGAGAAAATGGTGGCTTTGAAGAGTGGACTCTATGGCACTGGACCATGCTGAGGCCCCTCCCCTCCCCAAACCCCGCCCATAGTCTCCAGGTATTTTCCAACCCAGACCTGGCAACCCTACTCCTGTTCCAGGGCAGGGTGTGTCAGGGCCCTGAAGTGTCTGTGTGGGCCATACCTGGATCCTTACTGGTGGTCTCTTGGTGGAACTGGGGGCTGAAGCACAATGGGCAAAAGATATTTCCTTTTCTCCTAGAATTTACACTAGGGCCCTTTCTGCACTCTCCTTTTGATCCACATTCACTGTGGTATCCTCCAAGCAATTCTGCACTAAAGTTGAATTCAACCTTCTTTTAAATCCAGGGTTTATTCCCATTCTGCACTAAAATCAAGGTTAACCTTTTTATTGCATCCCCCCCCCCTCCATTCTGCATTACATTCCCTCCCTTCAGTGGTCAACCCAGTTTAAGCCTGCTGTTACCCCAGGTTATTTGGATGCTGTTTTGCCGTGGATTTAAATTGCCTTGACCCGAACACAGAGAAAATCTGCAGGCAAATGTGGAAAGGACCTACCCTGTTTCCCCGAAAATAAGACCTACCCAAAAAAAAAGCCCATTTGTGGTATAAGGCCTACCCCGATAATAAGACCTAGTGATGAGAGTTATGACGATGTTCCAGAAGAAGATGACTTAGCTGTATTTGAATAAATGTAGATTGTTGTATTATACTTAATAAAAATAAGACATCCCCTGAAAATAAGCCCTAATGTGTCTTCTTGAGAAAAAATAAATATAAGACAGTGTCTTATTTTGGGGGATACACGGTAGTAGGTCTTTTCAAGCTAGAGGTCTGTGTTTGCTCAACAGCCTCCTCATGGCTTGCTTGATCTCCTTGTTCCTCAAAGTGTAGATCATGGGGTTCATCAAGGGGAAGACCATGGTGTGGAATATGGCCACGACCTTGTCAAAAGGAAATTCCAGGAAGGGGCGGCAATAGATGTAGATGGCGGGACAGAACATGATGACCACAATGATCATGTGAGTGATGCAAGTTGAGGCAGCTTTGTTCTTCCCTTGGCTCGAGCCTGTCCTCACCTTGACCAGTAGGATCCCATAGGAGATGATGAGAAGGATGAAACCAATGAGGGTGGAAATGCCACTGTTCACAAACATGAAGAGCTCCAGAGCATAGGTATCAACGCAAGCCAATTTCACGAGCTGAGTGATGTCGCAGAAGAAATTGTCCAGCTTGTTTGGGCCGCAGAAAGGGAGGGGGACAATAAGGATGACTTGGATAATGGAGTGCACAAAGCCCAAGCACCAGGATCCCACCACCATGGCGCTGCAGACTGGTCTACTCACCACAATCGAGTAATGCAAGGGGTGGCAGATGGCCACATACCGATCGATGGCCATGCCAATGAGAAGGAAGACTTCGGATCCACCGAGCAAATGGAGGAAGAAGAGCTGAGCCATGCAGCCCTTGTAGGAGATGGTCTTGCGGCGGGAGAAGAAGTCAGCCAGCATCTTGGGAGGGGTGACGGAACAGTAGCAGATATCCAGGAAGGCCAAGTTAGCCAAGAAGAAGTACATGGGAGAGCCCAAGCGAGGGTCACTCCGGATGGTCAAGATGATGAGGACATTTCCTGGGAGGACCAATGAGTAGAAGATGAGGAAGAGGACAAAGAGGAGGAGCTGGACTCCTCTTGCCTGGGAGAGGCCCAGCAGTACAAACCCTTTCACCATGGAATGATTCCCTTGCTGCATGCCTGTTGTGGATTCTCCCTGCAGGAAACACACAGGGCTGCAAAAAGGAGTAACAGATTTTAGTGAAAAACACAATATCCTTTAAATATACTGTGGGCTACACTTTCCTGAGTATTAGGATAGCGGAGGGATCCTCAGGTTTACTCATCTGACCTTCTGTGCGATCAGAAGAGGAACGAATGTTGGCCTTCAGGAGGAGAGCTCATCCCTGAAGCACAGAAAATGTTGTCTTTTGCTGTTGGCTTGATTCATCTCGAGGACTGCCAGTTTTGGGTTGGGAGGTTCCTGGAGATTTGGGGGAGAGAGCCTGGGGAGGGCAGAGTTTGGGGCATGGAAGGACCCACAGAGTTCACTCCTCAAAGCAACCATTTTCTCTCAAGGAATTGATTTCTGTAGTCTGAAGATCAGTTGTAATTCCAGGAGATCTCCAGTTCCCACCTGGAGGCTGGCATTCCTTCTGACCTCACGCAGTTATTGTGAGGAGTGAACTGGGATAGCCTGTTGCCAACTTCCAAAGCTCAAATACTTTGGCCATCCAATGAGAAAGGAGCACTCACTGGAGAAGACCCTGATGCTGGGAAAGACTGAAGGTCAAAGGAGACGGGGACGGCAAAGGATGAGATGGTTAGACAGTGTCATCGATGCAACGAACATGAAATTAAGCAAACTTCAGAAAACGGCGGAAGACAGGAAGACCTGGTGTGATCTGGTCCATGGGGTCACGAAGAGTCGGACTTGACTGTGCGACTGAACAACAACAAAAGGATGCCATCTTGATAGACCTTTAAAGGCTTCAGTCAGATGCTCTGCAGACTGAGCTTGGGGCTTTCACACACTCATTCTGAGCAGGACTTTCTGCCCTTTTCATCCAAGTTATCATCATTCTCCATCCGTCTATTCCCCATAATAAAACTGGCATGCAGCTTATCACATTTCTATTGGCAGTGCATGAGCATGTTTTCTATGTGCCTCCATTTCCCCCTCCTAAGGTTGCCAGCTAATTCTTCTTCTCTGTGAGGCAGATTTCCCTGCTAAAACACTGTTCCCCACTCTGACTGAGCAGCCTCTTAGTAGCATATTTTAATGATAGAATTATAACTTTCTGTGTGTCCCACCCCGTGACAGAGAAGTCATTTGGCTTTTGCCCAGGCCAGAGATTTGTTGTAGCCCAGCAAGAGCCCTCTTATAAATCCCTTTTGGAAACGGCACTTGACACAAAGTGAAGTTGAAACAGAAAAGTTGAGTTTGTTGAACAGGCACAGTTGGGTTTGGAATAGGACAGGGGATGGGAAGTTGAGGTGACTGTTGTTGTTTATATAAATTAGAATGTTTCGAACAGACAAGAAGAGTGTAATTGAAGCTTATATCCTTAAAGGCTCAGTTCTTGACTGTGAGAGGGTTGTTTGGCTTGGAGATTTCTTTCAGCAACAATGTGTCTTAATAAAATGTCATAAAAATATCTTCATTTCCTGGAAGTTAGTACTTTCTTCCTGTATTTAAATACTTCCTTTGTGGGACTATAACTTTTCTTTTCTAGGAACGATAATCCTTTTTCTGTTTGGCTAGGCTGGCAGTTTTCAACCTTCTGTCCAGTCTCTTCTGTCAAACCTAAACCCCAGTTCTGGGGGTCAGCTAGGGCTGACACTTAGACTTTTCTGAACTTTCCCTCAAATGTGTCGGTACACAGTAAGGGCAAGGAGCCGTGTCCCTTCACTTCTCAAGGGACTTGTCTGTTCCCCTCAGACCAACACACACACTCCTCCAGACTGGCAACCAGCATTCCCTCTAAGCTGAGTTAGTGTGAGCTAGCTCACAGTTTTTTTAGCCTCCAGCTCACACATTTTTGTCTTAGCTCAGGAAGGAGGGCTCCCGAGCAAACTACTTTATGCAGCAGCCAAATTGCTCACTCACAACTTTAATGCCAGTAGCTCACAAAGTAGAATTTTTGCTCACAAGACTCCGAAGCGTAGAGGGAGCAATGCTGGCAACTGCCAAGCCAAAGTCCAAATGATGACCGACTCTCCCTGACAAGATTGACAAGAGTTTTTAAAGCTCTCCTCAGCTGGCACTGAGCAATCAGAGGGAAGGGGGTGCACATAGACAGCAGCCTGTTAATCAAACTGTGCTTTACAGTGAGGTATTCACCCCTAATCTCCCAGCTCTCTGAATTCGATGCACTAAGCATCCTGCTTTTGGAGGTCCTTTCATCAAACCAGCCTCCAGGTGGGACCTGGAAATCTCCCATAATTGCAACTCATCTCCTAATGGCAGTGATCAGCTCCCCTGTGTTAGATTCACTGGTATAGTAAGCCAGTAATCTTTTTCATATTTAGTAGAGTGCACAATGGCTACACTCAGCAGTAGCTTCTTTATTCTGCATGTACTAGCAAAGTTATGGAATGACACAGAGCCACTTGTCAGTTTCAAAACGAATAAGAATCCTTTATTCAAGGAACTGTGTCCTAGAGAGTGCAGGTTGAGAGATAGGGAGAGAATCTAATCTAACTCGCTGTATGGATGCAGATGCAACATGGATCTGCATCCATGGTGCCAAAGATGGAGAGAAACGTGCTTCTTCTTTGTGTGTGTGGGAGAGGGAGAGGGAGAACGGAAGGAAGTAAGCAATCCCCTGAGAGTATCAGTCTACACGTCAAAGGGATAGAGGTAGAAGAGTAAACAGGAAGAATGCTCACGGTTTGCCTGTCTATCTATCTGACTCTCTTGTAACCCCCCTCTGGAGGCTGAGGATAAGACACAGAGTTTAGTCCTTCTCCTCCAACACCCTGGAGATCATGCGTGCTTTGCAGGGTGGACTCTATATAATGTTATATAGTCCCCAAACCCTGCCCTCCCTGGGGTCCAGCCTCAAATCTCCATACATTTGCCAGCCCAGACCTGACAACCTTAAAATAACAACCCTGTGTGGTAGGTTAGGCTGATCTGTCCTCAAAACAACCTTCTCAAGATGGTTAGGCTGAGAGTGAGTGAGTGGCCCAAAGCCACCCAACAGATTTCATGGCTGAGTGGGAGTCTCACCCAGCCTTGACCTGCTCTCCAACCAGTGTTCTAGAATACGGTCTGATTTCACTTTCTCCTAAGCTTCGGGTTTACACTGTCCACCATCCCTGCCCAAGGATTGGAGGGACAAAATTTAAACAAACAGATTCGGACAGGCCATCTGTTCTACAAAGCACCAAATGACAGCTGGTAGTCTGGTCCCACATCCCATGCTTATGTCTGATACAAACAGCAAATGTCCTCCTCGCAACTCAATG
>NW_015167074.1:0-5703 GCF_001447785.1 Gekko japonicus
CCTATCAAGTTATCAAGTTACATTGAGTATGCATTCATGTTGTTGTTGTGACCACCAACTTTGAGCAGAATAGGATTCAACCCTGGGTCTGTCAGCTCCTGGTCGGACACTAGAACACTACACCATGCTGGCAAATCCTGTGTTAAAGGTTCCCTTGCTCGAAAGCCAGTCGAGTCCGACTCTAGGGTTGTGGTGCTCATCTCCGTTTCAAAGCCAAAGAGTCAGCGCTGTCCGAAGACCTCGAAAGCCAGTCGAATCCGACTCTAGGGTTGCAGTGCTCATCTCCATTTCAAAGCCGAAGAGCCAGTGCTGTCCGCAGACATTTCCGTGGTCATATGGTTGGCACGACAAAACACCAAGGCGCACGGAACACTATTACCTTCCCACCGAAATGGTACCTATTAATCTACTTGCAATTTCTTGCTTTTGAACTGCTGCTAGGTTGGCAGGAGCTGGAACTAGAGATGGGAGCTCACTCCGTCATGCGGCACACTCGGGTCTCGAACTGCTGAACTACCGACCTTCCACAGCCTGCAGTTCAGCGTCTTTAACCTCTTGAGCCACCGCAGGTCCAATCCTGTGTTAAGCATCATTAAAAACACTTCCACAATCACTAACAGAGATTGGAATCAGTTGGGCTGGATCAGCAGTAGAGCATCTGCTTTGCATGCAGAAGGTCCTACATTAACTCTCCCTTTTGGTTGAAGATGGAGCCAAGGAACAGAAAACCTTGAGCAATTTCTATTTCTTCGTGGTCAACCTTGAAGTTGTGCAATTCCCCACTGGTCATTACTTTTGTTTGCTTGATGTTCAGCTGTCATCCTGCTTTGGCACTTTCTGCTTTAACCTTCAGCAGTAGTCACTTCAAATCTCCCCTATTGGTCTGAATACAAAGGGCTATTTAACTTGTTTTAGGGGTAACTCAACCATGTTCCACAGAGCTGCCGGACAGAGCAGCAAAAAAAGAAAAATCACCCTGTGTTTAATTAAGGCCCTGGTCAGACGGGAGGATTTGCCCCGCGAAACGGACGGGTTGAGGGCGCATCAAATGGGCGCGATCATACGGCAGCATCTGGGAAGCGTAGCGCACCTGTCACCAACCCGTACCGTCGGCCCGAAGAAGTGGATTTTAAAAGTACCAGCAAAAGGGTAGTAGCAACTGGAAAACGCGGGTCGCAGGTGAGCGTCGGATCGCGGAAGTGGAGTTAATCCAGCGCATCCGGCACGCGCATGTGTCCCG
Organism: Gekko japonicus; assembly: GCF_001447785.1. Lineage (NCBI taxonomy): Eukaryota > Metazoa > Chordata > Lepidosauria > Squamata > Gekkonidae > Gekko > Gekko japonicus. Next base: position 1,241 of record NW_015167074.1, read on the forward strand.
TAGCACGGCTGATTGCACCATGCCGGTTCTTCCTGCGCTTTGATGCGCTTCAACATCGCCATGTGATTGCTGGCTATCGCTGTATGTGTGGCACCTCGGGGAACCGTATGATCGCGTTACCACGCATCTTTTTGATCCGGCGCTAAAATGCCTCCCTTCCACTGTGGATTTTCCTGCTCATGTGACCGGGGCCCAAGAAGATCGAATTGGTGTGAAAGGCACAAGAACAGGAGCCAGGGTGCAACTGGGCTTCCTTGTTATTTACTCCTGCATATTCATATAAACTGAAAACACTTGTAAGTAGTTCTCACATTTTGCATGTTGGTTGAATGTGGGGGGTTAGGGGGAGTGTTGTTTTTTTTAAGTACTCACAATGAAGCCCCCCCCCATAAAATTAGGATCTGGATTGGACTGCTGCTGGAAACATGATGGTATGAGCTGATCTCCATTCCATAAATTCAGGGCTATTTTTGGGCAGGAACACACAGGAATGGCGTTCCGGCTGGCTCCCAAGTTGGCCACGCCCAGCAGGAACTCATTAGCATAATAGGCCACACCCAACAGCAGACACTCATTAGGATTGGCTACATTAGGGGTGTGTGGCCTAACATGCAAAGGAGTTCCTGCTACAAAAAAAGCCCTGGGTTTTGACAACAAACAAGGTAAACAGAATAACAAGCAAAAGGTGGGTGTGGCTGGATGACCACACTTCTGGTAACATGGGGGTGCGGCCTAATGTGCGAATGAGCTGTGCTGTCAGGGGTGTAGCCTAATATGCTAATAAGTTCCTGTTGTTGGGTGTGGCCTATTATGCTAATGAGTTCCTGCTGTGCTTTTTCTACAAAAAGAGCCCTGCATAAATCCTAAACATCCTTTGTCATCACCGAGATTTTTTGGAAATGTGGCCAGACTGTCTCATGCCCAGGACTACTTCTGAAGGTCACTTTGGTGGGAGTCTCATGTTTGGGTCCTGAAGGATCCCTTGCCTATGATTGACCTGGTTGGAAATTTTCCTAATTCATGCTGAATGACTGATTGATGAAGGCTGCAAACCCTAAAAACACTTTCCGGGCATGGGACTGACTGCTGCTTAGGATTGCTCCCGAAATCTATTGGCTGACTCTAAATGATTTTATTCTATGAGAATGCTTGAAAAGCTCCCATAGTCACATGCAAGATGAATGCTGCTTCTAATTGAATTTCTTCTGTTCTTTTATTATCTTGTAATTGTTCATCAGCTACAGATTTTTACATTGTCTGCTTTCATTCAACTGGCAGAAACTTAGGTCGAATCTGCATTTGTCTTTCCCACTGGTGTCCCAGCCTTCTGACTCCTCATCAAAAAAAGCTGTCTACATTTGGTGTCGTTTTCACACCTCAACAGTGCTAGCATACTTTCGCATTATCGACCTTTGGGGCAGCTCCACTGTCATTGCACCTCCATACTGCTTTAAAAAAATCTTCCCCAAACAACATTCAAACAAGCATAGAGGAAGACGGTGTCACAGCAGCACGAAAAAGATTTTAAAATGCAAATGCAGATTCGGCTTTAGGCTGTGGTCACACACTAAATAATCCACATCCAATCCACTTCCAATGCACTTTGCAACTGGATTTTGCCAGTTCACACACAGTAAAATCCAGTTGGAAAGTGCCCTGAAAGTGGATAACTTAGTGTGTGTGATTGCAGCCTTAGCTATCTTTCTTCTGTTTTAAAACAAATGTACAACAAAAGTGATCTGCCTCTGAGTTACCTTCCCCCCAGTGGTAGTGAGTAGGACTTTAAATACATCACACAACAGGTGATTGCTGATGGCAGGAGAAATTAACGTAGGATTTCCAACCTCCAGGTGGTGGCTGGAGATCTCCTGGAATTACAACTGGTCTCCAGGTGACAGAGAAAATAGCCACTTTGCAAGGTGGACTCTATAGCATTATAGCCCACTGAAGTCCCTCCCCTCCCCAAACCCCACCCTCCTCAGGCTCCACCCCCCAAATCTCCAGGTGTTTCCCAACCCGGAACTAAAGTAACTGTCCGTCTATTTATCTCTCTAGTTTCATTGAATTCTTCTCTCTCTCTCAGGTTTCAATTCCAAAGGATAGAAAGATGGAACGTTTCCCCTACAAATAGCCTAGCTCCTGAACTTTTTGCATCAGTATATTTTTTTCCAGAGGCAAAGGTTACAGCTGCACCCCGGCTAGGGGTACTGTGGCATGCAAATACACCAAAATCAATAGGCTGAAGCAGGACCAGTTTCAGGTTTTTAGTGGCCGGAGCAGACAGTTCCCTGGGCTCCCCTCTCCTCCTCTGCCCACCACTGCGCACTCACACTCTCCTTCCCACCCTCCCATCTGCATGCCTTCCACTTGTTTGTGTGTCCTTCCCATCCCTTGTCGGCTCACGAGCCCACCCACTGCCTGTGCCCGGAGCTGCCTGCTGACCTTTCCCCAGTGGCACCGGGCAGCGTATGGAGCAGAGAGCATGGGTGGTGGAGGGCTGGCGAGTGAGTGGGCAGGGGGTGCTGGCGGCAGCTGTGGGCCCTGCCAGAAACCCTGGGCTCCAGCAGCTGCCCCACCTAAGGGTACGCTGACACGGGCTCGCCTGGGCTGAAATGTGCCTCCTTCTTGGATTGTGTTGGCTTCAGTCAGAGCCAGTCAAACCATATGGAAGAATATCGCTTCTGCTTCAGCACTCTGTGGCCTCGCATTTGCTCGCCAAGACACTGGGGTGTGGATGCAGAGTAAATATTCAAGTCCCTGCAAAACAGGGCGGCTGCGTTGGAAACCGATAACATGAAATGCTTGCTTTTAATATAGCTGAAACAAAGGGAGGATTGTTTTTCTTCCCTTGCAGTGGTTCATTGCTCCCTGTTAAGCAGCTGATCTACTTCAAGTCTTTCATCTATATTGCCAGTCAGTTCATTGTTTAATATGTTGTCGAAGGCAGTTTCACGGCCGGAGTTCATTAGTTGCTGTAGATGTGTGGCTGTGGTCTTGGCTTTGTAGAACCTGATATTCTATTTTTATTGCTATGGATCATCATAGGTTTGCAGCTTACAGATACACACCTGAACAGCATACTCAAGATTGCAACAGCACAGACATTTTGATTCAATAATTCAGAGCAAGAGGTGTCAGTTATCAGACACTGGGTTTTTTCTTCTTTTTTTATTAGTTAATTTTTTAATTCAAAGATAAGTCAAACCAGATAAGATAAGAAACCAGAAAGCATAAACATTAATGCATTCAACACTATTACAACGAAGTGTAAACATATACATCTAAAACATTTGGATAACTCTATATAGCTCAATGAACTACACCTGACTTAAGCCTTATACCCTTTGTTATGGTCCCTAGTATCCTACTATTAAGATGTGTATTGTGTAAGAAAAAGCAACTCGTAAATGAAGCCATTCGGCATAGCCGACATGTGCTGGTAGAATGTCCTGTGAAGTAGGTTACTAATGCAAAGCACTTTCATACAAATTTGGACTGTGATCCTGAGTGCCCTCGTGTGAAAAAAAACTCATTCCCAAACGGAATGAGGATCGAAGCAGAGGGCGGGGTAAAGAAGGGGGCGGGGCTTCACCACGTGACAGCCCCGCCCCCTAGAGGTTCTCTTCCGGAGCTCCGTACCTGAGAGCTCCCCCCCGACTAGAACCCTGCATATGGCCCAGCCCAACAAGATCTCATTTATGTCACATCTGACCCTCATAACAAATGAGTTCGACACCCCTGCCATAGAGCACGCTCTGCCTTCCCTGCGCCCCTAGTGGCTGCAGTCAGAACTGCATTAGGACTTTTAAAAACATACTCCGTGAATGCCGCCTGACACTGGCTTCACTGAACCTGCAGCTGACTTGATCCCCACTGGAATCTTGTTCCACCAGCCCCCACCCCTTGGCGGCCCTGTCATTTTCATTCTGATTCACTGTGACTGCAAGTAAGCTATGTGTATGAGAGAAAATATTTTAAAACAATGTTAATTTTAAAAGGCATCCTGTTAAACGGAACCTCTGCCTGAAATGTTGAAGATGCACTACTACATTTATGCATAACCTCCCTCTTTGACATTGTGTGGTTGGCTCTGCCTCCTGTGACAGAATTCCAAAAGTTGGGGACCCCTGCTCTCCAGAGACTTTTCAAAATGACACCAAGCAGCTTTAAAAATCTGCTGGAGATGCAAAAAACAAATTGGTTCTTGCACATCTGGTGGCAATGCTCAATTTGAGCATGGAGTTATAAACAGTAGATGAGAAAATCCCGTGAGGTTGCTCATTTGTAAAAAAAGAAATAAAATCCGTGCCCTTTGTAAGAACTCTTCTTATAGGAGGGGCGAGGTTATTAATACCACAATACTAGAAACATCACACTTAGAGATGTAAAATTTCCAGAAATTTTGAAGCTTGGAAAAAAAAACCCGGGTTTTTCCTAGTTTTTTTTTTTGGGGGGGGGGACTG
>NW_015167074.1:5841-18199 GCF_001447785.1 Gekko japonicus
GTTTGATTCCCCACTCCTCCACTTGCACCTGCTGATGTGACCTTGGGTCAGTCACAAGCTCTGGCACAGCTGTCCTTGAAAAAGAGCAGTTTGTGTCAGAGTTCTCTCAGCCCCACCCACCTCACAGGGTGTCTGTTGTGGGGAGGGGAAGGGAAAGGAGTTTGTAAGCCGCTCTGAGACTTCGAGTGAGGGGCGGGGTATAAATCCAATCTCTTCTTCTTCTTCTTTCCAACTGAACAGGGAAAAACACACTAGCCTTTGATGTATTAACACCTCTTGATTGGAGGATCATGCTCATTTTATTTATTAGATTTTTACCCCGCCCTCCCAGCAAGGCCAGCTCACGGTGGCTTACACAACAGTATAAAAATACAATATAATAATACAGTATACAATATGAGACAAGACCTGGCACTCAGATTGGTCAAAGGACCTGGAGTGCACATGGGGTGGGGGTCTGTAAAGGGGGTGCTGTTCTTTTGATGGGGGTCGTTTTGGTCATTCGTTGTGGCATTTGTTAGAGAAGTTGTCTCTCCTCTGTTAATTAATTAATTACCGTATAGCATTGCGTGTGGTATAGATGTACTCAGAACAGAGGGTAAAAGTGAATTCTGCTTAAGGTCAGAATTGGTGAACATTCTTTTGGAATTCTAGACCCTGGCCTTTTGTCTATTTTATCCTATATATAAAAAAGAGCTTTTAACTTTGTTCAGGAAGCCAGCTTGCTAGGATGATCATCTGGGGTTAAAACTGCATGCTCTGGTAGCCTAAAGCCTTGACAGAATCCTTTTCTCTCCCAGATACAGGGAAAAGTGCTGGTGGTGGGGTTATACCAGGATTTTGAAAACTCCCCCAACAGTATGCAGTGGCAGAATTTTACAAAAAACCCTCATATCGTTTACATTTATGAGGTGGTAGTGCAGTTACTCGCAAGTCTTTAAGATGCCACAAGAGTCTTGTTTATTTTTACTGCATCAGACGAACAACGCGATCCTATGCAGAGGTACTCGAGCCCCCCCCCTCCTCCTCCTAATAAACACCCCGTACAGGATCGCACCCTTTGGAAGCGCAATCACCACCGTTCAGCGCGTGTCCAACCACCGCCCCCTATAGAGGGTGGTGGTCCAACCCGAAGCGCTCAATGCAGGCTGCGCCCAGATGCATCCTGGGTGTTGTAGTGCAGCTTTACCTCTACGTGTTCATTGGGAGAGGGCGGGGGGAGGGGAATATTTCCGGCGTTCCTCTGACTTCTTGGACGACGGGGGGCGGGATTCGTTCTTCCCAGCGTGGAATTCTGGGAGTTGTAGTTTTGGGGGCGGGCACGACGGGGACCCACAGGGGGGAGCCGAAGGCGGCGTTTCTGAGCCCCCCCGCTTCCCTCCACCCTGATGTCTCCTTCGCCTGCTCTCTGAAGGGCTCATAGGCGAGGAGAAGAGCGAGCGCCTTACGGGGGGTGGAGACGTTGCTTCTCGTTCCCTCAGCAGCTGGGAACAGACCGAGGAGGAGGAGGAGGAGGGATGATGGAGGCGGCTTGGCGCCAGGGTGGCCGCGGGAGAGGAAGGAGTAGGACCGGAGCCATCGCCGCCGCGAACGGACCTGGTGGCCGGGGAAGGGGAAGAGGAGCGGGAGGAGGCGCCCCGGCTCCCAGCAGCGTCCCGGGAGCCAATGGTGAGAATTTCTCTCGCAGGCCAACCCGGGGTGTGTGGGGGGGGGGAGCCCTCTGAACGCGCCTCAATCCATTGCATTTTCAATTGAAGCCTGGGAGAACCTCCCGAGCAAGCCCAGAGGCTGCCAGGTATTTCATTCGTTGGAATATGCCTCTGCTCGCTCTAGGGTTGCCAGCCTCCAGGTGGGGCCTGGAGATCACCCGCTTTTACACCTGATCCCCAGCTGACAGAGATGAGAGTCTTGAAAGGGTGAACTCAGAGGTCCTTTTCATCTGTTCCTGGGAGGCAGAGGTCATTTGGGGGGGACGACGCGGGGGAACACAGTTCCCCCGGGTGAGGTGCAGGGGGGCAGGGCACATGAGAAGCCCCGCCCCTGCCCCGCTTCCAGCCCTCATTCAGCCAGGAGGAGGCAGGAGAAGAGGGAGGGTAAGTTGCTTCCTCCCTGCCTCTCCCCACCCCTGCCTGCCTGGGGCCAGGGAGGGCCTTGGCGGGGCTTCCTCGCACTCCCGCTGGCCTTGCAGGTCCACCGCTGGGTCCCTGATGTCAGGGGGTGTGGCATATGCTAATGAGTTATGCTAATGAGTTCCCCTAGCTCTTTTTCTACGAAATAACCCCTGCTGTGAGGGCATCTCCCTGCAGGTATCATGGCAGTCGTACATGGGGGTGTGGGGGTGGTTTCCCTGATTCGAGTCCACAGGACAACGAATCTTGTTTCCAGACTGTTTGGGCTTTAGATCAGGGGTTCCCAACTTTGTTGTACCTGTGGGGATTTTTGAGAACAGGTAGTGGGCACCGCCACAAAATGGCTGCCACAGGGGCCCGCTCAGTCCCCACGGTGCCAGTGCCCTCAGGTTCTACCAAAAACGCCAGCAGGTTTCAAGCCAAGCATCTTCCTTCAATGGAGGCATCTGTTTCCAAACTGGTGCTTCCTTGCAGACAGAAGAGCAATGCTGTCTCATCTTGTTCTGAAGGGCACCACTTTCTGCTCCGGTCAAGTGGAGACAAGCTAGGACTGGCGCTTCGCTCCAACCCAGACCTGGCAACCCTAGCTCGCTCTCTTCCCGGGTGGGATACGCGCCCTGAATGCAAAGCACAAGGATGCCTCTCTGTGAGTCCTTCTTGCTGAGATTCTTGAAAGGGTGAACTCAGAGGTCCTTTTCATCTGTTCCTGGAAAGGCATCTCCCTGTGCGTATCATGGCAGTAGTCCATGGGGGTGTGGGTGTGGTTTTCCTGATTCGAGTCCACAGGACGACGAATCTTGTTTCCAGACTGTTTTGGGCTTTAGATCAGGGGTTCCCAACTTTGTTGTACCTGTGGGGATTTTTGAGAACAGGTAGTGGGCACCGCCACAAAATGGCTGCCACAGGGGCCCGCTCAGTCCCCACAGTGCCAGTGCCCTCAGGTTCTACCAAAAACGCTGGCAGGCTTCAAGCCAAGCATCTTCCTTCAGTGGAGGCATCTGTTTCCAAACGGGTGCTTCCTTGCAGACAGAAGAGCAGTGCTGTCTCATCTTGTTCTGAAGCGCACCACTTTCTGCTCCAGTCAAGTGGAGACAAGCTAGGACTGGCGTTTCACTCTGGGGGGAGCAGCGAGTGGGCATCGGGGACATGGCATCCACGAGCATGTCAGGGCCCACTCTTTAGATGGCGACAGCTTGTATGTGGGTCAGGTTGGGATGTCGGGACAGCCGCAGGTGCAGTTTGAGCCAGATGGGTTCTCTGATGGGCCTTTGTGATTGTGAAGGACAAAGAAGAAAAAAGGGAAAAAAACCTGAACCTAAACCTAGAATTCAGAACCTAAAAAGGTTAGTCAGGAATAGAAAAGGGCTAACTCTAAAAATCTAATCATAAAATATACAAAAATATATATGTGTGTATTCAACATAAATTAAAATAACAAACAAGGGCCCATTCATACCTCATATAAAACTATAAAAACATACAAGGGCTAATAAGATAGACCTAATAAGATAGACCTAACGCGTTTCGGCCTTTACAGAAATACAAATGAAGCCCCCAGTGAAATCACATGTCCAGTGGTACTTCTCTCTGGTCAACTGTATATTCATCTAAGGTTGTACAGCCAAATGTTCCAAATGTTCCTTAGGTTAAAAGGCTTAGATGAATATACAGAGAGAAGTACCACTGGACATGTGATTTCACTGGGGGCTTCATTTGTATTTCTGTATTTCTTTTCCTTGCCCAGTGGTTAAACTTTGGAACAATTGATCTCTGGTCTTTATTCCATATTTTGTATATGTAGAATTGTATGTATTTTTACACATCAGCCTATATGTTCTGTATGTATTAGACCTCTGAAGAAGGCCTGTAAAGGCCGAAACGCGTTAGGTCTATCTTATTAGGTCTATCTTATTAGCCCTTGTATGTTTTTATAGTTTTATATGAGGTATGAATGGGCCCTTGTTTGTTATTTTAATTTATGTTGAATAAACACACATATATATTTTTGTATATTTTATGATTAGATTTTTAGAGTTGGCCCTTTTCTATTCCTGACTAACCTTTGTGATTGTGAACATGGGTTTAGGCTTCTCCTGCACCGCTTGGCATTGCCACTGCGGCCTGGGTCTGAACTGAGTGGACCCCACTTGGCTCTCTTGTTCCTGGCTGCTAGTTGCTCTCAGGGTGGTGGCCTATCAGTGTTCTATATATACCATGTATCGAGATGAAATGAAATTTAATCCTGCACAATGAAAAGTTTCAGTGCATTAATCAGATTCATCTCACCGTATCCCCTTGGCACTCTTCAGCTTCCTGAGTTCCATCAGGGCTCATGCATCTGTCTGAGAAATTTAGGAATGTGCCGAGTTTTGCACCTGATATTCAATTCTGCGCTTGAATGCTATTGCTGTGGAAGCACAGAATTCACTCTTGATTGCATGCTTCCCCAGATGGCTGTTACTTCAGTGGTGCTCTTCAGGGCTTTGATCTCTCAGCTCACATGTGGGTAGGCAGGACCCAAGGGGCTGCGTAAATTGACGGTAGCTTGGTGTGCTTGCCTCTAAGTGATACTCCCCCCCCCAGATGTTTTTCAATTGTTTGTTACAATGCTGTTCTTTAGAATGAGAGCATCTTGGTCTCTTCTTATTATCTAGTAAGAGAGACCGAGAAAGCAACTTTTTAAAGGACACCATTCTTAAGACTGTCCTTCATTCAGACCACCTCTTTAAAGACTGTTAAAGGAGCCAGTGTGTTGTAATAGTTAAAAGTGTCAGGCTAGGATCTGGGAGACTCACATTTAAATCCCCACTCTGGCATTGAACCTTGCTAGATGACCTTGGACCAGTTATATACTCTTAGCCTAACTACCTGGGAACTGCTTTAGGTCCCCATTAGAAAAAAAGGCAGAGTACAGATTTAATAAATAAAGGGTATAGATCTGTCTCTGGCCCCAGCTCCTGCCACCCTAGCAGTTTGAAAGCAAGAAATTGCAAGTAGATAAATAGGTACCGCTTTGGTGGGAAGGTAACAGCGTTCCATGTGCTTTGGCATCTAGTCATGCCGGCCACATGACCACGGAAACGTCTCTGGACAGCGCTGCCTCTTCGGCTTGGAAATGGAGATGAGCACTGCATCCCTAGAGTCGGATTCGACTGGCTTTTGAGCAAGGGAAGCCTTTACCTTTACCTATAGACCTGTTAAAAATGGTTGGGTGAGGCCCCTTCTTTGCTTTCTGTAGACTGACATTGAATCTAGTGACACACTGGAAATATGACGTTTAGTAGGTAGACTGTGGTACAGACATAGGCCTGAACTAAAAGACCAATGTTTGGAATGTGGCAGCATTTTTGAAAACGCATTCAGAAGTTATTTGTCCTATTTTATATTCCATGTTGGGAGTGGCAGTGAAGACAGAGTCAAGTCTTTGTTTTTATTCATTTGTTTAAATTGTTATATCTTGCCTTTCTACAGTGCCCAAGGTGGCTTACAAAATATAAACTTACGGCGTCATAGCGATGTTCCATGTTAGACAGTTCAGCTTTTATATGCCATTGTGCAGTGTTTTTTTCTCAGTGCATGGAGCAGGTGCAGTGAGCCCCTTTATTTCTTGCCAGGTTGTCAGACAGAGAGCCCAAGCTCTAACATGCAGAAAACACTAGTTGGGAGCTGCCAACACCAATTACATCTGGGGCTGAGATGATCAAGCACATAAAAGTCTATGGGAGGGGAATACCCATATTGTAAGCAGATTTTTTAAAAAAAGATATTGTGCAGGGAATATTTTGCACTGGCGATGAACTGTTTACATGTGTGAATGTGAGCGATGGAGGGGCTGCTTGTCTGGACTGGTATTTTTACCATCAGCCTGCCCCTGGAATCCACCAGCTATTCTTGCTAGGGAGAACAGCCTGGAACTTGGACTGTGGCATCAACTCTTAGGGCCCACAAGAGACATATGCGTGCCGATGTATCCCTAGTATCTTGTATCATTGAAAGTGCGAAGAATGAAAGTTAATACACTCCAGACTGACGGGCACTGGTTTGGGTTAGAATGAATGGTGAGTGGGGGAGGGGGGGTACTCATTTAAAATGTTTTTCACACACACAAAAAGCAAACCTCTGCAAAGAGCTTTGGAGGGGAAGTACTTGCTTTATCACAGGGGTCACCAACCAGGAAGTGAAACAGTCACACAATGACTGCCGCAGCTTACCATCACTGATTCTGTGAACATCTTTGAGCTGTAGTGGCAGCTGCTGCCGACTGGCCAAAAGCTCCACCTGGCCTTGCCCACTTTCTGAAGATAATTGGTGGGCTCCAGGAAGAGTGTCAGCTGGCACCACAGCACATTGGGGACACCTTCTTTATCACATTAACGATCACTGTAGTAAGTCACTGTATTCTTCTCCCACCCCATTTGCTGTTCCAGTTTATTGGTTTCTTCCAGTTCCTACACCCATGTATCTTTTCCCAATCACTTAAACAGTAAAGTGAGCTCCAAGGTTTTGGAGTCTATTGTTTTGCTGTTTCCATATAATCCATATGAGGCGTAAAATGTTTAATATTTTAAATCCGTTGGGTCAAATCAAAACCAGTTTTTAGAAACGGTTAACAAATTATTTGGGGGAACATTGAGAAGGAAAAGATATAAAATACAAAGACATTGGGAAGACACAAAAAGTATTAATTCTTGACGCTCCTGTCGAGGTTTTTTTTTGCTGTGTGCTTTCTTGGAGCTTCCAGTAATAACATCCCTGTAGATTATTTCTTTGTTGCCAAGACATTGGGAAGACACAAAAAGTATTAATTCTTGACACTCCTGTCGAGGGTTTTTTTTGCTGTGTGCTTTCTTGGAGCTTCCAGTAATGCAATCCTTGTAGATTATTTCTTTGTTGCCTGTTCCTTTTATGGCTATGTGCAGTTCTTTAGTGTGCATTCATACAGGCTGCAGATTATAAGATCAGAAGATTTCTTGTTACCTTAATGAGTCAACATTCAGTAGGCGGCATATTGTTTTTTTCAGAATTTGGAGGTGGTAACATATTCCATCTAGGATCCCAGTGTGTTCATAGTCATCTATTTTTAGTGATATCTTACTTTTCTTGCCAATGGAGACTCAAAGCGGCTTATCACATTGTTATCCCCTCCTCCACCTTATCTTTACAGCAGCAACCCTGTGAGGTACGTAGGTTAGGCTGAGGGCATGTGATGGGCCCAAGCTCACCTGCTGAACTGTCATGACAGAGCATGGATTTGAACCCAGTTGTCCCAGATCCTGTTCCGATGCTCTAACCACTACACCACACCAGCTTTCTTGTGTGTGTGATTTTTGTATGCAGTACATAATATTTCAAAATCTGATCCTTACGTATTTATGGTGTTTATGTAAAATATAGATCAGTCCAATCACTAGACTGAAGGTTTAGTTGGTGATAAGTTGATGGTAAGATTTGAGAGGAGGAGGAGAGGAGATTGGATTTATACCCTGCCCTTCACTTGGAGTCTCAGAGCGGTTTACAAACCCCTTTCCCTTCCCCTCCCCACAAGGGACACCCTGTGAGGTGGGTGGGGCTGAGAGAACGCTGATAGAAACAGCTCTTTCAAGAACAGCTCTGACAGAACTAGCGCATGTCATTCAGCAGCTGCAAGTGGAGGAGTGGGGAATCAAACCCGGTTCTCCCAGATTAGAATCTGTGCACTTAACCACTACACCAAACTGGCTCTCAACTGAGAGCATGTGCGTTGCATGGATAAGACTGAGAGTTCAATCTCAAGCATGTTCAGAGATGATTTTGGGTAGTGGGTTATGCTTTCAGGTAGGAAAGAATCTTACCATCGGTCAGAGTAAACAATAATCTAGATCAGGGGTCCCCAACAGGAGGCCCGCTGACGCCTTTCCTAGGGTCCCCCAAGTGTGTTCAGAAAGTGGGAAGGGCTAAGTGGGGTGTTTGTCCCACAGGGCTTTTAGTTGGCTCTGCAGGTGAAAAGCCATCCTGTTAAACAGAGTCTATGCCGTCTATGCCTGAAATGCTGGAGAGTTGCTGTTACTATTACAGTTATACCTAACCTTACTCCCTGACATTTTTGGGTTGGCTCCATCTCCTGCGGCAGCCAGTTTGTGATTGTGCCCGCTGTCCTGTGTCAGAATTCCAAAGGTACCTTTGGGCTTTAAAAGGTTGGGGTTCCGTGATCGAGATGAAGCAGTTGTCTGATGCATGTACTAGGTGGTGAGTTCGTTACCCTTCTACTTCAGATAACCCTTGTCTGCCCATCCCCTGAAAACATCTTTGCCTTTGCAAGCATGTGTTTGAAGCCCTGGGATGGGGAAGCAGTGAAGAAGGGCTGATTTGGTGGGGGGAAGTAGTTAAAGAATTATTTCCGCTACGTAGATGTTCTGCTCTAAATCACCTTCCTGAGGCAGCCTTTCCTAGAGGTAGGAAAGGACTGTCACGGCTCAGTTTCACCGATCAGATGGTTAGAGACTACCACATCTCTACTCAGATGGTCACACAGAGCTATGCTGAACAGATGGCTAGTTTCAGAAGTGTGGGTGTTCTTAGTAATTTGTAGTAAGAGAGGAAGCAAAAACGGTTTGCTGATTATTTCAGTAAAATGCTGAACAGCAACAAGGAAAGCATATTTTTTCATGGGGCCTACCCTGCACATTTGAAGATAATTGAAACGGCAGTATCTGGAATATGGTAAAGATGTGCTTGCTTTAACGCTTTTGACCCTTTCAGTGGCTGGCTAGATATTTTAATAATATGTTTTTTGCTTTTTGGGAAGGTGGGGATACATTGTCATACTGCTGGGCACTACTGATAAACTTTGTTAATGTTTGTATTATCGATTCTTGTTATTTTAAACAGAATTAGCTTCTCAGAAGAAATTTGATGAAATTAAGAGGGCGAATCAAGCGGCAGCTAAAAGGTTTGTTGAAGACCAGTTTAGTTCCTCATCTGAAGATGACGACGACGATGATGCTGAAGGAAAACATGGAAAAATATTGGCAAAAACATTTACAACTTACACTAATCAAACCGGTAAAGTCTTATATGTTATTATTATTAATTTTTTGGCTAAAATAGCAGTGCTGAACTTGGCAATGTTTTTCAGACAATACTTTCAATAGTTGATACAGTAACACATTTCTCTTTTCAATAGTACAAAGCATTTACTGAAACCGTTAAACCTGTTGCAGAGACTAAAATTTAGTGTTAAGTCTCCATTCCCCCTGGCTCAACCCGAGATGCAAGAATCCCTTTAATAGTGTATTTCTGTGTCTAAAAATAGTTAATTGTGAGACTGTGCTTTGACCGTAGCACCAATGCATATAAGAAAGTGTTTTAGCTACTGGAGTCTTGATTTTGTGCCTTTTTCTTGAAGAGAAACCATTAGCAGTACAGCAGAAGAATCAAAAATCTGTGCCCTAGTTGGGGGTTTGTGTGAAGATATTAAACGTGCCTAAATCACCTTCACTTTTAAAAGAAACTGTGACCAAATATCTATAGTCCTGTTTAAGAGAGGGGTGGGATGTCTTAGAGATGTTTCTTTCCTATGGGCACGTTTTTTTATTTTAATTTTTTTATTGTTTTAGTCAAAACAGTAACAGATAAAGCTATGATTTAATACAGCCATATTTTCTTTGAATTGTAACACATTTAAGCTTTGTATAGCTTCAAGTATGCATGCGTAAACAAACAATTTTGGGATATAGACAATTTACATTTTTGCAGCAGTAAAACCTATGGGCACTTTTAAAGAATCTGGTGGGTGTGGTGTGAGGCAACAAGCAGAGTGATTCATTGGTGACAAGGGCATGAAGGAGATCATATTGAAAGTAAATATATCGCATTAAGAGCTGAAGTACGCTGTGCATGCCGCAAGGGTGGTACCAAAACCAGTATCTCTATGGTGAGGGTCCCTCTCCCTGTTATATCTTGGGAAATTTCTGGTGGCATCCCTATGGTTGGAATAACAGGAACACTGGCTATAAACTAGAACCTTCTTTGGCTTCTCTGTGGAAAGAAGCCCGATCCTGTCGGATCTTGGGAGCTAAGCAGGGTCGGCCTTGGCTAGTATTTGAAAGAGTGACCTCCAAGGAATGCCAGGGGCATGACGCAGAGGCAGGCAATGGCAAACCACCTCTGAAATGTCTCTTGCCTTAAAAACAAGTCTAGCTCACCACCTAGTGGTGCATAACTCTTAAGAGCTAGAACCTCTGACTGCCAGACAATCTTAGGATCTTCTAGCTATTCTACACACAATGGCATACGGTAATGATGATAATAAGAATAATAAGAATTAGAGACTGGATATGATTATTTAATTATCCTCTGGCTGGCAAAACTGCAGAGAGAGACAGCAAAAAAAAGAGTGATGTTTAGCACAAGAATGCTGATTTTGACTCACCACTGCTTAATGAATAAGAGTGCTAGAGCCCATTATAAGTTGCAAAATGCATGAGCTTCAAAGCATCAGCAGATATTAGGATGGCATTTTTCTTTTATATCAAAATGATGCTTCATGAACAAAGCCTTGATTATCCTTCAGCGTTAATATTATAACATATTTTGAAACTAGGCTAGGACACTATTTGCTGCTGCTTATAATAGTCATCTTCTCTTATTGAAAGATGGCGACACACAGGAATTGGAGCGCACGAGGCAATACATGAACGAGGCTTTTCAGTCTGGAGCGATGACGTGCTTGATTTGTATTGCTTCAGTTAAGAGAAACCAAGCTGTAAGTACTGAGCATAATGGGAATGTGTTGTAATGCCACTTCTTTCTATACTTACTGTCCCATTGGAATGTCTCCCGTCAACTGAGAAGGGCCTCTGGATAGCTCCTCTTTTGATCCCAGGCCCAAACAGAAAGCATATAAAGATCTATATCCCCATCCTACCCTTGAATTTCTTCCCATTTCAAAAGTCTGAGATACGTTAAATATCTTCTGGAAGAAAGGCAAGATTAAAAAAAAATTAGGCCTTAATTTTGTCATCTGGAGTGAGCAGTTAGTTCAGCTCGAGTGGCAGTTTTAGTATTAAAATGTTTCTGATTTTAATTACGCGAATTCTGCTCTACTGCAGAATTCCCAGACTCTGCTGCATTTTGTTGTGATTATTGAGGGTTTCTCCACACAACTGAGACTTCTAGGTTGGTTGGTTGATTGGTTTGCTGTAAGAGCTCCTTTTACAGTTGGATTTACCAGTTCTAATAGTTAGATTGCTATACATATTAAATTAATTAGCCCAGTCAACAGAAACCCAGTTGGGTTGGAAGGGATTTATTTACTTTATTTATAGCTTACTTTTCTCACTGAGACTCAAGGTGGGTTACGGACTAAAGGTAATGTACTCCTAAAGCGCCCTACTGGTCGGCCGCTATAGTAGAACACCCAAGGCACAGCGTTTATGTATTTGTGGCTCTTCTGCTGTTGAGGATCTCTCCCATTACATTTTTGATTGCCCATTGTATTCCCAGCCCAGGTCAAAAATTTTATCTGGTATTTTACCAGTTTTAAGCTTTTACTCAGTCCTGGAGAAGATTATATTTTTGCTAGCCGATGCCAATGCCGATGTATCCAATAGAATGGCTCTATTTGCCTTGGCTGCAAGGAAAATACGGGCCAACGCTGTTCCTAGCTAATACTGATTTTAGTGGGTATGTTGTGAATTAATTAACTGTTTATAACCTCGGTTTTATGGATTTGTAATGTTTTAGGCTGTATCTTATTTTATACAATTTTCTATGTTTTATTGCATTCTTCTCTGTTTGTGGTTTGTAATGGCCTATGGCTAAATACAATTAAAAACCTTCTCTCTCTCCTAAAGCGCCCTGACCTGCATGGGCCAGGCTAGCCTGATCCCATCAGAACTCAGAAGCTAAGCAGGGTTGGCCCTGGTTTGCGCTTGGATGAGAGACCACCAAGGAAGTTCAGAGTCATTACGCGGAGGCAGGCAATGGCAAACCCCCTCTGAAGGTCTCTTGCCTTGAAAACCCTGCCATAAGTTGGCTGCAACTTGACAGCGCTTTCTACCACTCCCTCCTAAAGCATAAGACATCCAGCGAACAAAGCAATTGTAGAGGATTAAAAGACAATGCAAACAAACAGCATTGCTTGAACGTCCTTTTCTTTCCGCTGCTCACCAGGCCTTTCTACATACATATTGATCTGATATGCACCATGTGAACAACTCTGTGAGAAAACTCTGAACATCATGCTCTAT
>NW_015167074.1:18652-91093 GCF_001447785.1 Gekko japonicus
AGGAGGCAGGAGAAGAGGGAGGGTAAGTTGCTTCCTCCCCGCCTCTTCCCACCCCTGCCTGCCTGGGGCCAGGGAGGGCCTTGGCGGGGCTTCCTTGCACTCCCGCTGGCCTTGCAGGTCCACCGCTGGGCCCCTGATGTCAGGGGGTGTGGCATATGCTAATGAGTTATGCTAATGAGTTCCCCTAGCTCTTTTTCTACGAAATGACCCCTGTCTATTTCTATAAATTCTTGGTTGGGTAAACCCTCTTTAAAGGTCTTGAATGTTACTGTGATCTAGTAGCCTCTGGAAGAAGGCACACATTTAAGTGGAAATATAAACTGCAGTGCATGATGCAAAATAGCCTAAATGCTCCTGAGCCCAAAAAATTTCCCAGGCTACCTTGCAGACGTTCTGCTCCATTTATGTGGTTAAAATCCAGCAGGACCTCCAAGTGACAGCCCTGGAACAGTGCCTCTGGAGAGCCAGTTTGGTGTAGTGGTTAAGTGTGCAGACTCTAATCTGGGAGAACCGGGTTTGATTCCCCACTCCTCCACTTGCACCTGCTGATGTGACCTTGGGTCAGTCGCAAGCTCTGGCACAGCTGTCCTTGAAAAAGAGCAGTTTGTGTCAGAGCTCTCTCAGCCCCACCCACCTCACAGGGTGTCAGTTGTGGGGTGGGGAAGGGAGAGGAGTTTGTAAGCCGCTCTGAGACTCCAAGTGAAGGGCGGGGTATAAATCCAATCTCCTCCTCCTCCTCCTCCTCTTTCAGAGCCTGTGTCTGGGGACTATTGGGAAACTTCATAAAATGTCCCTTTTTCAGAAAGGATTTTTGTAGACTCACTATGGTGTGTGATCCTTGTTATATGGAATTTGGTATTTTGATTTGTCATACTAGATTGGATCCTGCAGATAGGATCTATTACAATTTTTCCTCTTTCGGTGGAAGCAGCCTTTGATGCATGAGGTATCAGGAAAGCTCCTTCTGGTAGAGGAAAGTTTCTCTGCTAGTGGAACACGTCCATAGGGTCCAGCTCCTTAGTTGTACCTCTTGTGGATTATTGTATTTAAAATTTGTTAGCCTACTGGGATCACATATGGGAAACAGAAATGTTTTGAACAAATAAAGCTTGTCTGACCGCTGGGTTATTCTGCATCTGTATAGAGAACCAAAGGGAATCTACCCCATTTTTTTGTTCTTGTTGGGTATACTGACTCAGTAACAAATTTCCTAGAAAGGTCTGTCATACGTCACCTCTGTCTTCTAGGTTTGGAGTTGCTCTGGGTGTTTCTGCATATTTCACATGCCATGCATTCAGAAGTGGGCTAAGGATAGCGTTTTCCTAATATCGTCTCCCTTGACAGATGATGATTTTGGAAAGAAGGATTACCAGTGGCCATGGTGAGCTTTTAAAGGTTTCTTTTGAAAGTTTGCTTTGTGTGATGTAAAAATTGAGCAGTAGCTTTAAAACATTATTTGAAATATCCATAGCCACAACAGAGAAATTTTAACGTAGTAAGTAAAAGCGAAGGTAAAGGTTTCCTGTGCTCGAAAGCCAGTCGAATCAGACTCTAGGGTTGCGGTGCTCATCTCCGTTTCCAGACCGAAGAACCAGCGTTGTCTGAAGACGTTTCCGTGGTCATGTGGCCAGCATGACTAAATGCCGAGGCACATGGAACGCTGTTATCTTCCCACCAAAGCGGTACCTATTTATCTACTTGCAGTTTCAAACTTTCAAACTGTTAGGTTGGCAGGAGCTGGGGCCAGAGACAGGAGCTCACTCTGTCACATGGCACGAGGGTCTTGAACTGCCAAACAGTGATTTATTTATTTTTTGTAAAAATTGCTAGCAAAAATAATACAGTCTGGTCTTGGTTTAGATGTCACAGAGGAAAATGATGAGATGGAAAGTTCATTCGGTGTTATGTCCTCATCTTCACCAGGCTAAAATAAGTCCAAAAACATACTATACGTGTGTATGGGAGACGCTGCATACAGGAGAATCATCCCTCTGGCAATTAATTGCAGCAGGGCTTGCATTAAGGAATAGCTGTTTATAAGATTCCCCTCCCCCCAAGGCTAATTGTTATGCCTAAAGTTCTGTGAGTTTCCTGTTCTACTGACACTTTTGGAATTCCCTGTTGTACTCCTAGCCAAGTGCACGCAGAGCGTGGATGCTGTGTTCAAGTTCCAAGAGGCATGCAGGTACAGAGGTAGTGGAGTCCCCAAGAAAAAGCACTGCAATGTTTGTGCTGAAGTATAGACAAGCCCTGATTTCTGTTTTCAGTTGCTGCCAATAGATTTTTGGAGTGTCAGGCTTCCAGCTTCAGTCTTGCGTTCTGTTGGTAAACTCTGGACTTTGGAGAGCCAAGTCTGCCGTCTGCATTCCAAATGAGTGTTTGCACTCATGCTGGAATATTGTAACTGTGGCTTTATCATTGCAAGTGACCTGATCAGGGTTTGTAATAAATTACTGTGCTTGAATTTAATTTTAGTGAACTCTCCTTTTTTTTTCTTTTTTAAAAACCCACAACTTTCTCGGCTCTAGTCCAAAATGCAGGTTTGAATACAAGCGATCGGATATTCCCACTCGATATTACTGCTACTGTGGAAAGGTGGAGGATCCCGCACTGGACCCTTGGCTGGTTCCACATTCTTGTGGCCAAATATGCGAGAGAGATTTCAAGCCTCCCTGTGGACACAAGTGCCTGCTCCTTTGTCACCCAGGTATGGCATATTTGGTCACTGTAAGTGATCATGTAAACTGAGCTGCTTCAAACAGTGGGGCTGTCTGGATTTAAAAGTATGTGGTTAACACTTGAGAGAACTAGCTTTTGAATCGGGTAAGATGAAAAGTTATCAGTAAGCGGAAGATTTAAGATGCTAGCCGTTTAAGAGCTATGTATTATATCAGTGATGGCGAACCTTTTAGAGACCGAGTGCCCAAACTGCGACCCAAAACCCACTTATTTATCGCAAAGTGCCAACACGGCAATTTAACCTGAATACTGAGGTTTTACTTTAGAAAAAACAACTCATACATTAACTCAAGATGATCCAAACAAACTAAGGAAAGCAATCGCAAATGCTTTCATTTACTTAAAATTATTTGGGAGAGAATTTGACACTTAATGATGGTCTGGGCCTGGCTGGGGCGATGGCTCGCGTGCCCACAGAGAGGGCTCTGAGTGCCACCTCTGGCACCCGTGCCATAGGTTCGCCACCACTGTATTATATACATGGATAGTTCCCACATTTTTTCTCCAAGGACCTGAAGGCAGTATATAGAGGATTTTACCGCTTCATCCTCACAACAGTCCTGTGTGGTGTGCTAAACTTGAGAAAGAACGACTAACCAAGAGTTGCCCAACCAGCTTCATGCTTAAATGGAGACTTGATCTTCTTGGTCCTTGCTATTACTTACATAACTAGGTAAGTTTGATGGCCTGTATAGGGATGTCAGTTCCTTGATCCTGTTTCTGCTGGTTTTTCTAGGCCCTTGTCCACCTTGTCCCAAGATGGTCTTAACAACCTGTTACTGTAAAAAGGCAAAGCCAGTGCCACGGAGGTGCAGTACGAAAGAATGGTCGTGCCAGCTGCCCTGTGGTCGAAAACTGCCCTGTGGACAGCACAGCTGTGAGAAACCTTGCCATCCAGGTGGGTGTCATGCAATGCTCCCTCTAAGCCATGGAGTCTTGTGAGCAAAAATTCTACTTTGTGAGCTACGGGCATTAAAGTTGTGAGCGAGCGATTTGGCTGCTGCATAAATTAGTTTGCTCTGGAGCCATCCTTTCTGAGCTAAGACAGAAATGTGTGAGCCGGAGCCTAAAAAACTATGAGCGAGCTCACACTAACTCAGTTTAGAGGGAACACTGGTGTCATGTTGTCTGAGATTGTGAGAGATTGTTGTTTTCTCCCCTCTGGAGACTGTAGAATCAAGGGGGGGGGTCATTGCTATTTGTTACATAGCTTGGTAAGGTTGATGGGTGGGTGGATGTTGGAATGGATCTGTTCATGCTAACCCTAGACTTCATCTTGCTTTAGGAGACTGTGAGCCCTGCCCAAGAGTTAGCAAGCAAAGTTGTGTCTGCAGAAGACAAATAGCGGAAAGACTTTGTGCCAGCCCTTTGTGGCAGTGTGATCAGGTGAGCTTCCTTAGAAGTTGTCTTTTATAGTTCGTCATTAAATATATGGAACTTTGATCTAGTGGGAGGGGGAGGATCTCTGTGAAGAATCACGCATGTTAATGTGAAGGAGGGGGGTTTGAGATGTGAAGCAAAAAAAGAGTCAACATTGTTCATAACGCTAGTGATTTTATTCCTGTCTCAGGTGTTCAGCAGTCCCATGTGAGAATCTGTGGGACTGCTGGTGGGCTCAGCTAGGATTGTGAATGGCGGTCATGATTGCTTTGAACTGTTGCCTCCATACAGGCAACCCTTCTTGTGAATTGTCACTGTCGTGTCCATTGTGATGGCTGTTTATAGTCCCCTCCCCGGAGGAGGGGTATATACAATTGACCTTTCAGCTGTATTGTGAGCCCACCGGCAGCTCTTTGCACAGTCGCCAGCAATTGCACGGCTGCCAGACTTCCATATTGGATGCTAGAGTACAGCGTTGACTGCATTAAAATTGTAATTAAAACAATTCCATTGGACCAAAGTTGGCTTCTTAACACACGAGTTTTATGAGTTTATCACAAGACACAAATGGAAAGTCTGTTTCCTACACAGAGGATGAGTATTTGGGTACAAGTAAATAGTGGGGTAATCAGAAACATTTCAGCGTTGACATTAATGAGCCGCTAATCTGCAGTATGCTGCACTGAGTGATATCGAATGAAGTATCTGTTGGTGCATTGAGCATAGTAATGAGCTTTTAATTCCTGCACATGTTTTCTGACATATTTATTATTTATTTAAATCAATTTTTATCCTACCCTCCCCACAAGCGGGCTCAGGGTGGGTTACAAATCACAAAGTAACAATATAATCAAGTAGTTAAAAACCATATTTCTCATAAAAGAGTACCCAAACACAAAACAGGGTGGATTTGCCTCGACAACAATGCTCAGTTTGAGCTGGATCCATTTAGCCAGCCTTGTCAGCAGGGGAGGCCGAGATAGATTTGGATGTTCACTGCCTCATCCGAAGGCCCAGGGGAACAGCTCCGTCTTCCAGGCACTGCGGAATTGTAGCAAATCCTGCAGGGCCCTGAGCTCAACAGGGAGCTTGTTTCACCAGGCTGGGGCCAAGGCAGCAAAAGCCCTGGCCCTAGTCAAGGCAAGCTGGACTTCCTTGGGACCGGGGACAACCAGGAGCACTTTTGGTGCTTAGTTATAAAACTGGAAGTGTTAGCAAAGTAACAGATGGGGAAATGATTGCTCATGATAAGATAAGCACTTTTTTGTCGACTCCTCTTGGTGAAAGTGTTAATATAATTTTATTTAAGTATTTAGGAGTAAGATTTTTAGTTAAGTTGTACCTTATCTTCTTGGTGTTGGGAATCCACCTTTTCCCTTCCTATTAAGTTTTGTTGTATAAAGCAGTTGTAGGGCGCGATCATACGCACAATTAGACCCGCCATAGGTGCGAATGCCAGGTAGATTTAAAGGGCGCGATCAGACACAAACATCTGGGAAGCGCTCTGCACCTGTTGGCAACCTGTTCTGCTCCACCGCAGAAGTGGAGTAAAAAGATACCGGGGAAAATCCAGTAGTAAATGGGTTGCGACGGGCCACGGACGGACTTTCCCATGTCTGATCGCTCCAGCGCGCTCTCATGGCGTTCGGATGGTCTGATCAGGCCATCCGGACTCCGTGCCGTTGTTCTCCCCCCCCTCGCAGTATGCGCATCATCGCAAACGCCATAGGGAGCCCTCAGTGCAGAGATGCAATACATCGATTCCTCGTTTAAGCACATCGGAAACTAACTGCAAAAACAAAAAGCCTCCGACTCACCTGTGGTTGCGTCTGATCATGCAGTGGCGGGCTGTGTCCGCCGCTTCCAAGGACTGTGTGATCACGCAATTGCGGGTCAAATTCCTCCGGACAAAGTAGCCTCGCTTCCCCCTCACTTTATCTCGCGCGCGTGACCGCCCCTGTTAATGAGTTAATTTGTTTCTTCTGCTTCCCCCAGGTGTGTCGCAAAACCTTACCCTGTGGTTATCATGCCTGTGAGCAGGTTTGTCACGCTGGCCCCTGTGGGGAATGTCCTCGATCTGGCAAAAGGTTCTGCCCATGTGGAAAATCAAGCAAGTATTTTCTGTCTATTCATTGATCTACATCCAGTTGGCCAATTTAGGTGTCAGGAAACTGAAATGGTGGGTTAGATTTTTGTCACATGCTTATTCTGTCATCTTTTTCACAGATTGCTATAAGGTAGGCTAAATACAATGTCGCTTAATCAGATTCGACCAAAGCTATGAAGGTTGTAAAGTTGTCAGTAGTCCAATTTAGCTTTGTGTCCTGAGACAACTTCAGGGTTTTTTTGGCCCCCAGTGAAATGAACAGGGTAAACCGAAATACAGCTCACCTTTTTTTCAATTGCATGTTAAAGGGCCGCCACCAATATAGTGTCTTTTTGTTGTGATGTCTTAGAATTTTCTTTGCCATGTACGGAGGATGTACCTACTTGCGGAGACAGCTGTGACAAAGTCCTTGAATGTGGGATCCATAGATGTTCGCAGCGCTGCCATCGAGGTCCCTGTGAAATCTGCAGACAGGTTAGCATTTCTCTTTCTGCATTTCTGCACCTGTGCTTTTGACTCATTTTTGTTACTCAGAACTTCTGACGATTTTACTCAGCAAGCAACTGGGAGAAGGGCTGATTCCCTCACCAGCTCTCTTCCACTTTGAGCTGAGAGGTGTCTCATCCCTGCTGCCTCCGTGGATTCTCAAGCAGACAAAACTATGAAGTTCAGTCTCTGTTCTTCAGAACCCGGAGAATATATATGTAACTTCTTGCTATTTTGGGCTCATTACTGTGGATCCACATTTAAATGTACCGTGCTATTTAAAATTATTGGCTCTTGATGGTATAGATTCAGAACACTTTTCCCCTAGACAATTCCACTTAAGAATGTCCTTCAAATGTGCGTAGAAAGCATAGCACTGAAGGGAGCCTTTTGGTGGGGAAGAGAGGCAGACCTCCCTAACAATCTGGCAGCCACCTGCACGGTTCCAAGGAGACCCAAAGCAGGTGTTTGAGATCCCAGGATCGGGGTGTGTGTGTAACTCAGGAGCTACTGCTGGTGGTACCTGGTGGTATACTTAGTCCTTCTTCCCCTGCCTGTGTCCTTTACCACTGCCTTGACTGCCTGTTGCGTGTTCTAAGCTACCATTTTACTGTATCTGACAATGTATGCCTTCTCAACTTTGTTCTTTTGTGCTTATCTGAACTTGATTTTCCGTATTTTGTAGTCCTTCTCTCTCTCTCTACTTAAGTTTAGTTCTTAAATTGATGATGGGGAGGTAAACAGTTTCTTGGCTTTACTCCTTTAGGCATTAGTGATCGTGGCTACTAGGGTTCCCAAGTATTTACCGCGATTCGGCGGGGGACACATGATCCCCGGCCGGAACATTCCTCCCTGTGACGCACCATGCCGTCGCCAGGAAGTGACGCTGGGCGACGCTCTGACAATGGGGCTGAAGACTCGATGGTCCCATCGAGTTTCCAGCCCCATTGCCAGAGCATCACCGGGCGTCACTTCCTGGCGACGGCATGGTGCGGCGCGTCTGTTGTCCACGCGGGAATGGTCCTGGAAAGAAGTATGTGTCCCCCGCTGAATCACGGTAAGTACTTGGTAAGCCTAGTGGCTACGTGCAACCCCCTACCCTGCTAACATGATATCTCTCTGATTTCCTGGTAGTCTGTCTGTCTGACTGATTGACTGTCTGTCTGACTTTTAAACTGCCCTCCCCTGTGCACACAAGGCTCAGGGCAATGAACAACAATAAAGCACATTCATAAACAAATTAAAACTAATATAATAAACAATTAAAGTCCAGGGCTCTTTTTGTAGAAAAAGCCCAGCAGGAACTCATTAGTATAATAGGCCACACCCAACAGCAGAAACTTATTAGCATATTAGGCCACACCCCTGACAGCACAGCTCATTATCACATTAGGCCGCACCCCCCTGTTACCAGAAGTGTGGTCATCCAGCCACACCCACCTTTTGCTTGTTATTCCGTTTACCTTGTTTGTTGTCAAAACCCAGGGCCTTTTTTTGTAGCAGGAACTCCTTTGCACGTCAGGCCACACACCCTTAATGTAACCAATCCTAATGAGTTTCTGCTGTCGGGTGTGGCCTATTATGCTAATGAGTTCCTGCTGGGCGTGGCCAGCTCGGGAGCCAGCCAGAACTCCGTTCCTGTGCGTTCCTGCCCCAAAATAGCCCTGATTAAAACAATGATATAATAAACAATTAACACTTCCAGATAGCACTAATGCTTCAGACTGTGCCACTGCCTCATGGGGGGAGGCAGGAAAACTGGGAAGGGGAGTGCCAGACGCGATGGAACCCATCCTTGTCCTCAGCCAAAAGCCTGGCAGAACATCTTTGCCTTACAGGCTCTGCGGAACTGCATTAGGTCCCGCAGGGCATGAGTGTCATGCAGCAGAGAGTTCCGCCAGGTCGAGGACAGCTGGACGTTTCCCAGGCTGGGGATCAGAAGTAGGTTCTTCTCTGCAGAGTGTAATGCTCTTTGTGCAGCTCAGCTGCCATAATCAAATCCCTTTGTCCTCTTCTTTTTTCTCTCCCGAAGGCTCTCACTTAACGTTTTGACTCATGAGTTTTGACCTCAGAATTAAGGTATGTTATTGGTCAGGCTTTGCTTATGATTCTCGGCTTTGGTTCCCTTCCATTCATGTTTTCCCCAGGAAGTTGAAAAGCAGTGCCGCTGTGGAAAGCATATGAAACAGATGCCCTGCCATAAACCATATTTCTGTGAGTCAAAATGTGCAAAAATTCGTGACTGTCAGAAACATCAGTGCAAGAGAAAGGCAAGTACCAAAGATACACCAACACTATGTTATAGTTCCTGTTACTTCGCTTAATTTCCCTCAAACTCTTGCCTGAGAAAAACAATCTACTCAGTTAAATAGATAAACATTTTTGAGAAAGCCACAGTAGTTTTTTTGACATACAGCATAGGCTGTTTTGCTATTCATTTCTGAAACTATAGTATATGCGACTTATTTTGTACTTCTGTATTGGATTTCCATTTGCTGTGGGAAAGAAAATTGGTTAGGAATCATATGATTCAAGGAGTGTATGTTTTTCTCTTTCCTGCCTTATTTCATGGTTCTCATGCAAAGCCAAACCACCTGGTAAAAGCTTTTGACTAATGCATTTTCTCTTCTCCTTCCTTCACTTTGCATAATGTGACTTAGTTACTTCCAGGGTGGTGGTTTGTTGCAAAACCAGTGTCTGAACTACCAAACTATCAGTGCCATCCTAAGCAGAGTTAGGCCTTTCAAGCCTATTGACGTAAAGGGACTTAGCAGCATGTAATTTGCTAAGGATGGTACTGTATATGTTGTGCATTCCCTACAGTGCAGCTCTGCAAACCATGCTTTCTAGCTCATTGTCTGCTGATTCAGATGTTATGGTAAATGGTAGGCTCAAGAGGCCATGAAATGTAGAAGGTACAGGTTGGAATGTAATTACGTAAAATTCAAATCTAAGCAAGAAAAACATAGGGAAAAGCTAGTTAATATCTGGCTCCCCGGTTGTGCTGTATTGAAGAAGAAATCCCATGCCATTGTTCAGGCCAGAGGATAGGTAGTGTGAAACTTTGTAATGAATCCTAGTTGGATGGTTTCACACTGGAGTCTCCCTTTGAAGGGCTTTTATTGGAGAACTGTGACCTTCAGGTCAGGAACAGTGTCCCCAGTGAGGCTGAAATGTTTGCCCACTGATTTCTGAGTATTGCAATTTTCAGTGGCAGATTTGTATCTGTATATTCTTTTGCATTGGGACTGACCTTTTAGTCCAGGAAAGCCATTGTTGATACATGATGATGCACATCACATTGGAGGATAAGTGAGTGGATAAGTTCAATATTTTATAACTGTATTGCCTGAGGATAAAATTGGCGTCTAGGCTTCTTGCAGTGTCTGACCCCTGTGTTTATGGCTGTTAGTAAGAAGCTGTCTTGGGTTAGGGGGCTGTCTTTAAGCAAAGAGAAGGCTATGAGAAAAAAGTGTTATAATCCGGGATTTTCTGAATGTCAATGAAGGTGTGTTGGACTGGTTTGAGGTGGGAGCTTGTAGGTGACAGTCAGTGGCATTCTAATCTCTTTTGGAGCCATCATATTTCTGGATCCTATCTGGTTTTATCTGTGTGTTTCTTCTCTGTATACACTGAATATTGTAATCTTAAGGATGCCTGGGAAGAGACAGGGGGGAGGACTATGTACTTCCTAGGTAGGTATATTAGTCCTTTAAATACAAAAGTGAGATATGCTGGAAAAGCAATGAGATTTTTGCTAGAAAGAAACACAAATGCCAGTTAGATTTGAGTCCACTAGCATGGTAGAGTCCAACAAGAGTTCCAGGGAGTAAGCTTTCAAGAGTCGAAGCTCCCTTCATCAGTGGAGTAGAAATAGAGATCTGAGTTCTCTTATCCTAGTCAGAAGATGGGGAGGGGTGTTGTAAAGGATGCTTGTAAAGGATGCGGAGGTACAATGTATGTTGTGGTCTCCTTGATTAGAGCAGAGGGAAAATACCAGTGCATCTCAGATAATTTTTTTTAAAAGTCTTGGTGACTTCCTGATAGATAGGCAGTCATTAACTGACAAGCAGTTTTATACTTCAAAACATGTATTTGCAGTGCTGTCCTGGAAACTGCCCACCATGTGATCAAGTCTGTGGGCGAACATTAGGGTGTCGGAATCACAAGTGCCCTTCGGTCTGCCACAGAGGTAAGAATGAGCAGGAAATCCCCCTTATGGATTATTGACTGCTTATCAAACAAGATGTACTTTTAAATTTGTTCCCTTGGGTCTTCGCCTGGAGTTGTTATGGGGAATTTTTTTTGTCTTTATTTAAATAAACTTTTTAGCCTTTTGAGTTGGGGTCTGAGATAGGCGTGTGTGCATGGTATAAATTGAGCTGAAAAAATACCTGATAAATACCTTATCAGTATTTATCGGGTATTTCCTCAGCTGGTTACCGAATGCCCGATTCATTTGGCTATCTGAAAATGGGATTTTTTCGGGACTCCCGGATAGTTGCAGTTAAAGGGCACTCATGGCATGCAAAAGGTATTTAAAGGGACCATGGGACCCTGAGCCTGTTTATGGGATGGGCAGGATATTAAATGCGAAAAATAAAAAATTAAATAAAATAAGTGCCCTTTCCCCCCTCCATTGGAAACAGTGGAGGAGGCTGCGGGTGGCTCTGTTGGCCAGTGCAGTTTAAACTGGGCTGCCCAGCAGAGCCCCCCAGCCAAGCCTGTGGGGAGAACTCTCCCTGCACGATTGGCTCCTGGGAGGGTTGTGTTGGGAAGTCTGTTTTAAACTGGTATGCCCATCAGAGCACCAGTAGTGCCTGCAGAGAGAACTGACATCTCTGCCCCACCTTAGTTGGGGCTGGATCCTCTTCACAGCTCGATTTCAGCCCAGGATCAGCCAGGGCAGTGGGAACTGACCGTCTTGGCCGGGACTGGCTCCTTTTTGCAGTTCGACTGGCCGTGGCGGGGTAGAGCTCTCAGCTCCTGCTGCTCCAGCTGATCCTCTCTTTTTTTCCTTCTCAGGTCCATTGGACCTGAAAAAATTCGGGAATCCTGAATATTTCCTGAATCTGAATACCATACCGGTATTGGGATTTGGGAATATCGGGAAATACCAATATTTTCCGTATTCAATATACCCAAACCCGAAAAATACTGTTTGGGGGTTGTTGTTGTTTTTGGCATACCCCTAGTCTGAGATAGAAAAATAACAGCAAACGTTTGAGACCAACTCCAGGTTGTTAATGGCTTTTATGATAAAATCACAGAGCATGTGCAAGATCATATTTGGCACTTACCACAGTGATGAAAGTTATATGCGAATGGTGGTAGTGTGTAAGTAATTATCACCCTTTTGCTTGTGGTATGCTTTGACTGTCTGAGGATGAGTTTTAAGTCAAATAACTGGGTACTTTTGTATGCGAATCCCTAATATAAGTTGTATAGTAGTGAAGCTGAGCGTCCGTTTCAGAATTTTAAAATTACCCTTCCAAATGGTCTCTGAATGCAAATTCTCTTAAATGTGTTTGGTGTACTCTGATGACTGCAGAATGCTTCTCGAATCAATTTTCCAGAAATGGTTACTTGTGCTATTCATTTTTAGGTAGCTGCTATCCATGTCCCGAGACTGTAGATGTGAAGTGCAACTGTGGCAAAACTGTTCTCAAAGTACCGTGTGGTAGAGAACGTACCACCAAACCTCCCAGGTGCAAAGAGCTTTGCAGGTAGTATAGTAAAAACAAAAAACAAAAAAAACCCAGTGTGTGTTTTAAATTATATGAGTCTTTGCCAAACAGTGACTGTGTTTTTTGGTGGTACTAACTACAACTCTGAGGATTAGCAATTTGGGGAGTGGTGTGTTTGGTTTATTTCCTTTTTTCCCCTACAAGGCAAGCGTAGGAACTGGAGAGAGACCTGCAGCATCGGTCTCAACTCAGGTCAAAAAGGTGGGGGAGCAACAGAGGTGTTGTGAACTAGACCTGAAAATACAGAGAAAGAGTGAGGTGCTGGCATGTGGGAAATGGGGCTGAGGAGAATGAGACTGGAGTTTTGATCCTGGTGGGGCCGGATGACATAATCCCTTCTTGTATCAGATTGGGTCTCAGATGTTCTATAAATTTCACTTGCTAATATGAAGGGTTTAAAAGACTGGCAAACTTTCTTTTGATAGTATGTTGGGCAAGATGTAGCAGTTTCCTTTCTCTGTGCTGATTGCCTGAGCATTTTTTATCTGTGGCTTTTGTTTTCGGAGTAGAGGACTCAGACTTATTTGTAATCAGATCATTTACATGAACAAGGGTGACAAATTTGCCATCTGTGGACCATGTCTGTAAGGCTTTCTGCTGTGGCACTTGCATCAAATAATAGCCTGCAGTACTATAAAATGCATTACTTGCGATAAAAAAGTTCAGTATACCAAAAAGGTATCAAACAAAGCTGACAGTTAAAAAGAACAGATTCAATAATATGATTGAAGCTGTGTGATTTGTTAGTATCATGTCTTGCATTAGTACTTTGGATTGGATGTCTTTTTGGGTTTGTGTATCCGCTGAAACCTAGCAGTTCGAAAGCAAGAAATTGCAAGTAGATAAATAGGTACCACTTCAGTGGGAAGGTAACAGCGTTCTGTGCACCTTGGTGTTTAGTCATGCCGGCCACATGACCACGGAAATGTCTTCGGACAGCGCTGGCTCTTCGGCTTTGAAACGGAGATGAGCACCGCAACCCTAGAGTCGGATTCGATTGGCTTTCGAGCAAGGGAACCTTTACTTTTTATCCGCTGAAAACAGTGTAACTTACAGGCAGATAAATGGAAGATGCGTGGATTTAAACATGTAGCAGATTTGTTTCCTTGAGTATATACAGGACTGCACATTAGTCCTTTTCTAAAACGTAAACTAAATTAAATCCCCTGGGAAATTGCTGGCAGCTACTATACTTTCCTTTTCCTGGAGCTTAGTGGTTAGGGTGTTCTCTGGAGTTGGTTATGCACATGAATATGAGCCTTAAGGCTTCATCTGATTGTTACTCAGGTAAAGTACAGGTTTGTAATGTCCAGTTGCATTCTTGGAAGGAGAACATGGGCAGAGGTGATATGAAATGGATGTAAACTGAATCTAAGGGGGTGCTTGCTCAGTCATTGTAAGGGGAAATCACATTGCAAATGATAGTACTGGAATCAGAAGCCTTATTTTGAAAGTTAACAATAGCATCGGGACAGTTAGCAACAGAACTGATGTGCGGTGTTGGTGGATAGTGACCAGATGGGTTCTTTAGCTTTCCACTTTCCAGTAGATGGAGCCACTTGATCACATCATACACAGAATGATGTAGCAAATCTGACAGCAAATGGTCCCTCATTGTACTAGTTTTAGGTATGCATACCATTGTTATACAGTGCTCAGATTATTCTATGGCCGCTCTTTGTTCTGATATATTGCTGTCACAGTTGATAGATTTTATTACTGATTTTAGAATTAAGACCATTCCACTATAATGTAGTTGAATGCTCCTCTTTTCCCTGAGTGATGAGAAATTCAAGGTCAGTCTTGTTCAGAGGAACATTTGTGGGTTTTATAATATCTCTTTTGTTTACAGATATACCGGTAGAGCAGGCAAGCAATCCAACAGGTGCACAGGCAGGCAGTATTGGTCCCAGGGCTGAGCTGATCATACAGTAGCTGCGGTCACACACACTAAATAATCCACTTTCAATCCACTTTCAGTGCACTTTCCAACTGGATCTTTACTGTGTGAACTGGCAAAATCCAATTCAAAAGTGCATTGAAAGTGGATTGTTTAGTGTGTGTAAACGCAGCCAGTGACAGCATCACCCCTCAAGTTTTCCCCACTCAGCTCTTAAAACATTTCTCTATGATAAAATTCAAATTGTTCTTTTGAGCACAGTTAGATGTGATGTGTCATTTCTTTCTTTCTATTATTTACTTCATTTATACCCCACGCCTCTTCTCAGTGGGGAGGCACAACACAATGGTTTCTCCATTTGATTTTTACAACTCCCCCCTGTGAGGTAGGTCAGGCCGAGACTGTGTGACTGGCCCAAGGTCACCCAGCCAGCTTCCAGAGTGGGGAGGATTCACATCTAGGTCTCCCAGATCGCAGCCTAACCAGTACCCAGTGGTTAGCCTGGTTCCTGCTGGTTCCTTATAAATAATGAAAGAAGGTAGGAAGCATGGACAAGCAGAAGAGGGGAACAGAATGCTTCCTCCCCTTGGCCCCCCCCAGCTGTTTTGGAAAAACATTTGTCTCCCGGTAGGGTTTAATTTTGGTCTTTGAGCCCAACTGGGAGAAACCTGTCCTTACCCCACTATTCTATAGGGATTTATTAGCCGTCCCAGTTCTGCACTGCTGCTAAAATCTAGCTCTGTCCTTGGCTTCAGTACTGTCAAGCAGACTGTGTTTAAACCGTACAGTTGTTGGTAGGTCCACCTTGCATCCCAGATATGTGGAATGGCCTGTCCTTAGCTCAGGGACCTGTTGTTGATCACTTTGAACGTTCAAGCTGCAGCAAGACAATTCAGATAATTAGGTTGCATAAGAGGGCATGCCTGAAACAATATTAAATAATGAATTCAAAGATGCATCATACTGACATTCTCTAGCCTGGTAACGGTAAGTGACTTTGCTTCTGAGAGAGATTTGGGGCTTTATGGAAGTCTAGAGGAAGGAATCTCTGTTACCTGCAGGCGAGGTGTTAAAAGAGCTGCTTGTGGGATGTTATTGCTGAGAGGCAACCATGAGCTGTTCTTAGTGGCTATGTTTTTTGTTTGCTTGCAGTGTAACACAGCAGGGGGATCTACCAGGTATGACAGCAGATCAACACTTATTTGAACAGAAGCTTAAACCTTTCCATAAATGAATAAAATTGTGCTTATCCATTTTCAAATAGCTGTGCAACACTATGTTGTTTCTTTTGCTTTCTTTGAGTAACCGTATTGAAATCCACGGTACTAATCCTCAGCCGTGTCTGTTTTTTGCCGTAGGCAGCCACCAACCTGCCACCACCCCAGTCGAGAGAAACACAATTGCCATTTTGGCCCGTGCCCTCCTTGCCGTCAGCCTTGCAAGAAAGCCTTAGAGAAGTGCAGCCACTTGTGCCCAGCTGCTTGCCATGATGAAGCCCTTGTGAAGCAATCTGGCCTGGTGAGAGAGTGTTCTGTTACACTAGTAAAAGGTAAAGGTTCCCTTGCTCGAAAGCCAGTCGAATCCGACTCTAGGGTTGCAGTGCTCATCTCCGTTTCAAAGCCGAAGAGCCAGTGCTGTCCGAAGACGTTTCCGTGGTCATGTGGCCGGCATGACTAAACACCAAGGCGCACGGAACGCTGTCACCTTCCCACTTAAGTGGTACCTATTTATCTACTTGCAATTTCTTGCTTTCGAACTGCTAGGTTGGCAGGAGCTGGAACTAGAGACCGGAGCTCACTCCGTCATGTAGCACACTCGGGTCTCGAACTGCCGAACTACCGACCTTCCACAGCCTGCAGTTCAGCGTCTTAACCACTTGAGCCACCGCAGCTCCTTCTACGACACTAGCGCTCTGCTTATCAGGAAGAGTTTGGAAAGTGGGTCTCCCCCCTCAGCTTGCTGGCTAAAAAGGAAGGGTTGGGGTAAATTTACAGGCGCTGTTTGACTAAGAGGTTAGGAGCTTTTTGTTGCCTTCTTAAAAATCTAAAGGAGCTGCAGTGGCTCAAGTGGTTAAGACTGAACTGCAGGCTGTGGAAGGTCGGTAGTTCAGCAGTTCGAGACCCGAGTGTGCTGCATGACGGAGTGAGCTCCCGTCTCTAGTTCCAGCTCCTGCCAACCTAGCAGTTCGAAAGCAAGAAATTGCAAGTAGATAAATAGGTACCACTTTGGTGGGAAGGTAACAGCGTTCCGCGCGCCTTGGTGTTTAGTCATGCCGGCCACATGGCCACGGAAATATCTTCGGACAGCGCTGGCTCTTTGGCTTTGAAACGGAGATGAGCACCACAACCCTAGAGTCGGATTCGACTGGCTTTCGAGCAAGGGAACCTTTACCTTTACTTTACTAAAAATCTAATGCATTCTACCATTTTGTAGTCGCTAATTTTTCAGAACCAGGACTACTCTGTAAGTTTGATTTGCATTGACCTGATTTTTTCTGCACACGCTCATTTTTTCCCTCCATTTCTTTGTACTTCTTCTCTTTTCTCTTTAGAGAGAGAAAATATGATGTGGTGGTGCTACTTGTGTGACCTATTTTGTTTTGGAGGTTTATTGTAGCTAACCAATGGAGAGCAGACACTAATAGAGATGTAAAATTTCCGGAAATTTTGAAGCTTGGAAAAAAAAACGTTTTTTCCCCAGTTTTTTCTGGAAAAAAATGGAAATTTTCGGGAAAATTGAAAAAAAATGCTACATTTGCATTTTTTTTGTCTTTTCTAGATTGAAAGTCATTCTGTTACTTTAGGAACATAAAATATGACTATGGACATTTTTACTTGGCATGAAATTATCACAACTAGTATATTAAAAATGTAGTGTATCCAAACAATTATTACAAACAGAATACCCACCCACATGCAAAAACAAAACTGAAACCATTTTATTTTCTTCTGACAATTGCACCTCGTAAAGGAAGAAATGCATCTTGTTCTTGCATTGGAGAATACAGTTTGTAACCTAGGACTTGCTTGTCCTCAGTGCACAGAAATTAGATCAATCTGATACCATATATATATATATATATATATATGAAATTATTTGGAAAATATTTGAACACCTTGTCTTAAAATGTTTTATACATCATGTTAAAATAAAACGTTCCATAATCATTTTTTTTTCTTTTTTCAATTTTTCTAATTTTTCAGAAAAAAACCAAAAAAAGGCTTCAGGAAATAAATGGGGGGGGGGATGTTTTGCCCCCAAATGTTTCCGTTTTTTTTCCTGGGCCTTCACATCTCCAGGCACTAACGTATTTTGTTCCTAGGAACGAATCTGAATATCCCTTCTTCTCTTCCCCATCTCCTCCCCTTCTCTCGCACCCCCCAGAAGTGTTGGTATCTTCCTGATTATCAGCACGTTCAGTAATGCTTTCAAATTTCAGGAGGAATTTAATATTCACTGCATCATTTATGGCATTAATCTCCTAGAGGCCTTATTTTGTCTGATTAGAAAGAAGCATATTTCAAACTTTGCGCAGGAATTTCTTGATATTATAATTTATAATTTATAGCACCATCTTTTTTAAAAAAAAACCAATAAAAGCATTTAGTAAATGGAAGGGGGGGACGACGACTCCGTTCTGGAGATGTGGTTATGTTTAATGTTTCATTTAACATTTAGATCTGTAGACCGATCCTATACTTGAGTGGGTTTAGCATTATTTCATAATATCATCCTGACAGCAACCCTATGCAGTGATTCCAGTAGTGTTTTAAAGGGGCAGAGACTACACTGGAGGGGGAGAATGATGTTGTTATTAGAAGCATTGCCTGTGTCGTCTCTGGTGAGTCAGACACTTCTTGTGGAGGAAGAAATCATTCTGGACTTCCCAGATGTTGGTGGCTGACTTTAGCCAAATTGTAGTATGTGCTATGTAATAAGTTCATGTCAAATATATATATTTCTTTTTAGCATCAGCCCGCAGGTCCCTGGGAACAATCATCTGAGCCTGCTTTTATTCAGACTGCATTGCCTTGCCCTCCCTGTCAGGTTCCAATTCCAACGTGAGTACAAAAATATGCTTTGAAATTAAACATTTCAATGTGTATGAATGACATGGCACTTTTATTCCATCATTTTACTGGAACATGTACGGCTGCTGAATTTTTGTTATGCAAGAAGCTGTTTCCTAAGCCAAATGATCCAATCTCTTCTTCTTCTCTTCTAAGCCAAACGAGTAAATTAAAATGACTAAACCGGTTTGTGAAACAAAGTTAGAGATCCTTAGTCTGGTGCATGCATGGACTCTAAATCTTAACATGGCACATTTTGTCTGATTGTATTTCATGTTTACATTTTTTACTTATTGGCTCAAGTGAACATCATTGCTGAGTAGAGATTTAAACCTGGATCTCTTTACTCTTAGTCTCACATTCTAACCTCTATAGTACACTGTCATGTATACT
The DNA here is from genome assembly GCF_001447785.1 of Gekko japonicus. NCBI lineage: Eukaryota > Metazoa > Chordata > Lepidosauria > Squamata > Gekkonidae > Gekko > Gekko japonicus. The sequence goes on from NW_015167074.1 coordinate 37,475, forward strand.
GGCTCCTCGCCAAATTCTTTATTTCAAGACATTTGGTCCCTGTAATTCTGCATTCTGACAGCATAGGCTGGTCATTTCCTGTACCTCGGATCCTAAGAGCTGAGTGGTATGGAAAATACTGCTGGTTATCCAACAAATGTTGACTGCGGCTAAGGCAATCAGTCACTAAAGAATTTTAGTTGTTTAATCATTTACCTTTTAACTAACTTTAAACTTAAATTTGTCAAAACATCAACATGATTGCCTTGTTAAAGAGAACTTCCAGTTCCCTAAATACAAGCTATCATTTATTGTTAAAAGGTACTATTTCTTTTCCATTTTGCATTGCAACATACTAGACCCAAAAGGTCCTGAAAAGTACATTTTTGTGCTCTGGTCTCAGATTTGAAAAGGCTACCAAATAATTGAAATTTTAATTTATTAAATTTAAACTACTTAAGGCTTAAAGTTTTGGGATATATGTTGTTGGTGCTGAACTTCAGGTGCTTGATTAAACCAAGTGGTAATTTTCAAATTGTTTTGACTTTTCTCCACCATTGTATATTTGCAGGCAATGCTTGGGGAAACACGAGGTGAGTTATGATAGCTGTCATCCTTTGGAGCGAATCTGAGCCATGCATAATTGGGTTTTAATAAAAGTTCTCAAAATGAAGCCTTAGCATTCAATTGATTTGACATGAGGTTTACTCGCAACCGCAAGCGTTTTGCTGCTTAGTTGAAATCCACAGATTGTTTTTCATTTGAGATTTGCGGGTTATTCCACCAAGGAAACATTGCAAAAATTGTTCTAGGAAATTTGTAAGAGTGCGTTTCTAATTAATCTTGATGCAACTTTAAACTTTTGACACTGTGTTTCAAGCAATGTGGAATGCTGGTAAAATGCTCTTCTGTTCGTGTTTACGCTGATGATTTAGGATGAGCTTTGGTTTTATAGAGACAACTACTTTATAGCTTTTCCAAATTGTTTATAAATGTTTAAATTATCTCTTCTGGTGCAGTTTATACTTGTTGGCTTGATAAATCTTTTGGCTGTTCCAGGAGCATCTGCAAATGGTGTTTTGAATGGTGGTATTAACTGTCAGTTTGGCAAGTACGATGTCTGCAGTAAAATATTAGAACATGGTAGCTTTTAGATGGTAATGCAGTGGATATTATAACTTGCAGCTGAATAGTGGGGCCTGTTGTGATCTGGTGGGGATTCCTTTGTCTGAAGTGTCTTTGCATTCTCTAGTATAAATGGAAACAAGCGTGTGCTCTGTCTTGAATTAAGCCATGCTAATATGTTTCTATGGGATGTTACCAGACATTAAAGATGTGGGTAGTTATGGTTTTTGAGCAACGGAAAAGAGATTTTAAAGACTCCTAAGCACAATGGATGGTATCCTGTCGGCCTTTCTACTGGCAAGGGAAGGAGGAGAACAATTGGAAGAGATTGAGCAGAATATCATCTGGCAGAATCCGTTCCAAACTAACATGTTTTTGGAAATATGCTGGGAGGGGAAATATTTTTCTTTACCATGCAGAAGACTGAGGTGGCAGAGACCTAAAGTATCAGAATGGACTGGACCGCTTCAGGCTTCACCTGGAGGGTCGCCTTCCTCATATGTTCAAAAATACCAGCACAGCAATAAGGGGGAGTGTGTGCAGGAGGGGAGAGAACCTTCCTCTGTTATTTTTAATAAGAAAGAACATTCACAGCTGGAATCCACCGCATGTAGTCCAGCCTGCTACCTCCTTACCAGCTCATTGTCCTGCATGTGCAAATTTGGTTTCCAACCTCCAGGGTCATCTAGTCCAACCCCATACACAATGCAGGAAATTCACAAATACCTCCTCCTCCACAACCCCTGTTCCATGCCTAGAAGATGACAAAAAACCTTCAGGGCCTCCAGCCAAATTGGCCTGGAGAAAAATTGCTTCCTGACCCCAAAGTGGCAGTCAGCATTTTCCTGGGTGTGTAAGAAAGGGCCACAAGAACTAAGCACTGATGCAACCCTTCCTGCCCTCCCTTCTCATGATCTTCCTAAGTTCACAGAATCTGCATTGCTGTCAGATGGCCTCTGTTTGAAAACCTCCAAAGAAGGAGGGCCCACCACCAGTGTTCCCTCTAAGCTGAGTTAGTGTGAGCTAGCTCACAGTTTTTTAGCCTCCGGCTCACACATTTTTGTCTTAGCTCAGGAAGGATGGCTGCAGAGCAAACTAGTTTATGCAGTAGCCAAATTGCTCACTCACAACTCTAATGCCAGTAGCTCACAAAGTAGAAGTTTTGCTCACAAGACTCCACAGCTTAGAGGGATCATTGCCCACCACCTCCCGAGCAAGCCCGTTCCACTGAGGAACTGCTCTAACTGTCATTACTTGTTCTGACAGCAGTATCTGAACCCTATATAAGGTTGCCACAAGCAATTCCAGTTACTGGACAGTCCTTGCTTCTGCTTATGGTTATCAGGTTTCAGGAGTTAGCAATTAAATCATATCTTTCTGATTTGGTCTTGGGGCAGTGTATTCGTTTCGTGAGCGCGAATTTGACAGGCCTTTGTTTGGGGGAAATTCTGTTTATATATAGTTTTGTTGTTGTGTGTGCTTGCAATGTGATCATTGGCTTCTGCAAAAAATGTAACGTGTAAATTGGTGAAGACAAAATTCCTGAAATGAACACAGTTGGGACACATTAATTTAACTGTAGGAACTCAGGCATGACCAAGGAAAGTGGAGGGAATTTTTGATCTGTAGCTGTTTTGTACAATGGTACGGTGTCGTAAAACGTGACCTATATGATACCAGATAAGGATATGCCAGGAGAATTGATCTCGGTCGTTGATGGCTCGTTTAATCATACAGTTTTAGATCTAACAGCAGGTCAGACGATTGTTTCCAGACCCGAAGAGAGATGATCTCAGGAATGCAGCACGGCCTTGACAGCCTCTGTTGTTTGGGCCTCATCTTTAAACCATGCTTTTGATCTTGTTGGCTAATGTGAGAGCTCAAGCCAAAACACTTATCCTCTAATGCCTTGTTCGTTGTGCAGCATCCTGTACTATAAAATGAATGTTTAGAGGAGAATTGGCACAGTAGTTGATCAGCAACATCTTAGTAGGCAAGCCATAGAGGAATCAGTACACTATAACAAAGTTTGAGTCCAGTGGCACCTTTAAGACCAACAGAGTTTTATTCAAGGTGTAAGCTTTCGTGTGCACACACACTTCTTCAGAAAGCTTTTTTGTTGTTCAGTCGCACAGTCGAGTCCGACTCTTTGCGACCCCATGGACCAGATCACGCCAGGCCTTCCTGTCTTCCGCCGTCCTCTGAAGTTTGCTCAACTTCATGTTCGTTGCATCTATGACACTGTCTAACCATCTCATCCTTATTCTTTGACCTTCAATCTTTCCCAGCATCAGGGTCTTCTCCAGTGAGTGCTCCCTTCTCATTTGGTGGCCAAAGTATTTGAGCTTCAGCTTCAGTATCTGGCCTTCCAGGGAACAGTCAGGGTTGATTTCTTTTAGGATCGACTGATTTGACAACTTTTCAAGGGTACCTTTACAGAAGACTGTTCTATAAAGGCTGGTATATATTCAGCAGTGTTTGATAACCAGTCTTTCAACCATTTTACTCTGGCAGCTTGGTAGTATAGTTTAATATTGGGTATCTCCAAGCCACCATTTAATTTTTTATCATTAACTAGATTATCACATGCGAGGGAAGGAGGAAGGTGCATGTTGGGCCAGGATTCCCCAGGCTTATTTCCTTAGCAACAAACCAATGGATAGCTTTACGTTCGAATTATGCTAAAAAGGTTTTGGCAGAAACAAACAAAAGAAGTTTAAATTTATATTGGCCTGATGAAGTGTAAAAGATGTTTCATATTCCCAGACTGATTCTACAGTCATCTTTCATCGCTTGATTTGAGATCTTGGATTAGTTTTCTCTTCTTTTTACTTTGTCCATTGTGGGGGCTAGTTGTTGCCATGAGGCAACAGAGACCCTACTCTTTACATAAATAGCAAGTTGGATTGATGCGCCTAGCAGAATAAGAGGGTAAAATGCTGTTGGTAGACTGGATTTTACCATTTCAGAATATAAGCATAGGATACCACTTTAAAGTGTTCTTTCATGCTAAGGGGAACAAAAAAAAAAGACTCCCTCCAAACAGAAGTAGCACATTGGGGTAAATGTTCCATCATAGACTGGTACTTGCCGTGCTATAAATCACACCTGTGCTTTATGAAAGCAGTGCATTCTGTTCCGTTCTCTTAGCATTCTGCTGTCTCGTTCTGCTGCATAGACCAAACCTTCATCGGAAGCATCACCTTCCTCTGTACTGTCAGATGTCTTGCAAAGAACATAGACACAGTCCAGCCACCGCCTGTTGTTTCTTGTTATTGAAGCTCAAAAAGTTAAAGCAGAGAAGGTTCCATCCTAGCCTGGTATAGTACCATAATGAAGTATAACTGCTAAATTTGCAAGATTATTCTCTTTCAGAGCTAAGCTTGATATATAGGAAGTTTGGGGTTCAACCCCCTGCTATTTCATCTGGAGAGCTCCACTGGTGTCATAACTATCAGAGTTGAAATAGACCCCTCTCTGAGAACATGGAGAGCCATTGCCAGTTGAAGTGCTAGGCTGGATGGATTGGATGGATCAAAGGTGTGATCCCAGCCACAGTTACAGAGATATCATCTGCTTTGGTAAGGCAGCTTCCTGTGCTCATAGAGAGAGACTCATCTTTTATGCTCTAGATTCTTGAACAAATACGTTGACCTCTTCCAATTTAAGGTGGTCATACTTACTACCCGCCTTGGGTCCTCAGTACTAGTTTGGCATTGCATAAGAACAAAGTCCATGAGACACTAATGGCGAAATTCTTAATTATTTGTCCAACGAAAGGAATTGAGATTCCCTCTTAACTCTACCAGCAGTGACACCATATCAATGTTACCAAGGCTATTTTTGGGCAGGAACGCACAGGAATGGAGTTCCGGCTGGCTTCCAAGTTGGCCACACCCAGCAGGAACTCATTAGCATGATAGGCCACACCCAACAGCAGAAACTCATTAGGATTGGCTACATTAGGGGTGTGTGGCCTAACATGCAAAGGAGTTCCTATTACAAAAAAGCCCTGGATTTTGACAACAAACAAGGTAAACAGAATAAGAAGCAAAAGGTGGGTGTGTCTGGATGAGCACACTTCTGGTAACATGGGGGTGTGGCCTATAATGCCAATGAGCTGTGTTGTCAGGGGTGTGGCCTAATATGCTAATACGTTTCTGCTGTTGGGTGTGGCCTATTATGCTAATGAGTTCCTGCTGGGCTTTTTCCACACAAAAAGCCCTGAATGTTACATAATGTTAGGACTAGTATTCTATAATATATATTATTTTCTTACTGCTTGCATTAAAAATACTAGCAATTGCTAGCGCCTTTGATTTTTTAATTCTTCCCTTGAAATAAATAAATCGCATCTCCAAGGGGTATTAGTTTAGAGTTTTCATTTTTAGATTGCTAGGAACTGCGAAGCAAGCATACCAGTTTTAATTATCAAATTATAGGCTGGTAATGAAATGACCAAATCACAGCTGCTACCCGATAGTGTTCTGCTGTCACGCTGATTGCTTTTAACTGCGATTTGGTAGAAAAATCTAATTTCTCATAGCTGTAGCATATTGTGTATGTCAGCTTGTGGTGGCTTGAAGATTGAAAACTAGGCTTTTAAAAAACGTATATCCTTTCTAGAACTTTTTATGTTGCAAAGAGAAAACGAGTTGAATATTTCTTAGCCGGATCGCCTCCAAATTATATTAACTGCTTGTTTGCTAGCTTAAATTTCTTGGCACAGAGTGTAGCATTATATTTCCAGCTTAGACTTCATCAAGAAACTTCTTACAATATTTAGAACAATTTTAGCACAGTTGTAGTTGACTTTGCCTTAAATGCATTTACACAAGAAATTTTGGGTACCCTCTTTTTGCTACTCTTTCCTCTCTGTCTTTCTTTTCTCTTCTAAGTGTTCATTTTTAAACCTCTGATTTTAAAGTGTTCACATTTCCTTTGAATGTTTTGTTGTCCCTTCTCCCATACTCTTTTGTTTAGTTTGTACATCACTAGTCCCTGGGCAAAGAACCTCTGGTTCTATCGCCTGCTACCTGTATTCATGTGGCCTCTTCTGTTCGTGGGTTCTAAGCAGCATTTAAAACTCCATGCATTTCTTACTGGGTTTTCTTCCCTCTTGCACTTCTTTCTTTGTGTTTTCATTCTATCTCTTTATAGACTATAAGCCTTACTGATTTTATGCAGATTATGGTACTGTGTAGTATTACTAGAGCAAATTTCTCTTCAGATCCGCTTGTCCACTGCAAGTGAGAAAAAGATGCTTGTTCATAATATGTTCCAGTAACATTGTATTTGGTTGCTTAACTTATTCCTTGTTCCGTGACACTTGTAAAACTCTTTTCTAAGAGCTGAATTGTTGGCAAAGCAAATTTCAGGTTTTGGCTGTAAGTGTTGCTGCAGAAACATTTTAAATACTATTTTTTTCATTATAATCTGATTATTCTGATTATTCTTGCTGCCCTGCTGGTGCTTACATACAGCCAGGCCTTTATTCTTTACTGGCAAAGCTATTCTGAGTGATACTTTAATTTTAAACTACTGGCTTCATGTTCCGGTGCCTTATTTCTCCTTAACTCTCATCTTATTTTGGATGATGGATCTAGTGTATAGGCCAGCGTCCACTCTTTTATTCATGGTTGTCTTTGTGTCTTCATTTCTGAGCATAACCTACTGTGGCTTTCCGGCCGAAACTGGAACGGTCAACGTTACAGTCAGTGTGTTGCTGCTGCTAAATGCAGCAGCCCCATTTCATCTCCTCTTTCCCAGTTACATTTCATAAGGGTAAACATGCGATGTGTTGACAATGGCATTGCAGGTTTTCCTGCCTCTGTAAGTGGCAGCCAATGAAATGAACCCGGGGGTTAGGGAAACTTGCAACATGATGACATCATATTACACGGCTAGCTAAAAAGAAGGAATGTTTTGTTAAGTCACCTGGATTCTGTCCACTTGAGTGAGTATCCTGTCCACAACCACTTAGTGTTTTAAGTCCCTCTGTTACAAATTCACACTGTTGAACTCTGACTTAGTCAAATGGCCGCACATCACCACAATCAGAAAGGTGATGTGGTGTTTGTTACAAAACCATTTTGTAAGGGTAAACCCAAGGTTTAGGGTGTAAAGTTTAACATCCTTTTGATTCTCCTCCCCCAAATGTTTGCTGCAATGTTTTCTCCTTTGAGTGACTTGAACCTCCAGTGATAGATTAACTGATAATAAGCTTAAATTTTTGGGGGGTGCCAACCTCCAGATGTGGCCTGCAGTTCTCTCAGAATTACAGGTGATCTCCAGACAAGAAAGATCAGTTTCCCTGGATAAAATGGCAGCTTTAGAGGGTGGGTTCTGTGACATCGCATCCCTTCTCAGCTGCTTCCGGTCCCCAGTCTCCACCCCCAAATTTCCAGGAATTTCTTAGTCCGGAACTGCCAACCTTATTTTTTCAAAAAGAAAGGAAAATACTTCTTGTTTATTAAGCGTTGCCTTATTTTACTGAACTGCTTCCCTGGAAATGATGGTTAATCTTTTCTGCTGCTATTTATTTTGGGGGAGCGTTGGCTTGTTCATCCATTTTCCGTGTTTATCCTCATTGCATAAACTACCTTGATGTTTTGAATTTGTGTTTATTTTTAACGGAAGTAATGATAGAAGATCTTCAGTTAAGCAGAAGATAGAAGAACTTGAAAGCATTCTTTAAAAGCTGTTCATTCAGGCATGGAAATTGTTTCTAGTGTATAAACTCACAGAATGTCTGTGCAGCCCAATTGTTTGAGCTAGCAGAAGTGGCTGTATCCAGTTCTCTGTCCAAAAGGCCAGTGGAAGAAAATACAGGGTGAAGCTGGAAGAAGCTATCTGTCTGATTTTTTTAAGGCTGGAGAATCCGGTGCAGTTCCTTTCTTTGTCTGATCCTCCCACACCCCATGTTCTCTTTTAGTCAGATCTCTTCGACACATACCTGCTCCCTGTCTTTTATCATATGTTGCTATGTTTAAAAAGTTTCCCCCTAATTTCCTGAGTGTTCTGCTTTTCAGTGTGTTTAGTAACATGCAGGTTGTTCCGCTCCTGGAGGAACAGGTGTTATGTCAGCATGATCTAAAGTGTGGGTGTAGAAAAGTATTCATTTATTTTGGGACCAAGAAGTACACCGTGTGGCTTCAAGTACATCAGGAGGGGGGATTGGCTTCTTGCTTTGTTCCAATCTGTGGCTGAAGAGACTAGTGAACACGCGGACTTTTAGGCAGGCATTTTTGAGGTTGTCTTGTTTTCACGTTGTTAGCAAAGGTGGTATACCTAGTGCAGGTAGAAGAATGAAGTCAGAAGTGGTACACGTTGTTCTGCTCACGCAACGTCTCATTTGAACCTGCCAATACACTCCTGTTCAGAGAGACATATCTTCTTTGTCCTCTGATGTCTGCGGTCTTGTTGGCCATCCCAGTCCATTTATTTATTTATTTATTTATTAAGATTTATACCCCGCCCTCCCCGCAGAGCGGGCTCAGGGCGGCTTACAAGGGGCAAAGCCCATATAAAACAGATAAAAGCAATAAAACATTAATGACAATTAATAAAATTATACTCAATTTAACAAGATGGTCTCCAGATGGTTCTCCAGAGTGATGTTATCCTATAGCTCAACCAGGTAAATCCAGTGGCTATGCAGAAATTGTGGCAGATCTTCCTGGGCCATCCTTACCCCGATGTTGTCCACCTCATTGGTGGCGGTGGTAGTGGTGGCCCCTATGTGAAAGCCTGGCGGAAGAGCTCCGTCTTACAGGCCCTGCGGAACTGGATAAGGTCCCGCAGGGCCCTGATCTCCTCCGAGAGCTCGTTCCACCAGGTAGGGGCCACCACTGAAAAGGATCTGGTCCTAGTCGTGGCGAGCCTTGCCTCCCGGGGGCCTGGAACCACCAGGCGATGTTGTGCCCTGGACCGAAGTGCTCTTGGAGGTATTTAATTTACATTTAATTTAAATTTTAGAAAACTTACTCTGTCTCATCAGCTTGGATCCCAAGGCAGGCTTCTGCAGGTGGAAGGAGCTGCGTTAGCAGAGTGCGACTTCCTTCTCCCCCGCAGCTGCGGTCCAAAATGGCGCAGCGGGACGTAGGGAGGTGAGGAGGTCATTCACTGCTGACAGAAAGTCTTCCTTGTGCAGAAATGCTCCACAGGATCCAACCCATAGGAGAAGATGTCAAATATACTGAGGGAGAGAGAGAGAAGAAATCGAGGCCAGTCAGAATACAGATACCTTGACTGTCTGTAAATAAGAATAGTGCCATTCTAAACTTGAAATGTCTCACCAAAAATCCCCATCAATAATATACTACAGGGTAGAAGCTTTGGTCGGAGCCGGCAGTCAGATGCCTGACTCTTGTGGTGGTGTCAGCATGGGGCTGGATCCATTCTCAGGAAAAAACAGGCTGCGTGCCCATTTCCTGAGTGTGGGGATCCCTTTAAGGGATTTTGGCACGAGGAGCGACTGATACGCCCAGCCCCGGGGGCATGTCTGGGGAACTACCCTCATGCTCAGGTGGCAGGGGAGGACCCCCTCTGGGCTTATACCCTAGTGGGATTCAAAACCTGCCATCCCAAGGTGACCAGTGGAGCATTGACTGACGGGCGGCTCAGTCGATGAGCAGGATCCTTACCCCATGCTGTGCCAAGGCTTACTACAGCTGTAAGCAATAAAGTCGTGGCCAATTTTATTACACTTTCATAAAATAAAACAATAAAGTTGTGGCCAATTTTATTACACTTTCTGAAAATAAAATAATATACTACAGGATTAAAAACTGCACATATGGTATAATTGATATGCCGACCCATTGATTATACTACTTGATTTTCTGGAAGAAATGAAGAAGAAGGGGCATCAAGGGATGGTTTCAAGTTTGTTAACCTCGGCTAGGATGCTGATTGCCACCAGCCCCGTTTCCTGACCGTGCAGACTGGCTGACTAAAGAATAGAAAACTGCTGATATAAGCAAAATAGCTATATGAGTTGGTAAGGGACAGAGAAATATATACTGAATTATTTTCAGTTTATTGGCAGCGATTTATGAAGTTTATGGAAAGATGCTACAATTTAAATAACAACATTTATGGAGTCTTTCCCTCGATATGGGTTTCTTTTATTAACATCTATATATTTAATAGCGACATGTGGTCCCCATCTGGGGAGCCTTAAATCCGCAGATCAGGACCACACTGGTGCTAAACATATTCTTCTGTGAACTTGGGGAACCTCCCAGATTTGCAGAAAAATGCAAAAAGTTTAAAAGAATGCACTGGGGGGGATTAAATTTCCCCAAGTTTTTTTTTTAAAATGTGTTGTCTGTGCATGCATTTGCCAGTTCAGCTAGCGGGGGGCCGCTATTGCCGGAGAAGTCAACTATGGGCCCAGCCGCCATTGCAGAGGAAGCCAGGAGTGGCTATGTGCTCAGCTGCTGCTGCAGCAGACACTGGGAGAGGCTCCCAGGCCCAGCTGCACTGGTGGAGTGCTCTTGGAACCACTCCCTGCCTGGCTGCCATGGCAGAAGACTCCAGAAGAGCCTCTGGGGCTGGCGACAGCGGCGGAGGCATGCTGGGAGCCGCTCTGGGCTCAGAGCATCTTCCAGATACCGACCCTGCCACTGCAGGTGGATGGTGGGGCCTCTGGAGTTGCGGTGGGGGGTAGAGATGGGATTTCCCCCTCTGAGTGTCGCGGGCCTCTCACTTTTAATATTCTAATATACTTCTTTATTTCTTAGTTTTTAAAAAATACATCTTTAGACCTGATTTCCTGAACAGAAGATAACCTCCTGTACAGATTTACTACCAAAAAAAAATCAGATTGCTTAAAACTCCATATTTGATTTATCAGTTAGGATTTAGTCAAGATGATGATATATGGTTTGCTCTGTGCTTAATTTCTGTTCTTAAATAATAGTCATATTTAATACTACTATTTATGGAATGATTTTATGACGATAAACTACTTATTTGATTTTAGTAATGATTTGTTCGGATGTTTTTAATGTCACCTTAAGGTTTAGTTCCTTGTAGATTTTCTTGTGCATGTATCTTCACTGTCACTTACAATGAAACTGTACTGGCTCCAAGTAACCTACTGGCTTTGATTTTGATGATGATCAAATGTTTCATTTAATAAAATCAGCAGTGCTTGCAATCGTATCTGAATAAGGGCGTTATGCCTAAGTAATCAGAAGACGTATATTTTCATTTAATGAAAGCTTTGGAAATGTTGGGGAAGTTGCCTACAGTGGTCCTCGTCTGCCTTTCTTTCAGGTGAGTCTGTTGCCATGTCACGCTGCGGCACCCTTCTCTTGTAAAAGATCTTGTGGAAGACTGCTCGAGTGTCAGAATCACACGTGCATGAAAGAATGTCATCAAGTTGCTGAAAGAAATGGCGGTAGTGATGTTCAAAAGGTAAGGTGTCCTTTCTTGCGGAGGAGCAGTACCCCCTTTCTCTCAAGAATTTCAGAGTCAGGTATACATCTGGATGTGATCGTCTGTATACAATGTGTGTGAGTCTGTGTTTCTCAGTTTGGTGTAGTGGTTAAGTGTGCGGACTTTAATCTGGGAGAACCGGGTTTGATTCCCCACTCCTCCACTTGCACCTGCTGTATGAACTTAGGCAAGCCATAGTTCTGGCACAGCTGTTCTTGAAAAAGAGCAGTCCTCGAAAGAGCTCTCTCAGCCCCACCTACTTCACAGGGTGTCTGTTGTGGGGAGGGGAAGGGAAAGGGATCGTAAGCCGCTCTGAGACTCCCTTGGGTACTGAAGGGCGGGGTATAAATCCAATCTCCTCCTCCTCCTCCTCCTCCTCCTCTTCTTCTTCTTCCTCTTCCTCCTCCTCTTCTTCCTCTTCCTCTTCCTCCTCTTCCTCCTCTTCCTCCTCTTCCTCCTCTTCCTCCTCTTCCTCCTCTTCCTCCTCTTCCTCCTCTTCCTCCTCTTCCTCCTCTTCCTCCTCTTCCTCCTCTTCCTCCTCTTCCTCCTTCTTCTTCTTCTTCTTCTTCTTTCTTCTGTGTAATTTGAGTTTGACTGGCCACAGTAAATGACACAGCAGAAAGGGGTGTGTGTGGTGGGTGGGCGGCATGTGCCTGCATGTCAGTGTTGGAAATAAGATGCTGGGCTAGATGGACCCTTGATTTTGTACCAATAAGCTCTTCTTATGTGTCAGCCAAACTCAGTTACCACTTCTGTGCCCCACAAGTGCTGTTTCCAATATTCATTAATTTCCCTTTTAGGTTCTCCCAGTTGTGCTTTTCTTTCCCCCAAAATTGATTTCTCTCCTCTCTTTCTCCCATTTATTTCCCTTTAGGTTCCTTTTTCCTAAAGCATTTCCTCTCGATTAATTTCCCTCTTCAGAATATATTTATCATCTTTCTTTCCCAACAGATTCCTGCCCCTGATTAATTTTCCCTTCTGCTTCTCCCCACCCCAAACCACCCTTTTCCTCTCTTTGTTGTGCCTGTTCTGTATTCCCTGTCATCTTGGACAGAACTGCAACGTGCAGTATTGCATGCTGTGCATTTTCTCAAAATGTTTTCCTTGCTTCTCTAGTTGAAAGAGGCAAGAAAATGTAAGTGTGAAATTAAAAAAGGGGATAGTTGCTGTCCAGTCAGCAACTGTCTTGTCCCTGCTACTCACCCCTCCTGCACAATGAAACAAAGGCGCAGCTGCAGGGCTAAGACTTGATTTTTAATGGCACAGTGGGAACAAACCCAGTGAACACCTTTTTGCACTCCTGGGCCATCGCCATGGAAATGGGCTTGGAGCCCAATGAAATTCAATGCATGTGTAATCATGGAAAAGCATGATTTATGAGTTTAGAAGGTGCGCAGGCATGCTGACTTTTATTAATTTTCTCTCTCTCTCTTTTAAAACAAATTGTGTTTTGAGCTTTGCGCTCTGCATGTAGAGCTGCAGGTGAGAGAGAGTCAGGTGGTACTTCCTGGTCTCCTGTAGAAACTTCCAGGACCAGCTTTCTTACTGATCTGAAGTGCTAGAAGATCTTCCTGTGAATGGTCTGTGCTGCCTACACATGGTCACTACTTTGTTCTTTTCTGCCTCGTTCTACTCTCAGCAATTCAGGATCCGGGTCTTTTTTTTTTTTTAATACATGTAGTAGATGTATGAAGGTGGGTCCCCAACTTTTTTGAGCCTGCAGACACCTTTGGAATTCTGATGCGGCATGATGGGTGCAACCACAAAATGGCTGCCAGCCACAAAATTCCAGGTAGTGACATTATGCACAACTTTGATAGTAACTCTTCAGCATTGCAGGCAGAAGCTCCTGTTCTGTTCTATTTGTCTGGAAATCTGCACAGCCAATCAGATCTCCAGTGGCCATTCAGAAATCCCCCTGGGCAAACCCCTATGTGGTCCCGCCCACTTGCTAAAAACACTTTCTGGGAGCCATGAATGGAGACCCCCGAAGTAATAGAACAACAGGCTGCCTGCCACTTGTGGGACTTTGTCCCATGACTCTTCTGTAGTATGCAGCCCAGTCCCATGCATGATTATCAGAAGTCCTGTGTTCACTGGGCCTTGTTAATAAGTCAGTATGTAGCTTGCTATATGTAAACTCTGAAGAGCCAGCATAGAAGTATTCTAAATAGTAACCCCATTTTACTGGCTGTACAGATAATTCAACCTAGAAGTATTTCATATACCTGTTCAGGTTATTTATTTATTTATTTGAGTCAATATTTATCCCGCCGTCCCCTCAAGAGGCCTCAGGGCAGGTTACAAGTCACACAGATAACAGTATTTTTTAGATAATTAAAAAATTACTATTACAACAGTAAAAACCAGCTGTCAGAGTGGATTCACCTCGACAATGATGCTCAGTTTGGGCTGGTAAGCCAGCATGATCAGCAGGGGAGGCTGAAGATGGATTTGGATGTCCGTCGCCTCGTCCGAAAGCCTGGCGGAACAGCTCCATTTTGCAGGCCTTGCGGAATTGTAACAAATCCCACAGCGCCCTGATCTCAGGTAGGAGCTTGTTCTATGAGGCTGGGACCAGGGCAGAGAAGGCCCTGGCCCTAGTCGAGGCCATCTGGACATCCTTGGGGCCGGGGATACAGAAGATGTTGGTTGGTTGAGTGTAGCACTCTGTGAGGTATGGATGGGGAGAGATGGTCCCGAAGATATGGTCCCTTCTTTAGCAGGCACCCAGCTCCTCTGTCTCCTGTGTGGTTTTGCCTCATCTCCCCCAAGTAATTTCTCCACCTGCGTCTCCTCGTGGCACTTTATCTTCCACGTGAGATAACTGACCCAGAGTAATTAGGGACTTGTGACTCTTCTTCTCCATTTCAGCCTTGCCTCGGGGGTTTGAGAAACTACAAGCCTTGATCTGTGTGTATTTTGTTAAATTTCTAGGCACTTTTATATAAAGGAATATTCTAAGCACTTTGCAGCCTACATTGAAAACTGAAATCCACCATTCATCATTGTACTCAGAAATAATGGGCCTCGTTTTCCAGTACTGACCACCTACTGTTAACCACAGTTAAAAGCCAACAGATTGTCTTAAAAACTAGGCCTTTTATAATAAGGCATGCAAAATTGTTCTGTACACTCCTCCTTTTCTACAGTATGCCCTGCCACTGTCAATTCCCCCCCCACACACACACACACATTAAAAATTAGTTATTTGGTGCAGAGTTTATCTTTGAAAAGTATAGGGTAGGGCTGGGGGAAATATCTTGAAATTTTAGGTGCTATCTGAAATTGTTTTAAGTATCTGGGATTTTGTAATCCTCAATACAAAAATCTGCCTCCTTTGGGAGGGTTGGATGTGTACACAGTGGTTTTGATTACGTTTACCCTGGTAGGGTTGCCAGGTACCCCCTGGCAACCGTTGAGGGGTGGCAGCAAACTGAAGCCTAAGCCTCAGTAGCTGCAACACAGCCGTGTCACTTCCAGCACACACTGGAAGTGATGTCATCATGTTGCTGGTAGTGTAGGGACTCTTGTCAGCCAGCTGATCAGTGCTAGAGGGAGGGGCTCCACAGTGGGGGATCCCCTGCCACCGATGGGGTCTGGGAACCCTACCCTGGAGTGGCTGATCCGTAGTGACTGTAATTCTGTCACATGTTCTTAATAGTCATTTTTTCCTACATGAATTTCCTGTAGTTAACACTGGGAAATAAAATGGACCTTCTATACAGGGCTGCTTTTTTATTGTGGTCTAAGTGGTTCTCAGAACCGTGCCAGTCAGCCTCCCCAGAGCCCTCTAATTTCTTTATCCGGGAGAACGCCTATAGGAGTCCATGATGGAGAAAAAAGGCAACTATATGCCAGTCTCATGAAGAAGTAAAATAAGGTACTGCTAGATAGTATGCAGGGAGGATACAAGAATGAGGTTTTCTAGAAAAAAACACTAAATAACTTGCCACTTTGTGGATTCCTCCTTACTTAGATAAAGAAGTGGGTGTGATGTTCCTTTGACCATACTTACAACCTTGTTGTAATATATTTAAAAACTAGTAATAGTGACAGACAGGGAATTGATTGGCAGGGTTTTTTTTTGCTTGCAGCCAAAGTTCTTTTTGCAACATTCTTGGAAAATCACAAATGATTATGGAAAATATATAGGATGGCGGATCTTATTCAGCAGAATCAGTAGCCTTTCTTTTAAAAAAATGGAATGAATTTGAGGAAACATTTACTGTCTTGCATTTATCTGTGATTTTATATTGAATTTGTTGATATGAGTGGCTCAGTATTTAACTTCCTTTTAAAAATGTTTATTTGTTTTATAATTGTTGTGAACACAAATGGATTAATTAAAAATGCTTTGCATTCAAAATATAAATGAACAATTAACAGCATCATGTGGTGTTAAAGAAGGGTGAAACCGTACAGAATTTGGCAAACAGTTTATGAATGAAAGCCAAGAGCAATTTCACTCTTTCAATTACGTGTCTCTAAATAACTGTCATTCCTTAATGAGTTTTTTTTAATCTGAACCAGTAGTGGGAAAGTATTTGTTTCCTAGACAGTGTGCTAAAGTAGGCTAGAATCTGTTAAGTAAATGACCCCTTGGAAATAATTTTAAACCTAGTTACAGTAGATACAAATAAAAATATTTAACCTTTAAAGATTATGCTTTATCTATGACATTAAATCTATTTTGCGTGTGTGTGTAAACTGTATAATTCTATTGGCAGGTACTTTTGTGGCCATTTGTAGGTAGATTCCTGGCTTGATTACCTAATAATTCCCCACCCCAAAAAAATTAAATAAAAGTTGATACGGGCAAAGAACTTCCAAATAACTATCCTTCCCATGTGCTGTTGGACGTGACCCTTAATACTTCTTACTTTTTCGTAAGAGCTAAAAACCTGAAGCCTTTCTAAAATAGTGGTTTGTTTTGGGGCTTTTCATATCCTAGGACAGAGGGACCTTTGTGACTCTAATTAGTATTTGCTTAGTATTTTGCAGGTGGAAAGCAATAAAGAAATGCTTGTTTTGTGCTCAAATGCCTTAGTCAGGGTTGCATGATAATTTTGTTCGTTTTAACCTTTCAGAGGTTGGCATTTGGCGGCATTCAGCTTTCTTTGCTTAGTCTCTTTCTAATGTCAGCTCTTGTTCCAACTATAATAATTTCTGTGAATGTCATTGCAAACCAGCGACTTGTGAATCATAAGACAAAACTGCAATGTGATTCTTTTGCTGGCCATTTGGTTAAGAAGTACTCCATTCTGGGAGCAGACATGGCATAGTACCCGAGAGAGCAATTCTAAGCAGATCTAGTCAAAATCCCACTATGGTCTACTCAGTGGGGCTTACTCCCAGGAAAGTGTTTTTAGGATTGTGCTGTCCCAGAATGAGCTGTGGTCCAGCAGTTCCTGGTTCAAATATTGCCTCTGCTACAAACTCATTAGGTAGACTTGGGTGAGCTTTACCTCCTCAGCTTCCCACCCCCCTTTCAAGACGAGATTAAGAGCACTGGCCTGTTTTATAGAGCTGCTGTTATTACAACAAGATTGTGTATGTAAAATGACTTGAACACTGAAAGCAGTTTATCAGTGCTAAGCAGTAGTATTGCTTCTCGGTGCATTCAAAGATCCATGACGAGTTTTACAGAATTCAGTGTCTGCTGTACATTGAATAATCTAGTTTGATCCTTGCCACAACATTTTGAAGTAAGTTAGGCAGAGCAGCTAGCCTGTAGCTGCAAGGCTGAGCAGGACTTTGAACCATAGTCTCCCTAGTCTAATGTTGCAGTCCTAAGCATCCTTCGTAGGGAGTAATTCTCATTGAACTAAATGGGGTTTATACTGAATATGCATGTTTAGGGTTGCACCACAAGTCTACTCCATGCTGAATGCACAGATTATCACGGGAACAATCCTGTATTCCAAGCACCGTGGAAATGAACCATGACACTGGACTGATTGTCAAGCACCCCTGACACACATGTTTTAATTCTGACAAACATTGCTCATTTTGCTTGACAGCTGTTATGTTTTCAAAGAACGGGCATCCTTGCATGTGGAACATAGCTTATTTAACCACTCTGGGATCTGTTGGTTATAACACAGCATGACTGGGGGGGTTACAAAGAAGCTGTGTGTCTCCACGGTCTCTTCTGCAGTTGGCTGACAGTACTTCTTAGTAATGTTTAGAAAGCAAAGGCGGCACATTCCAGCTTTTCCCATGGAAGATTTTTTGTTTTTGAGGATTGCTAACGCCCACTGCCAGAGGAGTTTTGGTGAGTGCCCTGAAATAGACTGGAGTGTTTGTGTTTATTTTTAAAGTACATAAAATAAATGTGTATCACAGCTTATGTCGAAATGAGACTGCAGCTAGAACGCTCTGATCGAGCAACACTTGCTGTTCCTAACACACAGAACCCAATTGTGAAAACTGTGATTGGCCTTCCCTTCCTGTAATTGATTTTAATTGGTCCTAAATCGTGAGGCTGTTTATAGGTTTGCATTTTAAGGTTGCTTAACGTTTGATGTTGTTACTAGACAGGTAACAAATGCGTGATGTCTTTTTTCTCTCTCAAATTGTATACCAAGGCAGTAGAAGCAGGGGGCCTGTGAGGAATTGCAGGAAGGAGGAATAATTTGGAAATCCCACTTCCCAAAATCTAGGGCCCCCTCCCCATTTTTCCTTTTAACTGGCTTTCAATATTATGTGCTTGTAGAGCATATTCAGCCCACACCTGGCTGTTTGGCGGTGGTAGGGTTTGTAGTGCTGAGGGAAATTTTTGGCAAATTTATTAGGTACATGTTTCTGCATGCTGCTATGTGCTTGAGGACAGTGTCCCACCCAGGGACCAGACTTTCGTCTCTTAGAGGCTGTCATCCCTAGGTGACAATGACCTTTCACAATAGGTTTCCCTGTGCCTTTAAAAAATTAGTTTTCAATATTATTAGGTGCACCTTTTTGTGATGGGGGAATCATGCTCTTTAATACTTTGTGAAAACAAAATTAATGCCAAAATTAATGCTTAAACTGCAGAATTGTCCAGAGACCAAAGAGTTCTGTGTTTCAGCTTTTTATTGTATTGTTATTAGGCAAGTCAAGAATGCTCTCAATGTGAAGAAGAATGTTCCAAACCACGACCACCTGGCTGCCCTCACTCATGCCCTCTGCCTTGCCACCCTGAAGCATGCCCACCATGTGCCCAGATGATCCGAATGAAATGTCACTGCAAACTCACGAGCCTGTACATCGAATGCATGTATGTAGTTGAAGGAGACTTGGCTTCAGCTTTTAAAGTTAAAGTAGTACCATACTGTGTATGTATATTGCTGTGTTGGCTGGTTTCTCTTCTCCCCATCCCCTTTTCTTCTGAGAACTGATACAACTAGAGTCTTACTCAGGGCCCTAAATGGGACCACAGAATAGCATCTGCTTGCCCACCTGTTGTGTGTGACGTATGTAAGATGTTAAGTTGAAACAGAGGCTAGTATGCATAGAAATCCAATATGCTTAGGTCCAATCCAGGACAGGCTGGGGCACCAAATAGATCCCTCTGCCCCATCCCTGCTAGGTTATATTTAATAACAGCTGTGTCAGAAGGAGGATTTGGGTTCACCATATAAAACTGATGGATTATCTCTGAGATGCCGTTTCCTAGGGTTTGACTTGGGTTAGCTTGACCAGTCTGGATTGCCATATTAAAAAGTTGGAAAAGTGTTTATTCCAGATCATGCTAGCAGATGAAGAAACGGGGAATGTCATCCCAGTGGGCTGCCATCTTGTATGAACTTGCTGTGCCTTTACCATGCTAACTCTTACACCGCTGCTCCCAGTTTTCATGAGGCCACTTTTAAACCATTGGGAAAATGAGCTTTGGAAGTCCCTGGGCTCACTGGCTTCCTCCATCCTCCACTCATGCCCAGTACAGAGATTAGTTGCTGAGAAACGTCTGAATCCAACAAAATAACAAACTGTGGTTTATGTCTTACTTATACACCAAGATCCAAACTGCAGTTTAATCATTCTTTGGTATCCCTGCTTATAGGCAAGAGAACAAACCATATTCTGTCATTCTGTCCAGTTAAAATGTCATGGAAAAACTGTGGCTTCTCAATAATCAGGAAGTCTTTAGTTGCCATGTCTGAGGAAAGAGAGCCTGGATGCCCAAGGAATTCCAGGACATGTTCTCACCATGGTTTGTTTCAGCATATGAGAACAGCTAGTGGGTCTGGGTGAATAACCCTTTCCCCCGTCTGTAACTGATAAGATCATATGACTCAAGTGCACTTGATGTTCTCACAAAATTTCCGGTGTAGGTTTGTCATGGTGCTTCCTACTCTCTTCTTGTAGCACAGTATCCTATGGGATGAACATAAGCTGTTATACTTGGACTGACTTTTAGACCTTCCTTACTGACTGATTTTCTGCTTTGACTTCTCTATAATGATTTCAACAGAGATGTGTTTTCTGAGGTTAGATGTTGTGGAGCCCCAGTGGGAAAAATGGTTTAAAGAAAGCAATTGTAAGGAGAGGGTTCAGTATGCCTGCCAGCTGGTGCATTTAAATGCCCCCTAGTCCCCATGAGGGTTCAGTATGCCTGCCAGCTGGTGCACTTAAATGCCCCCACGATGTAGGAAATCAGCATAATCCACATTATAACACACAGGTTGTACTGCCATAACCACAAGTTTTGCCCCCTGCTGACATCTATGTGCTAAGCATGGGTATCATTAAACAGCTAACTTAGTTTATTTATTCATATACCTAATTTATACCCTACCTCTTTCCCCGTTGGGGACCAAAGGCAGTTCACATCATTTTCCTCTCCTCCATTTTATCCTCTCAACAACCCTGTGAGTTAGGTTTGGCTGTGTATGTGTGACTGGCCCATGGTCACCCAGCGAGCTTCCATGACCAAGTGGGGATTTGGAGTTGGGTCTCCCGGATCCTAGTTCAGCACTGATGAGCACGAACCGAACTGTGAAGCAAAATTCATCACGAATTCTGCCCTGTTCATGCTTTGTGAACCGAAGTTCGTGACAGGTTTACCGTCATGTAGTTCCACAAAGTTTTAAAGCACTTTGTGGCAGTTCATGGATACAGCAGAAAGCAGGGGTTTAAAGGGACTGCGAAAGCCTCAAAAATAGCCCGCTGCAGCTGTTTCAGGCTTGCTTGTGCAGTCTCCTTAAAGTTTAAAGGGATAGCACAAGAAAGACCATTTAAAGGGACTGTAGTCCCTTTCAGTGGGGTTTGTGGGGCCATGAACCGCAAACTGATTCAGTTCACAAACAAACTTCCTGGTTCAGTTCCATTCGTGCTTCAGCCACAAACCAACACAAACCACATGGTTCCAGATCATGCCCATCCCTCTTCAGTACTACAACTGCTACAATCACATTCAGTGAGGCAGTCATATGCACTGTTCAGCTACTTGCAGTACAGCCAATGTATAGTATAATTTTAAAATGCAGTGCAGTGTGGTCTTTTGTATTATTGATCATGACTGACTTAAATAAGATAAAAACAAGAGTCTTATACTAACTTAAAGGTAGAATTGCTGTGGCATATATTTTTGTTGACTAGAGCCTGCTGTGTTGGTTGCATGAAATGTTATTACACTAATATAAAGAGGGGGGAAAGACTTGTAAATAGCAAATCCAAAAAGTTATGTATTCAAAAAGGTTCTTGTTGCAACAAATCAACACAACTACATTCTGGAAGTAGTTAAAATGTGTGTCACTGAGTGTATGCATGGAAGTAGTTAAAATGTGTGTCACTGAGTTTATTTTGATTTATTTTATCTTTCTCAAATGTCTAATCAGAAAAATCACTTCTGCCGACATAAAAGAAAAGGATGTACTCAGCTCCTGCAAAAATCAGTGTCCAAAAGAGGTAAGCGGCTTATATAATACTTCAGGAATATTCAAGGTATAGCAAAACAATTTTCTCATCTTAGAAAACTGTTTCGTAATTGTTTTAACGTACTGAACTCTGGCAAACAGATTCCTATTTAAGATGCATTGCTACAAAACTGTATTCTCATTTGCATGTGTATTCATAGTTTTCACTATGAAAGACTTATTGGTACAGTAGATGTTTAAAATTTCATTTTAATCCGATAAACTGGTGCAGAAGAGTAAAGAAGAATGTTGGGCTAGAACCAGCCAGCGTTTTTGCTCATTTCCATCCAAGTCTTCTTACTACAGCTCCTGCCCGACATGGCTTTTGTCCATGCAGGTCTCATGATCCCCAGCATAGCCTTTTTGGTCGGTCAAAGGGGACCCCTTTTCCTTTTTTCACTAGGAGAAAAGCTGATTGGATCCAACCAACTGTCATCTTTTATTTCTTTCCTTCCGTTCCCCTGCAGGGAGAATATAGGAATGTCAGAATAACTAAAGATGCACAGGTTTTTTCTATTACTGTTAACATTTGTGTGGGTGGTGACTGTACCTATAACGACATCCTGGCTTAGATTTCTACAAAGAAAGAAATCTGATGTCTGTCTTTGTTTTTCATTCAGATGGTGATCCATATTTTTCAGGGACACATCTTGGCTCACTTGAAGCCAACATTGCTGTTTTTAAAAGCTCTGTACAAGTCATCTTCTTCCAAATTTTCCTCCAGTTGATTCTGGATGTTAACCAATTGGGGAGAGTGGGGAGGTGAAGTCTTCTGCTGAGAATTCTACTTCAATCAAGGAGGTGGACTAGTTGGCCATCACGTGCTCTCCAGGCTTCTAGTAATATGGACTAAATCTTTTTGAATAGAGTACCGTACTTACATAACAAGAGGCTGAATAGTGACATTCTGACAGGAAAAATTCAGTTGAGCCAAGTACTTCACATTTTCTTTAGGCGAAGCGGTGACAGGAAAAATTCAGTTGAGCCAAGTAGGCGAAGCAGTGAGCGAGGCATGGATCCTGTACCACCAGCTGAGAAGCAGATGTTGCTACAGGGACCATACCTTTTGAATAATTACCTATGGGTTCTGTGACAATCTCAGAAGACTAACTTACTTGCTGTTACAGTATGATCTATTCAAGTCTTTCCTCCAGAGCTAGCAATATTGAAGATTCATTATGGTTCAGTTTAAACACAGTGCCTGACCCATGGTCTGACTCTTACACCCTTTTATCTTTTGAAAATGTTGTAATATCCTGTCTGATTTTTCTGGTGAGTTCTGAAGCTTTCACAGTTTTGTGTCAGTTCAGTTGTTCCTGATAAAATGTATTACACAGATTTGCTTCACGAAAGAGCCTGGAACTTGTATGTATCCCTTGTCTCTTCCCTCCGCATGCATCTTGGCTTGGGGGGGCAAGTGCAAACCATAATTTGACTGTTCAGCAAACCGTATTAAAGTGGAAATTACTAGCTGGACACACAAGAAAAGGAGTCAAGGCATAAGTACAACACTTGTTCCCATATCACCAAATCAGCAGAACGGATCCTGTGTGCCTGAGTGTGAGAGAGAGTGCATACGCATGGGGAGAGGGGAGAGAAGCCGTGTGGCTTCCAGACACTGGAAGGAAACGTATATATCAAAAGCAATGCTGTTTGTGGTCTGCTGAATTGTGAATGTGATATTACTGTAGGGAATTGCGAAAAATCTAATTATCTAGTTTGATGGTTTAAAAAGGTATAACAGTTTCCATAAAACGCTGGCAGGTTTAAGAGCTTTGTTTTGGCTATGGTAGTACATCAACTAGAAAGGGCTTTTGTTGTCTGGGACAAGTGTTACTTTTTTGTCTCGCATTCCCTTTTGCTTTAGGGAGCAAGGAGAGTATGATACCACCACAGACGCTACTCAAAAGCTTAAGCACTTTACAAGAGATTTATTTTACTGCAGGAACCAAACACTCTGTATAACTACTTAAATCCATATGCAAAATGCATTACAAACTTTTAGGACAAGCCTAGGAGGCATCATGGCCTAAGTCTGCTAAAGTATCTCGGGTTTTTATGTTTCTCACAATGTTGGTTTGCTTTATAAATATATCACTGTGATGCAGGGAGAAAATACATCGGGTATGATGCAGAAGACAGTTGTTCTAGTAAATGAATTTTTGTGGCCCAGAATTTTTAGATGTGTTATATAACATAACTGCAGGCTGTGGAAGGTCAGTAGTTCAGCAGTTCAAGACCCGGGTGCCGCATGATGGAGTGAGCTCCCATCTCTAGTTCCAGCTCCTACCAACCTAGCAGTTTGAAAGTAAGAAATTGCAAGTAGATAAATAGGTACCACTTCGGTGGGAAGGTAACAGCGTTCCGTGCACCTTGGTGTTTAGTCATGCCGGCCACATGACCACGGAAACGTCTTCGGACAGCGCTGGCTCTTCGGTTTGGAAACAGAGATGAGCACCGCAACTCTAGAGTCGGACTCGACTGGCTTTCGAGCAAGGGAACCTTTACCTTTACCTTTTTATATAACATAAAGAATCCCGTTCTAAACTATGATTGGTGTTAACAATTAAAAAAAAACACAGCAAGTTGGATCCAGTCAGCTTTTCCATTGTTGAAAAATGGAGGAGTGTCCCCTTAGACCACCGAAAAGACTATACTGGAGCTGCATGGACAAAAGCCGTGTGGGAATGGGGCTATATTACGGAAGAAAGTTAGGTTAGATTGAGTGGAGAAGTTCACTGGAGCCAACCCTGTAACTTCAAAACCCAGGGCACTATAGCTAAAATACTCTTACTACAGGCATGGGAAATGGGTTTTTAAAAATTAAAATGCTGTACATACTTCAGAACATAAAAATTACCAAAGTTGGGAAACTCTTAAAAGATGAAATTGTGACTTTACCTGTACCCAGGGCTATTTTTGGGCAGGAACGCACAGGAACGGAGTTCCGGCTGGCTCCCAAGTTGGCCACGCCCAGCAGGAACTCATTAGCATAATAGGCCACACCTAACAGCAGAAACTCATTAGGATTGGCTACCTTAGGGGTGTGTGGCCTCACATGCAAAGGAGTTCCTGCTACAAAAAAGCCCTGGGTTTTGACAACAAACAAGGTAAACAGAATAAGAAGCAAAAGGTGGGTGTGGCTGGATAACCACACTTCTGGTAACATGGGGGTGCGTCCTAATGTGCTAATGAGCTGTGCTGTTAGGGGTGTGGCCCAATATGCTAATGAGTTCCTGCTGTTGGATGTGGCCTATTATGCTTATGAGTTCCTTCTGGGCTTTTTCTACAAAAAGAGCCCTGCCTGTACCAGATGATACGAAAGTCCTTAGTAGACCTTGGTAATAATATAGCACTATCAATTAACAATACAAAGTATTATGGAAGTTCAAACCACTTCTCATACAACATATAAGAAGTCTTTACAGCCAGTATTATGAGCAAGTTATATTGATACTAATGTATGAATAGTAAAATTAGATTGGAGGCGGGGTGAAAACAGAATAGACAGATTTGTAACTACTAAGATATGTTCAATAAAGTAGTTTATTAAAAATTAGGTATTTAGTATCGGAAGGTAATTCTATAGGGAGAGATTTGGCAATTTAATAAAATGAATAGAATACATTTTGACAACTTTGTAGAGAGGCAGGAAATACATGATTTGTAAAACCAAGGAGATGACAATTTATTAGAGGTGGACTACAGAAATGATTATTATCTGTGTGTAAATTTTTGCTTCCAGTTTGTGGTTCTTTTGTTTTGCTGGGATGTGAAAATAATGTATGATTATTCTGTTATTTCTTTTGAAAATTAATAAAAAAGATGGGGAAAAAAGAAGACTTTACAGCCCTGCTGAAAGCAAAGTCATCATCATTGTTTTATATTTTTTCACAAGTGTGCCCTACTTGTATTCATCTGCTGTAAAATTATTGCACGGAGATGGTAGGGGTGGAAAAAGTGCCAGTGTATTGGAGAAGGTGGCTGAATCCCAGGTGCTTCTGGTGTCACCCTGACACCGTACATGCGTACTAGGGGTATGTTTTAGTCAGCCTGCTGATGGGTGTAGCATTGTATAAAAACTTGGTGAACGAACTTGCTTGAACATACGTGTTAGAGAGAGATCCACATCCTTATTTTTAAAAAAAACAAAACACAGAACCCACCACCATGAACGTACACATAATTGTATCAGTAAATGTCCTTTATCAGGTTGTTTTGTAAAAAGTTATACCGCAAAATGTATTGTTCTTGTTTCATTAACATAAACAGTACATTTACAGTTGCTAGTGAATACGGAAGACCGACATCATAAATATTAAAATAATTATCGTTTCTGTGACATTTGCTAATAGCAACCCTGTCCTGCTCACCAGGTTGGAGGCACGTCCCAGGCCACAGCAGGTATCCCAGCGTAGGTTCTAGGGTTCCAGTCCAAAGTCAAAGTCCAGGGTCCAATAGCACAATCTAGAATTGCAGTCCAAGGTCAGGTAGCAGGGTTCCAAGAGCTAAGCAAGCCAGGCAACCGGTAGGAACATCAGCAGGGTAGCAGACGATCCCACTCTGCCTGCAGCCTTATATAGGGAGGCTCCCTATAGGTGTTGCTGGGTCCCGTGTTAGGGTTCTCCTCACAAGCTGCGTTAGCTCCTTTACTCATGAGGAGTACTGGACTCAGATCCTGTAGTGACTTATGGGTCTCCTAGTACTTCCTTAGCAGAGGGGGAGGCCTCAGACCACCAGGCACACACTTGTGTGTGGTCCATGCCTCAGTCCTAGCCCTTTGCCTTCTCCTGGGGTGTTTTGGGAGACCATGGCGGGTCTCGTTGTGGTCGGGTCCATGGGGCCCCAGGCCTGAAGGCCCTTCTGGCTCAGGGGGCGGTGCCAGTGCTGGGTCATTGTCTCTTTGGGGCAGTGTTGACCAGTCCACCTCAGTGAGATGGCTTTGGGGGCAAGTGGTCCTCTTCCTTTGCGGACTCTTCTTCCCATGCTGGACCAGCAGTCACGACAAGTCTGCAGATGAGAATTCATGCTAAAAGTGAGGATCTCCAGAGTTTCCAACAGAGTGGAAACTAAAGCACCCCTGTAAATCAAGAAATCATATGCAAGATTTAGGTACTTCCATACCTTTTTTTTGGGGGGGGGAGTTTTAAATGTCATAACAAAAAAGAAGTTACAGATTGTTTCTCTAACGTTACTTTGATTAAAACAAATAAAAACGGAGGAACAGATTTATAATGTTTAGAGCCTTACAACAGATGTGAATTAATTTGGGGGGGATCTGAAAATTACCCTTTGAAAACCAATCTGACCTCCTTAGGATGAGTTTATTTTGAAAATACCTTCAAGCAGGGGTCATTTCGTAGAAAAAGAGCTAGGGGAACTCATTAGCATAACTCATTAGCATATGCCACACCCCCTGACATCAGGGGCCCGGCGGTGGACCTGCAAGGCCAGCGGGAGTGCGAGGAAGCCCCGCCAAGGCCCTCCCTGGCCCCAGGCAGGCAGGGGTGGGGAGAGGTGGGGAGGAAGCAACTTACCCTCCCTCTTCTCCTGCCTCCTCCTGGCTGAATGAGGGCCGGAAGCGGGGTGGCCAGAAGCAGGGGGCGGGGCTTCATCATGTGCCCCGCCCCCCTGCACCTCACCCGGGGGAACTGTGTTCCCCCGCGTTCCCCCCCCGAAATGACCTCTGCCTTCAAGTAGAGAGTTGGATTCCTGGATTCTGTAGTGCCCATTATAGACAGAAATGCCTGTTTGGGGCTTCTGTCTTCCAATCATTGCTTAATGTAGGTGAAGGGGGGGGCATTGTTGGAATTAACGCTGCTTTGAACCCTTCTCTCTCTTTTTTTGCAAAAAGAAGCAGAATTCTATATTAGCTGTCATTCCCCTTAAGTTTGATTTATAGCTGCAATGCCTAGAATAGAGATCTGAAGGCAGGGTGGGTTTTTTACATCTTTTGATTGCACATTACCCTCACCCCCAATACTAAGCTTCACAAGAGAGGGAGGGTATTCTTGCCCCCCCCTTTTTTTTAGGTCTCTCACAGTGGTGTTGGTGTATTGGTAGCAGAGTTGGAAGTAGTGTTGCTGATCACTAACAGTAATAAGAAAGTTGGAAGGCTGCTAAAGGAGTTGCATTTTCCTTGGTATGAAACATAGTTCAGTCGAGTGCATGGAAAGTGCAAAAAAGGCTAGCAGAGGTGAAAACTTCAAGAAACAGTTTGATAATCGTATGATAAGTTAGTATTACTAGTGCTTTATGATTCTCTGATTGTTTTATAATGTTTTAAATGTTTTATGTGGATTTTATGGTACTCTGTACCGACTAATGTAAGCTGCTCTGAGCCTGCTCGCGGGGAGGGCGGGATACAAATGGGATAAATAAATAAATATTAAAACATTGAATTAAAAGCAGTTGTACAGAGAAACTCTTGACATCCATAGCCTCTGATACCTTGTGGTACTGAAACTGAAGTGCCAATACAGGGCACCTGAAACACAGCATTTGTTATTTGGGGAACTTAAATGGACTTGATGCTATGTTGAGTTCACAGCTGGATTCCTGCTTTTTTCTGTGTTGTAGTTGTCCTGCGGACACAGGTGCAAAGAGATCTGCCATCCAGGTGACTGCCTTCCAAACTGCAATCAGAAGGTAAAGATCAGATGTCCCTGCAAGAGAATAAAGAAGGTAAACTTCATGTGTTGGTCTTTGAAAACTATTTTATTTCTTTTTAAAAGGCTTGTTTGTAACCTTTGATTCCACTAGACCTTCGCTGATGTAAAGCAAAATGTTTCTGTAAGTGCAGGGGTGAAAATAATATTTGCTAGTAGGGATTCTGGCTTTTAAAATTGGACAGATAGCAGAAGACAGTGAATTAGATACCAGAGCCTTAAAAAAAAAGAAAGTACTGGCAATCATGCAATTACTTGTTTTAAATGTGTTCAGACTTCAAAACTGTGCTGGGAAACATGTATAGCAGTTCAACTCAAGTATGGCTGATCCAGACAAAAGGGAGGAAATAAGTTTTCCTGACCAGCGATCAGGAAAAGGCATATTTAATTGCATAACAAATTGGACCAAGAACAGTTGTTAAACTCGTGAATCCCCTAATGCATTTTACAGCACGAGGTTTCTAAGCCTCAGGGCAGCTGTGGTGTCATCGTCACCCCTGGAGCAGACAATATAATGGATAAATGGCTTCCCCTTGCATGATGATATTAATTTTTTTGCCAGAAAGCATGCTTTCTCATTGTTTAATAGTGCTTGTAGCATTCTGAAGAGGAAATATTACTGAACAGAGGCTGTGCTGTTTTGGAGGTTTTGTAGAAAAGCAATTCATATATATACAAGTAAATGTATAGTTTAAGAACTGAACAGGAGAAAAATCTTCAGCTTCTTTAGATGTACCTCTAATCCCAGCATCATTTCTTAATGCCCCCTTTTTCTTTCTCATGCTCCTTCCTGTTTATCCATCATTTGCATTTCCAGACTCTCTCCCTCGCCCACTTCTCTCCATTGTCTTCTCTTCTGTCCTCTTTCTCACATGTACCTAGTTCGTAAAATCACTGAACAACCTCTGCTTTGCGGTTTAGTTCTTGTTCTTATACTTTTTGAGCACTGGGGGAAGTCTATTAAACAGTTATTTTTAGTAGCTTTTAGTTTATGGAGATAGTTGGTTAAGTAGACATTTTAAAAATGCAATCCAAGCCAAGTCAGGCACTTCAAAGTCACTGTAGTGTCAGCGGGAGAGAATTAAGTGTTTAACTCTCTCATGGAAACTGGTGGGTGGGAACTAGGAGTGTTAAATTTGGATTAGATTGTGCCCAAATGGATTTTGACTGTTGTTATTGCTGTTTGGCCCCATAGAATGGGTGAGATAAAGTTGATGGCACTCTATCTGGTGGAGAGAGCCAGACTTATTTTAAAAATAAGGACCTCTCCAGAAAACCTGAATGGTTGCCCATGAAAGCTTTATGTTCTTTATTAACAGTACAAACATACTACCCTGAAGGGAAAAGGCATCCCACTACAGTGCAACACTTTGGCCATAATGCAAAATTTGGTTTAGTTCTATACATGCACATAAGCAGGGGTGACCCATGTCTGCTTTTGGGGAGATGATGATATTGAACAAGGAAGCTTTCCCTGACATTGATGTTTTATATGATTGCTAATCAACTTGAGCTGCGGTGGCTCAAGTGGTTAAGACACTGAACTGCAGGCTGTGGAAGGTCGGTAGTTCAGCAGTTCGAGACCCAGGTGCCGCATGATGGAGTGAGCTCCCATCTCTAGTTCCAGCTCCTGCCAACCTAGCAGTTCGAAAGCAAGAAATTGCAAGTAGATAAATAGGTACCACTTCGATGGGAAGGTAACAGCATTCCGTGCGCCTTTGTGTTTAGTCATGCCGGCCACATGACCACGGAAACGTCTTCGGACAGCGCTGGCTCTTCGGCTTTGAAACGGAGATGAGCACCGCAACCCTAGAGTCGGGCTCAACTGGCTTTCGAGCAAGGGAACCTTTACCTTTACATCAGCTTATAGGAGCTTATGGAAAATTCCTGTCCTTCAGAGAAAATATAAATTGCCACTAAAAACTGAATGGCAGCATCTGCAGTTGCAGTGTGCTCTCTAGGCAGAGTTTGATCTAACAACTTGGGGTGTTTGTGTGTCAGAATCTCCTACTGTGTTAGAGGACATTATTGAGCTTCAGACCTCTAATGTCAAAGGGCATTATTGGGCTTCAGACCTCTAATGTCAATATTTATCTCGTCTTATTTATGTAATTTGTAGCCTTCCTTTCTTACTGAGGCTTGATGGATTACAAAGTACAAAAAAAAAATGCAGACAGCATAAGGCATCCCAAAAACCAATGCACTAGAATTACAGAATCAGAACACAATGCAAGCATGCCATAAACAATGCAGAAAGTGAAAGGCAGTGCATTAAAAACAAAATGCTACATACAATGGCAAATGCCATGGATCAAGCCCCCTTTATAAAAAGCATCCTCCTGAGCCAATACCACCGCCCTATTTCCTACATAGAAATGCCCTCCTGAACGCTTCTGTTTTATACATTCTGTGGAATATAGGTGTGGGATCCTTCCCTACTTCTTGAGGCGGCCTTTTCCTCAAGGTGGAATCTACAACAGAGAAGGCACATATACAGGCAGTTTCCAATCTTACCCATTTTCAGGATGGCATCTTCAGAAGGCCTGCTCACTTGAGTGAGCTGTCATGGTACAACACAACAGGAGAGGTGGTGCTGCAAGCATGTGGGTCCAAGGCCATTAAAGGCTTCATAAGAGATAATATGCATACGCCACCCAGCAGTAGCATTGTATATAAACTGAAGCTTTCGAGTTGATTTTAAGAGCAGAGCCATGTAGAATGCGTTACAGTAGTGGATCCATATGGCTCGATTGGCCAAGTCAAATCAGGGAGTCATTCTCCAGGCTTAATGAAACTGGAAGAAAGCATTTTTTTTTTGAAGCTGCATTAACTTGTTACTCCAGTTATAATGCTGGGTCCAGTATAACTTCCTGGCTTTTAAGCCAGCTAGTGACTCTGTCTTAAGCAAGCTGGACTCTATCAAATATAGGAAGCGCAGTGTCCTTTGATGTCCTTCAAGACCTCAGCCTTCCCAATATCAATTCCCAGCATCATCTTTGTCTTATCAGGATTCAGTTTCGACTTAGCCTCTTAATCAGAGCAAGCAGGCAGTGGGTGATTTGGATAAAGAAATATAGAGTTGGTTGTTAGCCAACTCCGGTATTGTGAATGAATTCTCCTAATAGCTTTGCATAGCGCTTAAATAGCACAGGGGATAAGACTGAGCCTTGTGGAACCCACAGGTCAAGTTCCACAGTGATGACAACAGGTCTCCGACAGTCCTGTCCATAAGAAACAATCTAAACCAATCCAAAGCACATACCTTAATTCCTCCTTCTACCCCCAGTGACTCAACAAGATGGCATGGTCCACAGTATCAGAGGCTGCTGATAAATATGTACCTGAAGTGCAACAAAATTAATACCGAGAGTTTACATGAAAGATTTAAACGTTTGATTCAACAAAGACTGGTCTTCCAGTTTGCACTAGGGACCACTGCAGCTTTTTGGGGAACAGGGTCTAATACTGTGAAGTGCTGGCCACAGTCCTGTTTTTAATACAGAACCCATAGGATTGCATGGTATCAATAATTTTGGGCTAGGAATTTTTGTTAGGATAAATTTAATGTTGAAGATATATACGGCCTAATGGGAGTACCTTCCAAGTTTGTGGGATCTTGAAATAGGTCAAAAATGGAGTCTTGTTTTCTTTTTGATAGCCCAAAAAATTAACATTAAAAGCATCCACATTCAGCCACCAGTGGTGAACAGCTAATCTTGCTGCAGTAGCTAATTATGAGAGGGTACTCTCATAATTACAGAATATGAGCCTTTTTCAAGACATTTGCACACAAGTCTATTATAACAATTGTGACAAACATCAGCCTGTTAGACAAAAAGTACAAATGCAGTATCATATCCATCTTCTTCTGTGCATCCCTTCTCTTGTCCTTTTTCATTTTTCCCCTTTCCCTTCTTTTGCTTCTCAGTATGTTAATCGCAGTGATTTTCAATAAGTATAGTTATGGAAACTTATGCCTTCTGTCCAGTCTGTTGTAACCTTCATTTTATACTTGCTTATGTGTTTGTGAGCTGCGGTGGCTCAAGTGGTTAAGACGCTGAACTGCAGGCTGTGGAAGGTCGGTAGTTCAGCAGTTCGAGACCCGAGTGTGCCGCATGACGGTGTGAGCTCCCGTCTCTAGTTCCAGCTCCTGCCAACCTAGCAGTTCGAAAGCAAGAAATTGCAAGTAGATAAATAGGTACCACTTCAGTGGGAAGGTAACAGTATTCCATGCGCCTTGGTGTTTAGTCATGCCGGCCACATGACCACGGAAACGTCTTCGGACAGCGCTGGCTCTTCGGCTTTGAAACGGAGATGAGCACCGCAACCCTGGAGTCGGATTCGACTGGCTTTCAAGCAAGGGAACCTTTACCTTTACTATGTGTTTGCGATGATAGAACCAATTATTTTAAATCTGCTGTTAAACAATGAATAATGGCAAAGACTAAGCTGCAGCAACATTGCCAGGTGAATTTGTGTTTCAGCAGTCTTTTTCCCCATTGGAAAAAATGTAATTATTACCTTAATCCTCTTACTCCAAAAAGAGCCCAGTGTTTTCACACAAATGATGTAATGAACATAGGTGGATTGTTTAAACAGAGCCAAAGATGTATCAAACTGTTAAACCATGTAACATTTGTAATGCAAGGGTTGCTTCCTTCGGGTTAATCTGTGATGCATGCAAACTCATAGGAAACAGCCGTATAAATTGCTTTGTATTATAGCATTGGTCAGTTGCCAGGATGCAGATGGCAGCTGTCCAGATGTATATATATTTTATGGAAACAAGCTCATAAAATGGACAGCGGTGAGGAATACAGTTTGGCAAAGTGCATTTTGATTGATTTATACTTTTGCTTTTCTACCCAATAGGCCCACGAGGCGGTTTACAAATGTAAAACCTTTTATAGCCCTATAGCAGTCCAACTAGATGACAGATGCTTAATGCATTTCATTTATCCCTAATAACACCCAGAGAAAAGCGGCTATTCACTTCCCAGTGAAACATAGGATTATACCCTACTTTAAGAGAATCTGTCCTTTATGTAAATGTAACCGAAAGCAAAAAAAGTCTTGTGACACACAGACAAGATTCTTCAACAGATGGCATTTTATTTTTGCCTACTTTTAAGTCCTATTTTGGGTATCAGAATTGCCAGAATAGGACAAAGTAACCATTGTTTGTTTACGGAGTGAAAAAGAAATGTGTCATGCATAACAGTGTAGAGACTAAACAAAGCAATGAACTCTGATAACGTTCTACTGGGTTAATCAGTGATAACCAGTTCGGCACTACCTTCATTATCTTGCAAGTAAAAGCAGGGGTTCTACTTCTGCAACAGAATCTCTTATCCGACATGAAGCTAGAATGAATCCTGTAGTGGTGGCAAGTAAGATGTTCAGGAGCTAGAAAACTGGTTTCTATTTCCTCTCATGAGAGAGCAAGGCAGTTTCTTCTGCATGGAGGGCTTCTCTAGGAAGTTAGGGTTTAGTTATGGTCTGTCCGGTTTTATTAGGTTTGAAGGACATAAAACAGCAGATATGCCCACGTGGGTGAAGTCCAGTCGCAGAGGTGCCCAAATACAGCCTGGAAAAGTTTCAAAGTTGTCTCGTTTGAAGAAGAGCCTCTGCAGACACGTTGGGAATTTCACTGGGATTCTCTTTTGCTCCCAGGAGCTGCCGTGTAAGAAGGTTCAGGAGGGCTACATTTCCTTAGAATGTGACGCGGTGTGTAAAGAAATGAAACGGAAAGCTTCTGAGGTAATGTCTCTCTCATGGTTATTACATATCCTCAGTGCTTCAAGAGAGGAAAAATGAGCACAGAGTTATTTCCCAAGAACCATCAGGCAAAAAAACAAAACCAGAATGCTTTAAAATCGGCTATTAATGTTCAAAAGCTGCCACATGTCAAATGTTTGCTTGTTTTGTTCTAATGAGGGCAATTTGTAATATTATCCGTCTGTCGTGAACTATAAATGCCGTGAGCCTTTCGGCAGGCCACGGTAGAATAATGTTCTGACAATTATTCACATCTCTTAATGTCTGTATTCTTGTCTCACAGTTTGGGGTGTCTCTTCTGCTTGAAAAGAAAAGTCCTTTTCCAGCCAGTAGAGCCACAGTCCCATTCGCTGGGAGAGAGGCAGGATTCTCTTGTTGCCAGAGCAGGTTAGGAGTCTGGGAATGCTCTTGGATGCCTCCTCAGCTATGGAGGCCCAGGTAGCAGCCACTGCCAAGTCTGCCTTTTACCATCTTCCTTGAACGCAACAACTTGGCAACAGTGATCCATGCGATTGTCAACCTCCAGATTGGACTACTGTAATGCTCTCTACAAGGGGCTGCCCTTGTCGCAAATCCGGAAGCTACAGCTAGTGCAAAATGCTGCAGCCAGGCTTTTAATGGCCCTCCCAATGCGGGAGCACATTCAGCCTGTGCTGGAGGCATTGCACTGGCTACTGATAACATACCGAATTCGCTTCAAGGTGGTGCTTCTTACCTTTAAAGCCCTTTATGGTCAGGGATCTGCATACCTGAGGGACCGCCTTTCCCCACATGTTCCCCAGAGAGCACTGCGACCAGGGTCCCAAAACCGACTGACCCTCCCCGCACCCAAGGAAGCCAGGCTGGCAATAACGAGGACCAGGGCTTTCTCAGTGGCGGCTCCTCTTCGGTGGAATGAGCTCCCAGAAGAGATCAGGGCCCTGCGGGACCTTATGCAGTTCAAGGTGCTGGTATTTACCTTTAAAGCCCTATATGGCCAGGGTCCGGCATACCTGAGGGACCGCCTTTCCCCACACATACCCCAGAGAGCACTACAATCGGGGTCACAACATCGGTTAGTGATTCCAGGCCCCAGGGAGGCCAGGCTTGCCGCAACCAGGGCCAGGGCCTTTTCAGTGGCGGCACCTACCTGGCGGAACGAGCTCCTGGAGGAGATCAGGGCCCTGCGGGACCTTTTACCGTTCCGCGGGGCCTGCAAGACAGAGCTCTTCCGCCAGGCTTTTAATTAGGAGCCGCCACTACCACTAACTATTATTGTCAGTAACAACAGGGTAGAGGGTTGGCCCTGTATGAAGATCAAGCCACAGCATCGTGATGGATCGGTCACCGCTGCACTGGGACTTTGTGTTACATCTACAGTACGCCATCTAAATTCGTCTGAAGGATTAACATCACTGAGCACTTTAATTGTTCAGCAGTTCAAGACCCAGGAGTGAGCTCCCGTCTCTAGTTCCAGCTCCTGCCAACCTAGCAGTTCGAAAGCAAGAAATTGCAAGTAGATAAATAGGGACCACTTCGGTGGGAAGGTTACAGCGTTCCGTGCACCTTGGTGTTTAGTCATGCTGGCCACATGACCACGGAAATGTCTTTGGACAGCGCTGGCTCTTCGGCTTTGAAATGGTGATGAGCACTGCAACCCTAGAGTCGGATTTGACTGGCTTTCGAGCAAGGGAACCTTTATCTTTACCTTTATAGGTTTTATATATCTGGCACATGGTGCCCTTAATTGTAAGCCGCTCTGAGCCCATTCACAGGGAAGGCAGGATAGAGATATAATTAATTAAATAAAATAAATAAATAAAATGTTTTATCCTGGCAATGATTTGTATGATTGTGTTAAATGTTTTTTTATATATTCATACAGATAAAAGAGGCAGAGGCCAGAGCTCTCATTGAAGAGGAGAAAAGAAGGCAACAGGTACCTGTCTAGCTTTTCTTCCATCCTGTTGGAGAGAACCTCAATCTGTGCTGCACACAGTAGGGTGTTTAAATCTCACTGAAGTCATCTGTATTCAGAGTAGCAGTCTTGGTTAATTGTATAAGTCCTTCTGCCTGAAAAAAAATATGCGAGATTTCATTTATGTGGTGTCACATTTGAATGGGATATGAATTAACATACATTAAGTCTGCGGCTGTAAGAACTCTGTTCTATAATGGATATCTAGAGCTCAAATTTTGGCATCTGTGTTTGCATGCACTGTGTTCAGATGGTGTTTGAGCAGTTCAGGTTTTTATTAAATTGCCACAGAACCAATTTGGCTCGGTTCCCCCAACGGTCAAGCTTACCAGAGGATCTTTCATCACAAAATGAAAAATCATTCCTTTTACGACAGTACACAATACTGTTTTTATGTGATTATAGAAAAAAAGAGCATCTGTATGCTGTGTTTGCCAGATATTAGTCTGTGATTTACGTTAAAAAACATTAGTGCACATGAGAAAACAAGATGGTGTGCATACCTCGGCATCTAAACACTTTAGCTCTTGAGTGATTAAAATTATATTTCACAATAGAATTGAAATAACCCTTATTTAGAGCCAAAACAAATATCATGCAGGATGTCCAATTCTTCCTCCTTCCCTGTATTTTAAGTCTAGGGACCGCTGCTCTGATCAATAACATGGCACTGGAAAGAGAGAGAGTAACCTTCACACTGTTTACCCTAGCTAAGATGCACCAGTCAAATCAACAGTAATGTTGGGGTATGCTAAATAGTGGCTTCCAGAGTTGTTTTTCCCCTTCAAGCTATTCATAGAAAATGTGGAGTTAAACAGGTCATGATATAAAGCTATCTTACAAATTGTGCATACATAACATGAAGGTGACTCTTCGAGTACAAGCAAGCACTAAAGCCATAACTTTTCACTCTGAATAAAAACTATAGTGGCCTCTGGGGTAAACTTTAAACTGGTTTAACGCATCTGTGACTAATGTACTTTTCATGCCTTGCTTTTCCTTTTAGCTGTGCCGATGATCGAAATATAAAACACATCGGTCGAATTACAGCTTGGAAAAATAGTGTTTTCCAAACTGCTTCTGGAGGGAAACGTAGATTTTTTCTGGATGTTGTACACTCCCCATTCTTGTGGTTGGCTGTCATTAACAGATGACCCTAGGCAGCCATGTGGGCAGATACACTGGTAGCAGAGCTATGTGAGAGGTTCTCTGCACCCCATTTGTACACTTTCTGTTGTACAGGAAGATCGATAGGAAGTAAGATCCTACGAGAGATGCCAAGGACAGGATAGGGGTTTCTAGAGTATAATGACGAAGGCATGCAGCAGGGAAGGTGCTCATGGGTTCAGGGCTAGGGAGGAGGCGCCGTGGCCCAGTGATAGAGCTGTCTGTTTTGCATGCCGGTCCATTCCCCAGCATCTCTAATTAAGTGTTCAGATGGAGGGTGACATGAACAACTTCTTTCAGAGATCCTGGAGAGCTGTTGTCAGTTAAAGGTAAAGGTAAAGGTTCCCTTGCTCGAAAGCCAGTCGAATCCGACTCTAGGGTTGCGGTGCTCATCTCCGTTTCAAAGCCGAAGAGCCAGCTCTGTCCGAAGACGTTTCCGTGGTCATGTGGCCGGCATGACTAAACACCGAGGCGCACGGAACGCTGTTACCTTCCCACTGAAGTGGTACCTATTTATCTACTTGCAATTTCTTGCTTTCGAACTGCTAGGTTGGCAGGAGCTTGGAACTAGAGACGGGAGCTCACTCCGTCATGCGGCAACTCGGGTCTCGAACTGCTGAACTACCGACCTTCCACAGCCTGCAGTTCAGCGTCTTAACCACTTGAGCCACCGCAGCTCCTGTTGTCAGTTAGGAAGGATAAAATTTTGTCAAGCGGATGAAAATACCAAAATCAGGACCAGCCTTAGGTAATTCTGATTGGAAGAGCTATTAGACCTAGTACTGACCAATATGTTCATGGAGGTCTCAGTGCAGCATATCTCCATATGTTATTTGTAGAGGTATTCTGTGCATTGTGATTTGTAGAGCTGTTCTGTGCATCATTTTGAACAAAGTTTGAATCCAGTGGCACCTTTAAGACCAATAAAGTTTAATTCTGGGTATAAGCTTTCGTGCGTGCACACAGGTCGTGTATACACAGATATTATCAGTGCTACTTCTGGGTGGTGATTACCTTTGCACATATAGTATAGTGTGTTTAAGGGAATGCTTGTTAATTGAACGATGTAGTGGAAAGGAAACTGTTACTTTATAGCCTTATAACTAGTATTTCCTATTGAACTAGCATTTTAAAACAGTAACAGAAGTTTGTCATCAGAAGTGTGAGTGGTAGGAAGCTCTTTTTTCTTTTGAATGAAAGATGTGACTCAGTATTCTAATCTTGAACACTTGTGGGGTTTTTTAATTCAGATTTTTATTGTTTCTGCACAAAGAAGTTAACATAGCAAACAAGCCCCATATAGCCTACCCTTTTCCCGGAAGAAGATAGCCAGTTTGGTGTAGTGGTTAGGAGCGCGGATTCTAATCTGGGAGAACTGGGTTTGATTCCCCACTCCTCCACGTGCAGCTACCGGTGTGACATTGGGTCAGTCACAAGTTCTCTCAGAGCTGTTCTCTGGAGAGCAGTCCTTGAAAGAGCTCTCTCAGCCGCACCTACCTCACAGGGTGTCTGTTGTGGGGAGGGGAAGGGAAAGGGGATTCTAAGCCACTTTGAGATTCCTTTGGGTACTGAAGGGCGGGGTATAAATCCAATCTCTTCTTCTGTGTCCTATTAGCAGAGAAGGAAAGAGAGAAATGAAAAAGGGGCAGGGTGGGAGTGTAGGTTAGGAAAGCAGGATTCAATTAAAGAGCAAATAAAGGTGAGGAGATATTGTTTGAATAGGTACATGAATTCATGCCAAATGAAGGTGAAGATTCTGGGAGCTTCTTGCCTGTTATATGCTATTATCTCTTTTGTACAAAGGCCTGGCATATCAGTGACCCAGACATCTACAGAGGGGGATACTTGAGATTTCCAGTGTCGTAAAATGATTTGCTTAGCAACTAAAGCTGCCCTTTGGATCCAAAATATGTGATATTTCAGGAGTGCCTGTAGAGTTGGTATATATATCCTACGATTAGATTATTGGCTGTGAAGTCTAAGCTAGCATCTAATGTGAGATTGATCCTGGATATAACCCATGCTCCCTCTAAGCTGTGGAGTCGTGTGAGCAAAAATTCTACTTTGTGAGCGACTGGCATTAAAGTTGTGAGCGAGCGATTTGGCTGCTGCATAAATTAGTTTGCCCTGGAGCCATCCTTCCTGAGCTAAGACAAAAATCTGTGAGCCAGAGGCTAAAAAACTGTGAGGTAGCTCACACTAACTCAGCTTAGAGGGAACACTGGGTATAACCTCCTGCCAGAAATGTGTGATCCAAGCTTCTGGCAGCACAAACAGGAATCATTCTCAGTGAGACCAACGTAATAAGATTTAATAGGGTACCAGTACACTTGCAAGAGAGGGGTTTTTTGATGGATAAGCCTTAGTTGTAAGTCCACAGAGGTGGATTTAATGGCTTTTAGTGTAGTTTGCCATTGGCTCAGTTGAAGTACTCAGTTCTAGGTTCCACTGGGAGCGTATATAATCCAAATTAAATTTGGTTTGGTGTCTTAGAAAATTATATATAAGGTTAGGTTGCCTAGGAAGAGTTACTAAGGATGGAAGTAGTCAAAAGAGGGGGGGGGGGATTCTGAGGATGCAAATGCTTCTGGTCCCAGAACAGAAGATGGACAAGAAACTGAAACTGTTGCTGCTTAGTTGTATATATCGCCAAATGGCCATAGATGGAAGATTAAATTTTTGGATAAAATGTCAAATGGTTTAAGTCATCCCCTGGTCCAATTAGCCGAGATGAGTGTGCTAAACCCCTGGAGATACATTCTGTCCAAAAAACTTATCTTCTATCCTTATCCTAGGGTTTCCCCATATTGTTAGATCTCTGTGCGTCTAAGGGTCAAACGCAAACTGAACGCCTATCATACGTCAAGCTGACCTAGCAGCTTCAGTTACAGGCGAATGAACTTTTGGATAATTTAAATGGATAGAGCCCAAAGCAGCCCACTTACATAGAGGATGAAGCTGGGTCCATTCCAAGTGAGCCCAATCAGGTGTTTCCTGTCCAAGAACTAGAGTCCAGTATTCTACATTAGAAAACAGACAGGTGAAATGGTATTGGTGCAGATTAGGGAGATTAAAGCCCCCTTGTTCTATAGGTAGCTGAAGCTTTTTATACGCAAGGGTCTTTTTGCCAGTGGAGCTGTGGCCTACAGCAGCCCTTCTCCCCTCCCTGCTAAAACGTTTGGAAAAAATTAATATTTTCTGTTTCCTTTTCTGTATCGTTTTAAATTGTTTCGTAACTGTTTGTTTGTTTTTCCTCCAGGCTGAACTGGAGGCTTTTGAGAACAGGCTAAGAGGACGTCGAAAGAACAAGAGAAGAAAGGATGAAGTTGAAGTGGAACCATCTCTATGGCAAAAATATAGGAAGACGATTGTGCTGCCTGCATGTGGAGTGGCTGTTGCGATGGTTGCATGGTTCATCGCCTACAACTACTGAATTTTTAGTATTCATTTCTAGACAACTCAGTGTGATCACAGATAGCTACTAAAATGTTTGGTGGTGTAAAGTAACAATGCTCGATTGCGATTTTTAATAGCGATTGTCCTCCCTTCATCTGGAGGGAAAAACAAAATGACCTCAATCTCTATTCTTTACGTAAAAATCAATGTCATATATTCAGCGTTACTGAGGTAATGCAATAAAAAGTTATGCACTCTAGGTGACCACACCATGCCATCAATCCGTTCATAATGCCCCATTTAGTGAGTATTATTCCTGAGTTCAGTATTATTCCTGTCAACATCCATTTGTTTCAGGGCACGTTGAAGGATATTTATGCATGTACCTGGCTTACATAGTCATTTTTCATGGTGCTGATCACTGATGAGTGGAAGAGGAGACCTCCCCCCCCACACACCCAGCTGATTCATACTGTCAAAACTGACCATTTCTACTGCCTGTAGGGATTGACATGGTTTTGATTCAAGAAAGGTCAGTGTGCCTACAACCTCTGTGCTTAACACAGTTGCTTTTACATACATGCACCTTTAGAGCATCCTCTTACATGTCCAGATCAGTCAGTATTTTTAATATTTCACTTATTTACTATAAAACAGATCTCTTAAGCGAAATATGAATCTGCTGTTGCTACAGTTTTAATTGTACTTTGTCAAAATTGAAAATAGTATTTTCCAATACAGTTCTGACACTTATACCCGTCAAGGTACAGGTTTTCTGAAAATTGTATTTCTAAAGAGACTTGTGTGTTTCAAAACTGAACTCGTGTGAATTACCAATTGTAGTTTGTGCTACCTTTTAAAATTCTTTCTGTGGTTCTGTACACGGAAAAAGACACCCTGTAAGTCACACTGTTTAAAGGCTAATATCACTGGCCCCTGAAAAATAGCTTTTCACAAAGAAATATCACTTTGTTACTCTAGGAACAGCAATGAGTTATTAGGCAATCACACTGTAGGGAAGGGTATATGATTGTAGTTGATATGGTGACAGGTTAATTCTTAAGATGCAGTTTTGAAGGTTATGTATAAACATATGGAATATTGATTTAAGCAGGTTCTGTCAGGTTGTAAAACCCAGTAGTTGCTGTTCAGATGTCTAGCTAACCTTGTTAAATGTTTCTATTAACAAATTGGCAGCCATTCCTGAAACCTTTCGAAAATGAAGGTTCGAGATAATTGCTCGAAAATGAACTGTTTCTATCATTAATTATGTAAGAAGCCCTGTTGAACCAGATGAGGAAGTATGTTAATTGGTAATTTGAGTTTCTAGCATTCATTCATCCGGCTTTCTTGCTGTTCTTAAAATGCCTTTTCTGCTTCCTTGAAACGATACCCGCAAAGGAATTTATTAAATCCAAGTCTTCTGGGCAAGAGTTCCAGATGAGGCATGAGAGCGGCAGGTAGAGTTACAGTTAGCCCAAGGTTGATACTTTCACACATTGCCAGTACTGAAGCTGATTTTAATTATCACTGCACAGTACAAAAGTGAACTGTCAACTTATATATTCCATTTCCAGGGTTATTCACAGTAGTAGCACATTGTGCAAACTTTGGGAGAATGAGAATAAAGTCTGAAAAACCTTGCCATTTTCAACGTGCTGTGCTTACAAAGGTGCAAAAATGTGTCCTCTTTTTCTTTGATAATTAAAAAAACCCTAATATTAGAAACAAATCCTGCTATATTGTACATTATTAAAACCTTTATAAAGCTGTTGACTTACTACCCATGAAAATAAATTGCTAGATTTCACTGTTAAATATCTGTTTTTATGAACCCTTTGGAATTATTTTATGCTCAATACAAATGAAAGGGAATCCATTTGTCAATATAAATTGTATGAAAACTTGTTTGGTTTGAATGTTGGTGGGATCTCCTAGTGGAGTGCAATAATACTCCCTCTAAGCGGTGGAGTCTCGTGAGCAAAAATTCTTTGTGAGCTACTGGCATTAAAGTTGCAAGTGAGTGATTTGGCTACTGCATAAATTAGTTTGCTCTGGAGCCATCCTTCCTGAGCTAAGACAAAAAATGTGTGAGCCGGAGGCTATAAAACCGTGAGCTAGCTCACACTAACTCAGCTTAGAGGGAACACTGGAGTGCAAGTAGCTTGAGAGTGAGGAGGTGTGGCTACTTAGCATACTTGTTTAAACATTTGTGCTGCTTGGATGTTTATATGAAAGGACTGGTTTCTTTCATATTCTGGATATTCATCTGAAAATGGTAGTCACAATTCTGCCTGTGGCAGAAAGGCATCAGAGCAGTTTGCCATACGGCCCGGAAAATCTACAACAACTGGTTGGCCATTTCTTTGTAAGTATAATTACTTGCCAGAATTGTGTGTACTATGCAAGAACATGATTTAGTAGCAAGGAACAGGGTTTCATTGCCTTATATGAGCTCCTCGTCTCTCCTTTAGGCAAGCAGAATAAATTTTACAAGAACAAACAAATACGTGCAATGTGTTGAATTTATATAATTGTATAGGCCTGAGTTCATCTGTTACCCTTGCAGGTTCTTTTATGATCAGAATGCACACACAGGCTTAGCAGTTACAAGCTGTGTATTCAACAGTGGCGTTAAGAATTAGAATGGTGTCAGTTTTTTAAACTTCATTTATAGTCCGCCTGTCTCACTTGAGACTGGAATGGTAGAGTCTATCCATTTAAATATTGCCACAATTTATATTTAGCAAGTCTGCCTACTGTAACTGATTCTGTGTATTCAGTTTAGAAGCCTGCTGATAACATATAGACAGCAACCACTGCACCTATAATCTATTTATATTATCACTCTGAATTAATGTTTAAAAATCAGAGAGAAACTGTAGAACCCCCCCTTTTTAGTTGTTCAAAAAGTATCATATGTCTAATAGTCAAGTGTGGCCAGTCCAAACACTTGGGTCACACTGACATCAGCCAGATAATTCTTCAAACTTGGGAGACACCCCAAGCCTGCAAAAAAATCTGCAATTGTTAAAAAAACTACATAGGGGGGAGTTAAATCCTCCTCAAAAAAAGCAACAGTGACGACTGTGGAGGGGCAGAGAGCCCTGAGAAGTATTGCGGGTACCCACTTGTAGTTTGTTTACAAGTACAAGAAATGGTAACTCAAATTTCAGCACATTTAAGAGCTCCCCAAAGAGATGCGTATTAAAAGAGAGAGCATAGGATGCAACCCAGG
This sequence comes from Gekko japonicus, assembly GCF_001447785.1. Lineage (NCBI taxonomy): Eukaryota > Metazoa > Chordata > Lepidosauria > Squamata > Gekkonidae > Gekko > Gekko japonicus. The sequence goes on from NW_015167074.1 coordinate 81,128, forward strand.
AAAGTGTGAGTTAGGTGTGTTTATGTGATGAATCCTTTGAAGTGTTATGTTTACTTCTGCAGTAGAAATGAGGAGCTGCTTCTAATTTTAGGTGTCATCTTGAATACCATCTGCTAGATTGAGACTAGCAGGAGTTGAAAGGAAATAATCTTTCAGGTGTTGATTTGTGTCTTTGAAATCTCCAGCTGCTTGTTTCTGTAACAAGAGATCCTTCCTGTAAGGTACCAGGCATTACCTGCTCTGTAGGGGAAAAAAAATAAGATTGTTCTGAAAATAGGCCTTAAATATGTTTGCATTTTGAGTCGTTAGTAGTTTGCAAGAGTAATTTGAAATGTATCTTTTTTACATGGCTCCTCAGTCGTACCCTCTCTGCAATTTTAACCTCTTTGAAAGGTACATTTCAGCTAGCTAAGCCTAGAGGAAAACTGCAGGCTAGAAACAGGCAAGGTTGCCTGTCAGCTTGAAGAGAAATGTCCTGCACCTTGCCGCCTAATGTGTGAAAATGGTCAGCTGAAGCTTTTCGTGGCATGCAGGTAAATAGCATCACCTGATAAATAATACCCCATTAAGCTTGTATTGAGGAGATCAGATACTCTTTTCCAGGCTTTTCGGCTACCCTAGCCAGGAAAAATTGTAAGGAGATCTGTTTCTTCAGGAGTCCCTCAACCTTACTGAGCATTTGGCAGTTCTGGGGGTACTAACACAAAATGGCTGCCACTTGGATCTGTTAGGGGGGAGGCTGTGGCTCACTGGTAGAGTACTTGCTTGGCGTGTAGAAAGTCCCAGGTTCAGCTCCTTGGCATTTTCAGTTAAAAAGATCAGGTGGTAAGTGATGTGAAAGACCTCTGCCTGAGACCCTGGAAAGTCACTGCCAGACTGAGCAGGCAATACTGCCCCTGATGGACCAGTGGTGTGAGTCTGTATGAGGCATCTTCATGTGTGTCAAGCAGGGGTCATTTGGAGGGGGACGCGGGGGAACGCCATCCCCCCGGGTGAGGTGCTGGGAGGGCGGGGCCTGGAGCTCCCTGCTGGTGCCTGCTGGAGGTCGCCGCCGGCTGTGGGGAGGACACACTTCCGGTGATGTCAGGGGGTGTGGCATATGCTAATGAGTTATGCTAATTAGTCCCCCTAGCTCTTTTTCTACGAAATGACCCCTGGTGTCAAGTATAGTTGTGCTTATATTCGGAAGAGGAGAAGAAGAAGAGATAGGATTTATTCCCCGCCCTTCACTACCCAAAGGTGTCTCAGAGCGGCTTACAAACTCCTTTGCCTTCCCCTCCCCACAACAGACACCCTGTGAGGTAGGTGGGGCTGAGAGAGCTCTGGACAGAAACTGCTCTTTTTCAAGGACAGCTCTTGTCAGAGCTAGACAGTGTGTGACTGCAATAACAAAGGCCAAAGCTATGTTGGGGATTATTAGGAAGGGAATTGAAAACAAATCAGCCAGTATCATAATGCCCCTGTATAAATCGACGGTGCAACCTCATTTGGAGTACTGTGTGCAATTCTGGTCACCACACCTCAGAAAGCATATTCTAGCACTGGAAAAAGTGCAGAAAAGGGCAACGAGAATGATAAAAGGGTTGGAACACTTTCCCTATGAAGAAAGGTTAAAACGCTTGGGCCTCTTTAGCTTGGAGAAATGAGGGCTGAAGTTTTACATGATAGAGGTTTACAAGATTATGCATAGGATAGAGCAAGTAGAGAAAGAAATACATTTCTCCCTTTCTTACAATACAAGAAGTCATGCGCACTCAATGAAATTGCTGAGCAGTCAGGTTAGAACGGAAAAAAGGAAGTACTTCTTTACCCAAAGAGTGATTAACATATGGAATTTACTGCCACAGGAGGTGGTGGCGGCTACAAGCATGCACAGCTTGAAGAGGGAATTGGATAAACTTATGGAGCAGAGGTCCATCAATGGCTATTAGCCACAAGGTATAGATAGGAACTCTTGGTCTGGGGCAAGTGATGCTCTGTATTCTTGGTGCTTGGGGGAGGGTCAATAGTGGGAGGGCCACAAGGTATGGATAGGGACTCTGGGGCAGGTGATGCTCTGTATTCTTGGTGCTTGCGGAGGGTCAATAGTGGGAAGACCAGGGGTCGTTTCGTAGAAAAAGAGCTAGGGGAACTCATTAGCATAACTCATTAGCATATGCCACACCCCCTGACATCACCGGAAGTGTGTCATAAGGCCACACACCCCGCCCCCAACGGTCCCGGCCGGCGGGAGTGCAAGGAAGCCCCGCGAAGTCCCTCCCTGGCCCCAGGCAGGGGTGGGGAAAGGCAGGGAGGAAGCAACTTACCCTCCCTCTTCTCCTGCCTCCTCCTGGCTGAATGAGGGCCGGAAGCGGGGCGGCCGGAAGCAGGGGGCAGGGCTTCGTCATGTGCCCCGCCCCCCGTACCTCACCCGGGGGAACTGCGATCCCCCGCAATCCCCCCCAAAATGACCTCTGGGGAGGACTTCTAGTGTCCTGGTCCCACTACTGGACCTCCTGATGGCACCTGGTATTTTTGGCCACTGTGTGACAGGGTGTTGGACTGGATGGGCCATTGGCCTGATCCAACATTGGCTTCTCTTATGTTCTTGTGTTCTTTGTTTTGGTTAAGTAGGGAGTACTTTGGAACAGGGAACTGCTGTACTGCAAGTTGATCCATCCAAGGGCTGAGTCTTTCTCACTGCATTTGATGTTCCGTCTCCCCACCCCCCACCCCGAACTGCTCTTCTTCATTGACTATGCCAATCAGAACAATCCGTTTACCTTTTGCAACTGACTTAGTGATCCTCCCTTTATCTGAGCCCAATCTGTTCCAAGGATAAAATTGGCATAGTAAAATATGGAAATAGGGTCGAAATTTGGTATCTCTCTAAGAACAATTATACGAGAAAGGTGAAATAATTCTGAATGAAATCTGGTTCTCTTTTTTCAAAAAAACCAAATTATGTAGGGGTTTTTTTAAAATTAGTTTGTGACTGGCTCCTTGAGTGGCAGCTGGCCATTCATAGCATAAAGGGATGATAGTGAAATAAGAAATTGGGAGGTGCAATTCTCGCAGGGCCACCATTTGTTTGCTACTTCTTTGTTTTCCCCTTCTGGTCGTCTCCTACTTCGACAGGCCCAATGGCGATATTTAACATTATATGTGTTAACATTAAATATGTTCAGCTTTTTTCTACAGTGGCAGATTCTTTACAGTTTTGCTTATTGTTTTATCAGCAGTTCTGCTAGTGGAAACATATTATGAAGAGAATAAGATCAGAATCTAGGTTAATGAATGACATGAGAGCATTTTCAAAGTCAATATTTGTCCTTCTTTTAAGGAGGCCCTAAAGAACAGCGGGAATCGTTTAAGATTGATGTGGTTAGTTTGCCCTGTGGAACTGCTCTGTAAAGAGGACATATCCTTATGATCTGTGCACTACTGAAGTACTTTTCTACTGTTTGTATGTGGTGGTATCTGTTACCGTGTAAGAAATCCCTGAAGTAGGCTATATCCCCTTGAAAATGGAAGGAAACATCTGTGGCATTTCAGAGTTCAGTAATGCACATGTGTGGTGGCAGGGAGAATATATTCAAGAGTACATTGTTCAAAGAGTAAAGTTTAAGAATGAAAGGTTTTTATATGCAATAACTTTATATTTCAGCTACTTCTTAGCCATGATCTTCACAGATATGCTTGGCAGCTTATGATAAATATACCATAACCATCTTAATCCTAAATATATATTTTACTATTTTTTAAGATACTGTTTTTAGTCATTTTATAGCAACAGCCTTAAAACAACAAATCAGTTGTTAAAGAGAGAAGCCAGTAAAATTAGTGAAATATTAATAGCACACAGTCAATAATGTGCTTGGGCAAGTAACGTCTTTTTAACTGGCCCCTAAAACTTAAAAGACTAAACTACCAGGCAAACTGTTGTGAGGATGGCATTCCATAACTAAGGTGTCACCTCAGGAAAGGCCCTGTTTGTCATTCCTACTTATCTTAACGGTCTTTGGGAGGGAGGGAGACAGAGAGGTCATTCGCATATTTTGTTCTCAGTCCATTTAGGACTTTAAATCAGCACTCGTGTCCAGAACTTGCACCCATTGTTATTGACCTTGCTCAGGGCTCTTTTTGTAGAAAAAGCCCAGCAGGAACTCATTAGCATAATAGGCCACACCCAATAGCAGAAACTCATTAGCATACTGGGCCACACCCCTGACAGCACAGCTCATTAGCATATTAGGCCGCACCCCCACATTACCAGAAGTGTGATCATCCAGCCACATCCACCTTTTGCTTCTTATTCTGTTTACCTTGTTTGTCGTCAAAACCCAGGGCTTTTTTTGTAGCAGGAACTTCTTTGCATGTTAGGCCATACACCCCTAATGTAGCCAATCCTAATGAGTTCCTGCTGTTGGGTGTGGCCTATTATGCTAATGAGTTCCTGCTGGGCGTGGCCAACTCAGGAGCCAGATGGAACTCTGTTCCTGTGCGTTCCTGCCTGACCTTGCTGCCAGTCTGCTATCTGAATTTTCCAGATAGTCTTCAAAGGCAGCCCCACATAGAGAAAATTATAGTAATTAAGCCAGAGGTGAGCAAAGCATGGGCAAATATGGCTAAATGTTGCCTCAAAGAAAGGCCATAGCTGGAATATCTACCAAAGTTGATGAAAGGCACTGCATGTCACAGAGAAGATCTTGAGCCTTCATGAGTCCAATAGAGCTGTGCACATGTTATGACTTTGTTTTTGTAGGAGTAGTGTAATCCCATCCAGGAAAAATCTGGCTCCTTAATCTCTGAGTAGCTACATCATTGAACAGTAACACTTCAGCTGTAAGTACTCCAGTCCATTATGACTTCCAAACACTCATTCAGAAATCCACGGATCCATCTGATTCTTTTGGCAAAGAGGAATAGAGAAGAGTGTTGTAAGTGTACTGATGACATTTCACTCAAAAGCTCTGGAAAACCTCACCCAGTGATTTAATGTCGAACTATGTGTAAAATAGGATCTAGCCCAACAGAACTGCAAAACAGTGATGTCACAGGGTTGACCAGCTGTTATTCAGTGCCACTTATGGAATCAGCAAGCCACTTAGGAATTAAACCATCGGAAGATGATGCCCCAATACCCAGCTCAGGCAACCAATCCAGAAGGATACCATAGTTGATAATATAAAAAGCCACTAGATGAAAGTCTCTTTGCCTTTTATTTATCTGTTTACAACATTTACACCCTACCTCTCTGCTCTCATCAGGGGCAACAAGGCCAGCTACTTTTGCCTGCAAAGGTGGGTCAACCAAACCAATTCGGTCAATATAGCAGGCAGAAACTGGATTGAAATGGGTTTAAGCGAATGCACTAGAATGCCTCTACTGAGAACACGACTTGTAGGACTACTATCTCCTCTAGCACCCAGTGACCAAAGGAGGTATTTTGCTACCAGTCAGTATCACGTAGATCCAGGGATGACTTCTTCAGGAGGATTTAATTACCTTTAAGGACGCATTCATGAATCCACATACACCCACAAGGCCAAGTATTAAAAAACAAAATGAACAGGGCAAGAGTTAAACACAGATGTAGTAGGTTACACACTTCCGAGCATATATGTCCACCTTCTTAAGCCTCACCCATGGAAAGTCATGTAACCTGGATTCTGGCAACATTCTGAGACTTAACTAAAAAGAGGTGGTGTCCAAGTTGCAGAGAAAGTGAACAGTTTTATGTGCAAAATGCTTAGCAAACTGATCACAGCTAGTCCTGCATTTTCTGAACATTTATAATAATGAGCCCCCCAGACATCTACAAAAGTTCCTGCTGTGTAGACACAATGTTGGTATAGAAGTACAAACACTTTAGTGCCATTGTGGTGCCATAGTATGCTCCAGCTTGAATCAATCTGTGTTCACTTTGGGTTTTCTTCCACCTTTGATCCAGTCATCTGTCTACCCACTTCTGTGCCCCAAGCTCCATAGAAAATCAAGAAGCCAAATGAGCTCTGTGGTATGGAAGAGGGCATCTAGGGCTGATAATTTCCATTACCTCCATCATCTTTATATGTCTGAAAGGAACCAGATCTTCAAGAAAAGGACCAGCTTCACCAATGGGAAACTCCTCAAAGGTTAGCAGAAAACCATCAGCTTCCTGGTATGTGTCATTCCTATCCTCCTGGCAAAGGTTCTAAGTTTCTGAAAGTATTAAACTCACCAGGTAATGGCTAGTTCATGACAAGGGAAGTGTAACCACCACTACCTCCGGTGATCAAACCATCTGCCATTTTAATTAAAGAAAACCAGACTATTTGACTTGCCCATGTGTGCAGATTGTTTTGGGGATAGCTCTGTATTTCTCATGGCAGCCCTGAGGACCAAAACTGTTCTGAAAGGAACCAGATCTTCAAGAGAAGGACCAGCTTCACCAATGGGAAACTCCTCAAAGGTTAGCAGAAAACCATCCGCTTCCTGGTATGTGTCAGTCCTATCCTCCTGGCAAAGGTTCTCAGTTTCTGAAAGTATTAAACTTACCAGGTAATGGCTAGTTAATGACAAGGGAAGTGTAACCACCACTACCTCCGGTGATCAAACCATCTGCCATTTTAATTAAAGAAAACCATACTATTTGACTTGCCCATGTGTGCAGATTGTTTTGGGGATAGCTCTGTATTTCTCATGGCAGCCCTGAGGACCAAAACTGTGAGACAGCCAAGAAAGTCCCATGTGGAAGATTAAAGACCTGAGGACTAAATACCTGATGGACCTCAAGTCTATGTCCAGCAGTTCAGGGGAGTGTTAGGCAGCAAGAGTGCATTATCCACTAACAGCATTCCTACTCGTGGGATACGGTGGGGTATAAATAAATAAATAATCTGGTCCGTATACCCAAACCCAGGTACATGCTCTTGTACTTCCAGATTTAACTGACAATGCACCAGGAGAGGATGATGGAAGCACAACAGACCATGGACTATTGTTAACTCCTGAGCATCTAAAAACATAAGAGAAGCCAATGCTGGATCAGGCCAATGGCCCATCCAGTCCAACACTCTGTCACACAGTGGCCAAAAATACCAGGTGCCATCAGGAGGACCAGCAGTGGGTCTAGGACACTAGAAGCCCCCCCACTGTTGCCCCCCCCCAAGCACCAAGCATACAGAGCATTACTTGCCCCAGACCGAGAGTTCTTATCTATACCTTGCAGCTAATAGCCACTGATGGACTTCTGCTCCATATGTTTATCGAATTCCCTCTTGAAGCCATCCATGCTTGTAGCGACCACCACCTCCTGTGGCAGTGAAATCCATGTGTTAAACACTCTTTGGGTGAAGAAGTATTTCCTTTTATCTATTATAACCCGACTGCTCAGCAATTCCATTGAGTACACACGAGTTCTTGTATTGTTAGAAAGGGAGAAAAGTACTTCTTTCTCTACCTGCCCTTTCCCATGCATAATCTTATAAACCTTGATCATGTCACCCCTCAGCCGTCATTTCTCCAAGCTAAAGAGCCCCAAGCGTTTTAACCTTTCTTTATAGGGAAAGTGTTCCAACCCTTTTATCATTCTCGTTGCCCTTTTCTGCACTTTTTCCAATGCTATAATATCCTTTCTGAGGTGTGGTGACCAGAATTGCACACAGTATTCCAAATGAGGTTGCACCGTCGATTTATACAGGGGCATTATGATATTGGCTGATTTGTTTTCAATTCCCTTCCTAATAATCCCCAGCATGGCATTGGCCTTTTTTATTGCAATCACACACTGTCTTGACCTTTTCATTGAGTTATCTACTACGATTCCAAGATCTCTCTCATGGTCAGTCTCTGCCAGTTTGGATCCCATCAACGTGTATTTATAGTTAGGACTTTTGGCCCCAATGTTCATCACTTTGCACTTGGCCACACTGAACCCCATTTGCCACGTTGACGCCCACTTGCCCATCCTCGACAGATCCCTTTGGAGTGCCTCACAATCCTCCCTGGTTCTCACCATCCTGAGCAACTTCATGTCATCTGCAAATTTAGCCACGTCACTGCTTACTCCCAACTCCAAATCATTAATAAACAAGTTAAAACGCATCGGGCCCAGTACTGATCCCTGCTGTACCCCACTGCTTACCACCCTCCACTGAGAAAATTGCCCATTTATACTCACTCTCTGTTTCCTGTCTTGCTAGTTTGATGCTGCCCTGAGAAACCTAGCTTAAAAATTGGGGCAGATCGACCTCTTTCCTCAGCTGGGTGTCTGTGTTACTCATCAGGCCAACACTTGTATCCGGAATTGTCCGTGTTTAATTATAGACTCAAGTGTTTTTTAGCAGCAGAACTTCACAAGGTTATCAGGGTTTCGTTGACTGAGAGAAGAGCCAGAAAGGCAGGGGGTTCTTGTTTGACTATTCTTATCTTTAGCTTGAGGGACAGGAGTAAAAAGTACCAGGATATGTGTTTGTGAACTATCTTGAAGGAACAGGATACAAACATTTCAATTGATACATTTCCTTAAGTCCCCCTTAAAAAACAGCAACAGGTCCTGTTGGAATAGATGTAACTCAAAGATGTTCTGTAACATTTGCCATCTGGACAGGTAGTTGATGGGAGGGAAACACAGGAGAGAAGCTTGTGTACATGCAGGCTAAAATGTTTCCTAAAGGTAAAGGTTCCCTTGCTCGAAAGCCAGTCGAGTCCGACTCTAGGCTTGCGGTGCTCATCTCCGTTTCAAAGCCAAAGAGCCAGCGCTGTCCGAAGAAGTTTCCGTGGTCATGTGGCGGGCATGACTAAACACCAAGGCGCACGGAACGCTGTTACCTTCCCACCGAAGTGGTCCCTATTTATCTACTTGCAATTTCTTGCTTTCAAACTGCTAGGTGGGGAGGAGCTGGAACCAGAGACGGGAGCTCACTCCGTCATGTGGCGCACTCGGGTCTCGAACTGCTGAACTACCGACCTTCCACAGCCTGCAGTTCAGCGTCTTAACCACTTGAGCCACCGCAGCTCCTAAAATGTTTCCTAAAGACGTCTCTAAAAGATGTAATAGGAACATTGATAACGAGTGACAGACACCACCAGGCCCTAGTGACAGGAGCAATCACAGTATCTCGTTTGTATATAAAAAAGCCTTCCAGACAGTTTACAGCACTATGGTGGTGGTGGCCAGTGCCAGTCACAGCGGACTTATGGGCAACCCCGTGAGGTTTTCAGGGCAAGAGACGTCCAGAGGTGGTTTGCCAATTGGCCCACTCTTGCATAGCAACCCTGGCCTTCCTTGGAGGTCTCCCACCCAAACCTGCTTAAGCTTCCGGGATCTGGGCTATCCAGATCACGATTTAGAGCACCATAAAGATCAATTAAACAGCAACATACAGTGAAGTGCTATCGAAATGCTATTGGGAAAAACACCACGATACGCAATAATCACTCCGCTTCTCAGTTGCCGGGTGCCTGTTGCAGCGCTCTGTCTCGGAGCACCCTAAAAGGCTAACAGCGTGGTTTCTTTTTCTTCCTTTTTGACAAGCTCGTGATAAGCCCGGTTCTGTAGATGCAGGCAGCGAGTCCTCCTCACGCCAGAGATTCGACGCAGGTGGCTCCGCTTCAGTCGCGGCTCGCCTTCTTCAGGCGGCCGCCTGCCGCTCCACCCGAGCGTTTCCTCTGGGGAGGGCGGCTGAAAGCGAACAGTAGTCCCAAACCTCGCGGGGAAACCACGAGGGAAACTTTGCAGCAGGAGTTTTGTGGCAGCCGGCCTGCCTGCCTGCCTCCGTCCGGCTCGCAGGAGGCAGAGTTCGGTGTGCTGCTCGACGAGGAAGAGAGCGAGGGGGGGACAACATCCCAGGCGAAGAGGTGACGGGGGTCTGGCGGCTGGAAGAAGAAGGGACCTTTGGCGGCGGCTGCCAGGCAGAGGGCGCGTCTGGCAGGCCAAGAGCTGCCGCGTCTCGGATGGAAGGGCGTGTGGCGTTCTAAAGCGGGCGAGGGGTACCCCGAGAG